>NW_006262139.1:25037944-25156306 GCF_000493195.1 Citrus x clementina | reverse complement strand
TTTTTGAGAATTATGGGGAGTTCGAGTTGTAGAAATAAAAACTGTTAGATTTTACGAGCAAGAATCAACATAAAAACTCTGTAAATTCGAATTTAAACATATACCTGTGATTATATGCGAAAAATCAATAAATCAAGGTTGTGTTACTGATTTATGGTCAAAGGATGATAACAAAGTTAGAAAATTCTCTCAATTTATATTGCAAGAACCCTCTAAACTTCTTTTAGAAAATTCTCTCAATTTATATTGCAAGAACCCTCTAAACTTCTTTTAACTTGAATTTTCTCTAAATTGCACTTTGTTTGTTTTTTGCTTAACTTTTTTCCTCTATGAATTTGCACTCTATTTATAGCATTCCAAGAGTAGTGAACATCTTCTCAATGATCACTAAATAAGATGTTCACTAAATAAGCTTAAACAATTGTTATAATGATCATCTTCTTAATGATCACTTAACATCTTTCAATATAATATTTAAAATATTATAGAGTTCTAACTTAAAATGATCACTTGCTCTTGGTCATGCTTCCTTCATGGGTGACCTCAAAGTGATAAAACCCTATATATAAATATATATTTACACATATATTTCTAACAGAAATTATATACGAAAAATAAAATAAAATAAAATAAAATGATAGAAATTATATAATATTTTAATTCGTAATTTCATTTTAAAACAAGAAATTTAATATTCAAACACCGGTGGATTTGATATATTAACAGTACCTTCCAACAAGAGAATGTAAGGTAAAGTAATCGACAATCGACCTAAGACAATATTAAAAAACATCCATAATAAACTCAATAGTTATTAACAAAGTGAGATCAATGATGAATCATAAATTTTTGAGGATTTTACAGAAGCGTGAGAAACAAAAACAGAGAGAAGCTACACAATCCACTCGATTTACCTATTCCATCCTTATTCTCCGGCCCTTCTACCTCCAACATTGCCGGCGGCGGTGGTGCGAAATCATCTTCCTTCACACCAGCGGGGACAGCAGTTGCCTTGGTCAAGGCGAAGGCTAAAACGCAGACAACCGCGAACAGAGCAAGTTTCAAATTCATTTTAGTTTTGAATTATAATTTTTCTGCGCAAGGACATCTGGATCCACTATATATAACGGATCCCCCTAAGTTTCATTAAGCCCCCTATACTCCAGAGGGCTCCCACGCCTGCCTAACCCAGCCAGGAAATGGCAATAATCTTTCTAAACTAAAATCTGCTTGCTGAGATTTCTTTTCTTTCTCACAATAAGGTGGCCAAATGTTAGTTGGCACAAGATAAAAATAATGGATACCTGAGGAAATCTACAAATAACTCGTGCGAAAAACCTTAAAATTGACGTGACAACAAATTACCGATGAGAGGTGAATATCATAAAATAGCCATAGAAGAATACACAAGCTTATCATTGAATATTATGCAATAGTTTTTCTGTTTACCTGTTTGAACCATGATCAACATTTGAGATACTGAATGAGTCCAAAGACTTGTTTGGCAAATCAGAAAAATCATAACTTAGCTGATTCCCCAAAAAGTTAATGGGCAGAAGAATGGTGATACCAATAATCCCAGCAACAATAAAATACCTTCAAACTGCATTCATTTTTTTTTTTAAAAAAAAAAAGGTAGAGCGGGAGATCAGATCATTTGAAGATAAGTCGTGAAACTAAATAAGAAAGAAGCACAAATATGAAAAAAGGAGAAATAATGTCCCTTAGTTGATTAATTTATGAATCTAAATAACTTTGTCATTTTATAAATATCAAAATGCTAATCAAATACAATATTTCCTTAAAATCAAACATCATTCGATTGCCCTTTAGGGCATATCACTAACAATTTAGTGGATCAACAATGTTTTCAGGCTCTTGACCATCCATCGTCCAAGGGATATATGGTATTAATGGAATTTCCATTGAGTCTAAGATAATGTTGGGGATCCAACAAAGAGAATTAATGATGAATATAAGCAAAGTCCCAAATCGGTTATGATGCAAGGTTTTTGGTTTGCTTTTCCACAACCGTATGGAAATGGAACTTAAAATAGTACTACCAATGCAATAGATCCAACGGACGATCGCTCTGAAAGTTGTACAATCAAGAAAAATGAGAACAAGAGGAATGAAATTTTCACAGTTGAAAAGTATTTTTTTGAGAAATTATGGGAGTTGAGTTGTAGAAATAAAAGAAACTGTTGATTTTCGAGCAAGAATTAACATAAAAACTTGTAAATTCAAATTTAAACATATACATGGATTATATGCGAAAAATCAATAAATCAAGGTTGTGCTACTGATTTATGGTCAAAAGATGATAAAAAAGTTAGAAAATTCTCTCAATTCATATTGCAAGAACCCTATAAACTTCTCTTAACTTGAATTTTCTCTAAATTGCACTTTGTTTGTTTTTTGCTTAACTTTTTTCCTCTATGAATTTGCACTCTATTTATAGCATTCCAAGAGTAGTGAACATCTTCTCAATGATCACTAAATAAGATGTTCACTAAATAAGCTTAAACAATTGTTATAGTGATCATCTTCTTAATGATCACTTAACATCTTTCAATATAATATTTAAAATATTATAGAGTTCTAACTCAAAATGATCATTTGTTCTTGGTCATTCTTCCTTCATGGGTGACCTCAAAGTGATAAAACCCTATATATAAATATATATTTACATATAAATTTCTGACAGAAACTATATAAGAAAAATAAAATAAAAAAAATGATAGAAATTATATAATATTTTAATTCGTAAGTTCATTTTAAAACAAGAAATTTAATATTCAAACACCGGTGGATTTGATATATTAACAGTACCTTCCAACAAGAGAACGTAATGTAAAGTAATCGACAATCGACCTAAGACAATATTAAAAAGCATCCATAATAAACTCAGTAGCTATTAACAAAGTGAGACCAATGATGAATCACAAATTTTTGAGGATTTTACAGAAGCGTGAGAAACAAAAACAGAGAGAAGCCACACAATCCACTCGATTTACCTATTCTATCCTTATTCTCCGGCCCTTCTACCTCCAACATTACCGGCGGCGGTGGTGCAAAATCATCTTCCTTCACACCAGCGAGGACAGCAGCTACCTTGGTCAAGGCGAAGGCTAACACGCAGACAACCGCGAACAGAGCAAGTTTCAAATTCATTTTAGTTTTGAATTATAATTTTGCCGCGCAAGGACATCTGGATCCACTATATATAATGGATCCCCCTAAGTTTCATTTAGCCCCCTATACTCTACATTATTTATAATTTATTCATAAGTATTTAAACATTTTGTATTGAAAAATTTTGTTTAGCCCCTTACACTCTATTTTATTGCATTAAAACTTTTAGAGTACCAATTCGCCCCTATAATTTTAAATTTCCAAAATGCCCTCCATTTAATTAAAAAAATATAATAATTATTAAATGAATTATAATTATAATTATAATAATTATGTTTATTATAACTATAAATATTATTACAATTTTTAAATAGTTTATTATTATTATTATTAACAAGAATAAAAAGTATTATAATTATTTAACCTATTAATAATAATTATTAATAATTTTTTCGTTAAATTGTTAATAATAATAATAATAATTAATGATAATTATTATTAATAATTAATTTTTGAATAATAAATGTTAATAATTGTTAATAATAATAATAATTAATGATAATTGAATCATAATAATTTATTTACTTGAACTGAAAGAATCGTAATTATAATGAGCTTTATTACCATTTATGTGTTTACTTTGTCTTATAATCAAAATCAGAATGAATTAAATTGTAACAAATTACTATAAAACTCTTAATTAATTTTTATCATAATTATTATTTTGTATTTTAATTATTGTTATTATTATTATTCAAAAATTAATTATTAATAATAATTATCATTAATTATGATTATTAACAATTTAACAAAAAAATTATTATTAATTATTGTTAATAGATTAATTAATTATAATACTTTTTATTCTTGTTAATAATAATAATATATTTAAAATTATAATTATATTTATATTTATAATAAAATAATAATTATAATTCATTTAATAATTATTATATTTTTTAATTAAATGGAGGGTATTTTGGGAATTTAAAATTTTAAGGGGCAAATTGTTACTCTAAGAGTTTCAATGAAATAAAACAGAGTGCAAGGGCTTAACGAAATTGTACAATGCAGAAAGTTTTATAATACTTATAAATAAATTTTAAATAACATAACGTATAGGGGGTTGAATGAAATTTTACAAGTCAGCTGTAACTAGGCGGACCCTTAATCTATTTGGTATGAATGCACTTTGATTTGGGATATTACAACATGCAAAATTTGTTTCAATCTGTTAGCTATAGTTTTTGTTACGATTATATAAATTATATTACACAAGCTAATAGGTATATATTCTGTGTAACATCTCTTGGTTTCTCAACCTTTGGGATAAGGGCAATAGATGTATGATTGAGAGGAGTTATGTTACATTTTCCTTTCAAGATGTGTAAATATGTTGCTAGCACACATTCTCCCACTCAGTTCTAGTGCTTTTGAAAGAAAACTACTGGGAAGCCATCTAATCCAGGATCTTTTGTTAGACACATTTGGAAAAGTGACTCTTTGATTTCATCCTCTGAAAAAGGTCTTACTAGCTCCTCATTCATCTCATCTGTAATTCTTCTCGGCATCTTCTTAAGGGTTGCCTCCGTTTGCTGTCTTGAGAGGTTTGTTGTGGTGCATAGATTTGTGAAATGCTGACAAAATCTCCTCTTTATCGCCTCTACTTCTTTTGACTAGCTTCCGTTTTCATCCAAAACTCCCCAAATCTTGTTTTTTTTTTTTCTTCCGCGTTGAGGCTTTGACATGAAAGAACTTGGTGTTTCTGTCTCCTTCAAGTAACCAGTCAGCTCTTGATCTTTGTTTCCAGCAAATTTCTTCATCGATCAATACATTATCAATCTGTTTTTCCAACTACTTGATTTTGTCCCCATCCATATAGTAATCATAGTTTTGCTTTATGCTTTTTCTGCAACTTTTTTTAATTTCTTTTCTCTTTTTCCTCGAATTCTTCTGAGCTTCACAACAATAATTTAGCCATTGACTTCTTTGTAGTCTATTTGAACATATTCACAACATTTGCTCCCTCCCAAATACAATTCTCCCGCCACTCCCTTCTAACTATCTTTTGACATTTTCCATATGGACTCCACATATCTTGAATTCAACTAACAGTGGAGCACAAGATTTATTGACGGCAAGGGGTTTTCATTAATAACGGATCTTCGCCATCTAAGTGCAAATAATCCAAAGTTCAGGGGAGGAAAGTAAAATTTATTATTTGGAAAAAAAAAAGAAAAAAAAATAGAATATCATGAGAGCTAAAAAAAAAAAAAAACTCAACTCATTCAATGTTCTGGGCAAGAAAAACAAAACATTACATTGCATCATTTATTTGATATATATAAAGAGATCAGCATTTTTGTGTTACATTAAGTGAAATGAATGGTAGATTTTTCAACTTCAATGAATTTAGAACTAGAAATATTAATGGTTGAAGTCATGAATGAAGGTACTCCTAATCTTATGCTTATTAGTTAGTTTACGAAACAGATGGGTGGAAGATCAAGTGAGCTCCAAATTGACAATTCTCCATCACTGGTTGGAGAATTAGACCCCATAGCACTTGAACTTTCTGAATTTTCATCCTGTTTCCCTTCTTCTTCAATTTTCTTCCCTTCCTCTATGTTCTTGCCGCTACATGCATTCTGAAGTTTGCTTAATTCAGATTTGCCACAGCCCTTGGTTCCTGATTCAAGCCTCAGCTTCAAGCACTCGGGTATCCCGTTGAAAGCATACAGAGAAGCTGAGAACTTCCTCTCGTACTTCATTCTCTTCATTGCTGCTCTAAGCATTGATGGCTCATCTGCATAGGTCTCTGCCTCCACTAGATCCTCTATCTCTGCTGCTATCTCAAATGGTGAGTAGAAGCATGATGAAGAACCGACATTATCCAAGAAATGAAAATCAATTGACCCTATGTCACTGCCTGCCTCCTCTTCTCCACTTGAACATTGACCACCTGTATCACTCAAATTGTAATCCAAACCTGAACCAGAGCCACTATCTTCTTCTTTCTGATCACTTAAACATGACTTCAAACTCGTTGTCATGGAATCTAAAGTACTTGCGTTAGTACCAATGATGGTGTTGTAATCTTCAGTATCATTGAGAAAGTCGGCCAACCGTGTGTCACTGAGATCTGCTGATGTTGCTTCCGGTTCACAGTACTCCTCTGCTGGTTGCCTTTCTGACTGGTTATTAGCAGGGAAAGAACTAGACGGCGAAAAGGCAGAATTGTTTCTTGCTTTGAGTCTTTGAAGCAGAAGGTTAGTGATCTTTGAAGGGAGAGCTGGAGTTGAATATGTAGAGGGTGAACAAGGCCAGAAATTTGTCCTTGTGTTGGCACCGCGAAGCAAGCAAGCAGCCTCATCATAAGCCCTTGCAGCTTCCTCAGCAGTATCAAAAGTGCCTAACCACACTCTGATCTTCTGTATAGTATCCTTGATCTCAGCGACCCATCTACCTGATGGCCTTTGCCGAACACCGACAAATCGCTTTCTAGCCCTTCTTGCTCCTCCTAGTGCTGCTGCAGCAGCTGCTTCTTTCACCATCTCATCCCATGTCATGTTTCCTTCATCTGCACCCTTTTCTTCAACTCCTTCACAAGCCTTTCTCTTCCTTGCCATAGTCTCTTTGCTTTTGCTTTGTTTGTTGTAGTGCTCAAGTTCCTTGAAAGATTTTTGTATTGGAGGCTTTTGCTTTTGCTTCTGTTGCTATTGTGCTTATGCTACTGCTTTTTATATATGAAGTGAGTAAAGATCCTGTCAAAGAGAAAGTGATCATTTGAAAAGGTCTTATTGCTTGTTCATATCCTTTTGTTCTTTCTCAATTTTGGCTCAAAATCAAACCATATGGAAGTGTGTTTGCAGAGCAGTTAAGTTTCATCTTTGACCATGCCAAAGGTTATCTTGCTTCCACTTGTATGAAATTAGTAATTTTCTTCTTTCCTCCTTTTTAATCAGACATAATGACTCTTTCGTCCTCCACCGAAATTTTTCTTTTACAATTTGTATCTTTTACAGATTTTTTTAACGTCTCATTTCATCATTACCATTTACCATACAAAGGTATAATTACACTGCTAAATTTTATTTTTATTTTTTTAATGAAAGGCTGATGTGACAAAAAAACATGCGCAACTATTTTAAATCATTTAAAGCGTCACATTTATCTTTCAAAAATATTATTTTCTCGTTAACATTTTAATTTTAAAGACAAACGAGGTTCTACAAATTTATCCAAAAAAATCATTCGAAGGATGAAAGCGTCATTTTCTTCTAGTTTTAATGTAAAAATATGAGCCAGAATGGGTCATGTCAGTCAGTAGCTCCTTTCTTGCTTCATTATAGGTAGACATTTTCATTTTTTAAAATTGGACTGTGACAAAATGGAAAATAATTTATTTCGTTCACAAATTTATGCCTTGACCCTGACATGAGATGTGCAATGCAAATCTGAAAAAAATGTAGCAACGACTTATTAATAACCGATAATGAAGAACTTGTGATCGTTGCGACATACAATAATTATAATATGAACTATGAATCTTTCTTTTTCTCAGAATGAAAAGAAGCCCTAATGAAAGTCATTTTCGAACCCGCTTACTAATGTTAAGAAAATTACTTTGGTTAATTAACCATACAGGTCATTATCTTCTTGTCATTTCTCAAATAAGTCAAAAGTTAACGATTTTCCCGAAGAGCCCACAA
Organism: Citrus x clementina; assembly: GCF_000493195.1. Taxonomy (NCBI): domain Eukaryota; kingdom Viridiplantae; phylum Streptophyta; class Magnoliopsida; order Sapindales; family Rutaceae; genus Citrus; species Citrus x clementina. The sequence goes on along the minus strand of NW_006262139.1, from coordinate 25,148,459 downwards.
TTATATTAATAGTTTAATACAATAGCCACGCCAATCAATATGTTTTTTTCAAATTAGTTTTATTAATGTTATTTTCAAGGGGAACCTCAAGTGCAATTGTGGCACCGTGTCACAGCTGCATCTAACCGTTGGATGTCAGTGGACCCCACCAATCCAATTGCATCCAACGGCTAGATGCAACTATGGCACGGTGCCACAGTTGCACCGTAACCTGATCCTATTTTCAAATACTATTTTGAATACCCAATAATCTTCTTTCACTTCTACAATGTTTTCTGTCAATAGTTATGCAGAGAAAATGACATTCTTGTACCTACTCTTATTCACCGTTCTCTCGTATAGTTTTGTAAATGGCTACATGTTATAAACCAAGAACCTAAAGATTCCTTACACTAATTACAAGGACCTACCCAAAAAATATATATATATATATATATATATATATATAAATGAACTAAGATTTAATGTAATTCAAAAAATTTGGCCGCGAGATAATAATAAAACCATCCAATTTTGAAAAAATTTTCAACTGTGTCTTTAATTTAAGAATAAATAAATAAATAAATGTTAGATTTCACAAGTTACGTGCTACATTTCAAGTTTGGTGTTAAATTTTATAATTATTTTGTTTATGGTGGTAACAATACAATCGCTGTACCATACATAATAAAACTGAGTAATTATAACGATGAAACCAAGAATTTTTTTTAAAAAAAAAAAAAAAAAAGTGAACGAAAGAGGCCGTAAATAGATGCCCATTTGGAAAGAGAACACAAAAAAACAGAAACAAAATCAAGAATTAAGAGTCGAGGCAGCAGATCTTTGTGGGGACTACTATACTCTATCTAGGTCAATAGCAAAAGAAAAAACAAAATAAACAAATTTCACAAAAAGACAAATTTAAGCTTTTTGTGTCTGTTATGTTGATTTTTTTATTTCATTGAAATTAACCACCATTATAGACTTTTAATTGATTAATTAATTAATGAGATTTTCATATCACTAAAACACTATTTAATTAACCAACAAAAAGGAATATGCTCGTCCCCTGGAATAGAGAAAGCAAACAAAAGTTAATGAATTAGTAAAACCACAAAAACAAACAAACAAAAAAAAAGGGTCAAGGCAACAACAACATGCATATGTGAGCAAAATAATAAACACATGAGCATAAGTCTTACCACACAGATCTTATGGAGCACATTTCCTCTCATTTTTCATCATAATTTTTAAATTTATGTTATCGTCTCAAATTTTCTTTTAATAATTTCAAATTTTTTATTGCATAATCATAAGGAAATTCCCTCCCACTTTTTGTTATGCAAGAAGTCTCAAAATTTTTTAAATACAAACTCTCTCTATATATCTATATCTATAAATATAAAAGTTAGGAGCAGAGCAGTAAAAGGTGCAATCAGTACCACAAAAAGAAGACAAATTCTACCTTTTTGGCGAGATTTGCATGCAGCGACGCTATTCACCGTAATTTCAATGGGAATTAATTATAACATATAATATATATAATAATTAGTCACTTGTCACTAATTGAGCTCATACATTACGCTTTAAAAACATTAAAAAAAATAATAATAAAATCTGCTACAAAGCAAGAGCACCTGAAAACTGCGTCCTCGGAAGACGTCAACGGCCGTTCTTGCTGCTCCACGTGGAGGTTTGATGAGAGAGTAAATGTCTTCTTCTCAAAGCTGATATAAGTTATGCATCTTGTTATGGCAAAAGCATATGCCATCTGTCCATCTGTAGACTAATCTGATAAACTATGCAGCTCGAAAGACGAGTTTTGTTTTAATGTCTTAGGCTACAAGTCTAACCGTTAGCTCCTGCAAATCAGTTAGTTCAAGACAAATTTCATTGTAATATTAAGCTTATCCACTGTCTTTTTATGCGGAAATTACAGAGCACGAAGTTCTCATAAGCAATAATCTGAGTGAATTATGTACAATTATTTAACTGAATGAAACTAAAAGAAATTTTGTCATTGTAATTGTATCCCGAGTAAACATTCTGATGCACAAATGGAATAGTTTGTCAAGAATACAACAAATCAATTAACAAATAGTGCTTTGATTAGATTGGCAAACCATTCACAACCGAATAAGACATACCACTTTCTAGTTTCTAGTGTGCAAATGCTACAAAAGGAAGCGCTATCTACTAACTTCAAACATTGGCGGCATGAAGCAGAGGAGAAGTGCGCCCGTCAGAGCTCCCAGAGTATTGAACTGGCATCAAAGCTGGATCTTGGTACGCAGTTACTAGTTTTCCATAGAACTCGGCCATTGTGGCATCATTCTGGTCTTCCCTATCTTTCTTCACTAAACACTGCACAATGTACAAAATACTCAGTTCTTTCATATACCAGCATGGGAAGAATGCAACACTTGCACGAAAGTTTGTGTAGGTGCCGGACGTTTAGCCAAAAGTACGGTTTATAATAAAATGTAACACGATACGGATTGATTTCATTGTTATGCCAATATACCTCTGTTGGATAAGCTTCAAATATCGGTAGGAACCTTTTCCTGCAGTACTCATTAAATAGAAGCGTGAGAACTGGAAGAGGAATAACTAGGCTGGATGCCAGAGGAAGCTTCTTAAGCCCAAATATCCCAATTGCAATAACATGCATCAGTAGTAAAGAAAAAATTGTTGAGTTGTGCACAATAGGCCAAAATTTTCCGCCAGTTTCAAATTTGGGTGCATATACATTCAACAGCTGCAAAATAATGGTAGCAATAAATCACAAAAACAATAACAACAGAAAAAACAAAAATAACAACAGTATTAAATGAACTAGAAATGAAAGTACTAAAACAAAACCAACAATCTTTTGATAATGAAGCGTTGTCAGGCATTTTGTTTTCATGTACCAAATAAAGAGTTTAAGGATATCCCACATACCTGGTTGCGATAAATGATGTATCCCAGACAATAGTAGACCAAGAGGAATGGGAGAATAAGTGGAGCAAGGAAGAAATATGTGATTCCAAGAAGTACAGAGAAGATAACCCGTGGAATCTCACTGTGATAGGGAATTGATGGAACCTCAAGATCATCACTAGCATTGTGACAACATAGTCTACTTATGAAACTGCAAATGAGAGGAAACATTCGAAATAATTCTGATGATATACTTGTCCATCCAGACGTCACAACATATGCAATGAAGAATGATGCCTGTACCAAAATAAATAAACAGTGTCACTTTCCCACTGATAAAAATAGAAAAAGGGCTAGTATGCTCAAAGATTTGAAACTCACAACCAAAAAACTCCATACAGTTATTTTGTGGCAATTGAACTTAACAGTAGAAACGTAACCTGAGCAGGAACTCCTTCGGCAAGCACCTGTGGGATTTTCTTGGGTTCAAGGAAGACCTGGACATGATACAGAGCGGTTCCTGATAGCGCGTTTGCAAAGAAAATGTTCCAGACAGTAAACCACCAGACCTTTGAACAAGCACTTTTCTCTATATTGCTGAGGGATATGTGTCCTTGAATCGAGGAAAACATTATCATGATGGGCGGCACGAAAGATAGGAACAACTGAAGAATAAGACTAGGAAGATATCCTGTAATTACTTGGCTAATGAATGTCCTGCAACTCAGACGATTGTATGAATTATTATTAGTCTTACACAAGATATAATCTTCACATAATTAGGATAATGTTTCAAAGGGCCTAAATCAAATGTCAAAGAATCTTTTAAACTCGTGAAACAGAATGATTCATTTTCAGTACTTTGCAAGGTTCCCCCATATCCTCGAGGATGTTAAATTCCAATAAATATGCTACTAGTATATTGCTTTCCTCTGCTCAAGACGCCCCTTGCCTAAAGAATGTATCTGCACAGAAACTCAAATGGCCAGGGCCAGGAAAGAACCACTTACAGATTCAGTACGCCTTTTAGGAAAGGGAACCACGTCTCCAACTGATCTAGATGAGTAAGACCTTGTACTATTACAACGGGAATAAGGAATAAGATTGTAAGAGCAATACATGCAACAACCACTGCCAACTTGCAGATCCATCTTTTCATGAATGATGAAGAAAAGAAAGGCCAGTGAACATCCTGAGGCGCAGGAGCTTGTTCAGTAACCCACTCCGTGGGATTAACCCCTTGTTGAATGTGTAGAGCTATTGCAGCTCCATACCGTGAATTGAAAGACACGAAAGCAGCTGCCACTTCCTACATGTTTGGAAGGCATGATAGAAGAAGCAATTGCATCAAACTAACTTTATTTAGAAAACAAATACAAATTGAATTTATCAACAGGGCATATAATGCAAACATTGCATGGACTCTTTCCTAGAGCTATCTGCCTTCCCCACAGTAACACCTTAAAATCTATAAGCAGTTTCATCTAATTTCATTTTTTTTCCTGTGATGATAAATCCATATGCTGAAACGATGCTGGATATCTGAGAATTTTACATCCTCAACATATAAATCTTACATGTGTTAGTTTAAATGCTGTCTGTGCAAGAGAGTCCCATAGCAAACATTAAGGGACTTGATTGATTGAAGGAAGATGAGACCTTGTTCTTTTAGGGTAAGATAGACCACCTTCATTTTCCCCCAACCTCATTGCCAAAACTGAGCTCTGCCAAGCATCCATTCATATAGTTGTTACATAAAGCCTCCAAAAAAATTTCTTATGGCAAGGCCAGCATAGCACAGATGACCTCTGATGGTCCTTATACTGCCAACATGCTTCCCATATATCTTTACATTAATATTAATGACCAAAGAATTTTCAACCAAAGTAACCAGAATAATGACCAAAGAATTTTCATGCAGAGTAACCAGAGGAACCACCCCTAGAAAAATATGACTAACTGTTTCCATAAGTGAAATCATCACCTGGTCGTAAAAGTAACCATAGAAAGAGACAAAAATAGTACACACCTTTCCTGCTAACGAGGATTGCTCCATTCTCACATTATCCTGTAAAGCTTCCAACCTTTTTCCATAGTGGTCCAAAAGATCAACTTTGCGTCCGAAGATTCCCAAAAAGCCATCACGCCTAAACCTTTTATGCGAATTATCGTTTGAGTTTAAGCGGGCAAGTCTTCTATACAGCTTCTCTGCATCTTTCTGCAGGGGAGAACCCATAATCATCAAAAATCTGATTTAATGAAGTGAAAGAAGGAAAAAAACAGTACAGATTCATCAAAAAACACAATCATAGTTAGGGTGATATATCCGGCATGATTCTAATCCCTGGAGGACTAACATGTATAGAAAATTGCACATTGCAGTAATTTATTACAAGTCTGCTCAGTATTACATTGCACATGCAACAGATGCCCCAAAATAAATAAACTATGTAACTTTTTTTTTTTTAATTGGTAGGAATAACTATATACAGTTCTGAACAGGTAATTCCAAAAATTTATGTCCCAAATATCAAAGAACTGCATTTTAGAACTTTGATGAAGGTGGTACACAATTTACAGATGCGAACATTCTAAGCCCTCATACAACTTGGTAGGTTCGATTTTACATTCTAGAAAGTGAATGCTGAATGCAATCATAAAAACATGAATTTGTTCTATGAAGATGGCTTTTTATTATTTATTAATTTATTTTCTTTTAGTACATTTAAGATTTGATAACATTCTAAAAGTGAGCAATTAAGCTTTTAAAATAAATTTCATAACCTAGAAGGCGACTCAAAATCAATTGGAAGTTCATTTTCAACGCTTACAGTAAGTTCTTGAATTTTGCTTGTTCGACGGATCACAGTATGTGAAAGGTAAGTAGAAGGATGATAATCTTTGAAAAAGCTTTCAACAACTTCACTGAAGCTGCTTCTAGAAGACCCTGGGATACCCCGGACTAATAGTGTAAACTGATGAGGCTGGGGCTTGGATGAATAGAAGTAAGAAACTCTTTTTGACGAAATATAGCTATATTCCTGGAAATCACAGAACCAATATATGTTAAAATTTGGAAGGATAGTTTTGCTTTCATGAACCAGCAAAATGTGACTGCATAGACTTACTTGATAAAGAAAATAGCAAACAACTCCAGTGAAAACATATGCAGCACAAAAGTGAATCCATAACCTTGAGAAATGCCAAAAGTAAATTCAGAGCTTTCGCACAATAAGGTGGCCAAATGTTAGTTGGCACAAGATAAAAATAATGGATACCTGAGGAAATCTACAAATAACTCGTGTGAAAAACCTTAAAATTGACGTGACAACAAACTACCAACGAGAGGTGAATATCATAAAATAGCCATAGAAGAATACACAAGCTTATCATTGAATATTATGCAATAGTTTTTCTGTTTACCTGTTTGAACCATCATCAACATTTGAGATACTGAATGAGTCCAAAGACTTGTTTGGCAAATCAGAAAAATCATAACTTAGCTGATTCCCCAAAAAGTTAATGGGCAGAAGAATGGTGATACCAATAATCCCAGCAACAGTAAATACCTTCAAACTGCATTCATTTTGTTTTTTAAAAAAAAAAAGTAGAGAGAGAGATCAGATCATTTGAAGATAAGTCGTGAAACTAAATAAGAAAGAAGCACAAATATGAAAAAGGAGAAATAAGGTCCCTTAGTTGATTAATCAATCGACAAAAATGCCAGCAGGGTTTATGTCCAAATTGAAAATGAGGTGCCCGGCTTGTGCCAGAAAAGGCTTTTGATAGCCAGGACACTGAGAATGGGAAGATCCACCCCTTAGCTCTGCAATTTGGACAGCTGAAGTTTCATGCCTATCTAAACATGAACAATGAATCGACGACAATATGGTGACACCAAAAGGCTTACTAACTGCTATTCAATTCAGCATATACTTCTGTACAAAATTATAGCCACATATTCCACAAGAACTCAACCAAGTGACCTCTAAAATCAATATGCCCCAACTAAAAGATGGGATTAGTAAATAAATCATGAACTTTTTAATCCTTACATTTAAAGAAGAAAAAAAAAAGCTACTTGTGCGCACAGAAGGCAGCAGCTTCACAACATAGCATGTTTCGAACTATACTAAGCAATGAGTTCAACAGTCTTCTAAAACTTAATTATAATCCACAATCCAATAAAGCAAGTTACCTGAAGGTAAAAATGTGCATAAATACCACAGCATCCAAGCCTACCGTTGACAAAAGTTCATCTTCAGAGGGCTCCCACGCCTGCCTAACCCAGCCAGGAGATGGCAATAATCTTTCTAAACTAAAATCTGCCTGCTGAGATTTCTTTTCTTTCTCAACCAAGCGCGGCGCATACACAATTCTATTACCCGGTTGTTTCCTCAATATAGAATACAAAGTGAAAAACAATAAACAAAGACCAAGATTGATTCCCACAGACGTTAAAAGAGCAGAAAGAATCATTCCTAACCAAGAAGATCCGCAGATCCTGTGAAAAACACCAAAATCTGAACCGATTTCAAAACCTTCAAATAAATAGCTGTATGAAAGTTAGCACAATTTCCAGTAAGATGAAACATTCAAGGCTTAAGAAAATAAGTCGACGAGACAAAAATGATGATTTTGAGCTATATTCTGACATCCCATTTGCAAAAGTTTAACAAATTTTCCATCAATCCAAACATATCTACTGAAGCAAAACTAAACATCTACAACAAGAGCAAAACCCCACTTCGATAAATACGAAACAAATGGAAAAAATTTAAGCCCACTTCAAGTTTTTAACTAATGGTAAAAAAATTAGCTTCGAATAACATTACTACCAACTATAACACTTCAGAACCGGCCAATGTTGTTTACGACTGTAAAAAGCAACTAAAATTTATATTAAGCAGACATAAAAAAGAGTGTAAGAGACATTGAACTGAGAAACAATGAGAAAAAAATGAGAGACTGAATCGAACCAGAAGCGGTATCAGTGATGATCAGCTAGCTGAAGGAAAGGCAAACAGCAAGCCTTTTTTTTTTTTTTTAACCAATAACTAACCGACTGAACCGTTAAATTGACATTTTTACCCTTCACAGTCCGTTCTCATTGGCTGGTGTATACAGTAAACCTCAGCCTATGCAAAATACTTTATGGGAATTTTTTTTTTCGTTGATTATTTTTTGGGCAATTAAGGTTTATCGAGAGAAAAAAAAAATGTGGAAGAAAGAAAATTGCAGTTTAATTATTGACAAATTTAATCACAAGCACACATGACAAATCAATCACTATCTTCGAATCAAAGCTATTTTAAACCAACTCGATCATTTTTTTTAAAAAAATATGAATGTAATACAAAAATATGGAGCTACACAGCTCCTAATTACATTAAAAAATGCTTATTTTAAAAGTTTTACTTTGAAAAAATTAATAAATTAGTCAAATTGGAGAGAAAAATAAAATAAAATAAAAACTTTGAAACTTGATGTTACCCATGAAACAAAAAACGTTTCTTAAAACCGCGAAAACGCGCGTCCCAAAACTCGAAGTCGAAAGATCTGTGCTGTTGTAAAATCAAAATAGAATCTCAAAACCACTCTGTTTTCTTCGTTTCATAGACCCATTTTCATTTCAAATGTGAAAAAGATAACTTCTGATTTAACTCACTCATATATCACGTGATCACTCTTCAAATCCTCATCACGTCCCTGCCCACAACAGTTTTCCAAGCGGGAATCCTCCAAAGAACAATCAAAGGTACCATTTTGACACTCAATTTCACAGATTTCGCGTCATGTGAAATAGACCCAGAGGGATTTGAGTCGATTTTGATATGGGACTGTGATTTGATCCCTGTTTTATGTTCTATTGGATTCAGTTTCATACTCAATTGGGTTAGATCTGGTTGCTTTAATTTTGTATTTGTATGATTATTTTGGTCGATACATTTTGTTTACTTACGTTGGTTCTTTGCCGCAAATTTGATGTGGGATTTTTTTTTTATTATTGCTTGATACATTTTGTTTTTAGTAAAAAGTTTCAATTTTTAGATTTTTTTTCTGTTGAATGCCTTTGTTGCTTAAAGTAATTGGGCTTCTTGTTTGTGTCTTTAGTTGCCCGTGGTATGATTCAAGAGTGAGTTGAATTGTGGAAGAAGCTGGAATGAGAATGGGGCATTTGAATTTGCCGTCTGGAACAGGAAGCAATGCGTTTTATGCTGGAGTTAAGGATCCACTTATTAAGCCCTCAGGGGGTGCTTTCGCTTGTATGATAAATTCTGAGATAGGTGCAGTTTTGGCTGTGATGAGAAGGAATGTAAGGTGGGGTGTTCGTTATATGGCTGATGATGAGCAGCTGGAGCACTCTCTTATTCATTCGTTGAAAGAATTACGCAAACAGATATTTTTATGGCAGAATCAATGGCATAAAGTTGATCCAGCTGTGTACTTGCAGCCTTTTTTGGATGTGATTCAATCTGATGAGACAGGTGCACCAATTACTGGTGTTGCTTTGTCATCGATTTACAAAATTTTGATCCTTGATGTACTTGATCTTGATACCGTGAACGTGGGAGAAGCTATGCATTTAATAGTTGAAGCAGTAACAAGCTGCCGGTTTGAAGTAACCGATCCAGCATCAGAAGAAGTGGTGCTGATGAAGATACTTCAGGTTCTTCTAGCTTGTATGAAAAGCAAGGCAGCGGTTAAGTTGAGCAATCAGCATGTGTGCAATATTGTAAATACTTGCTTCCGTGTAGTCCATCAAGCAAGCTCCAAAGGTGAATTATTACAACGGATAGCACGTCAAACAATGCATGAGTTAGTTAGGTGTATCTTCTCTCACCTTCCTCATATTGACTGCCTGGAGCAATCATCCGCTCTTGGAAGCAGGTCAGACAATGGAAACAAGGTAAGTACTCTAGGCATAGGTTTTACTCTTTGATGGGATACTTTTTGAATGAAGATTCTAGCATTGTGATATCATTATCATTGGCAATTTGTTCAAACTAAATCATCCCTCTCCCAAAGCTCCATATATGTATACTGGACTGTTGATTTTGTCAATCCTGAAAGTTGATTCAGTGGGCCTACCGCTGATTTGTCTGCTCGCATTAATGTTTTCATATATAATAAATAAATATAATAAAATTGGATGACTTTGAGTTAACAGCATTATATAATTAATATATGAGCATTCTAGACATACAAACTAATTATACAAACTAACATGGAAAAATGTAATTGGATGGGTAAATGTAGAAAAGTCAATATTGTTGCCACATCCCTCATTCTCATTGTTGCATTAGTCTCTTTATTTACGCGTGTAATTGCATTATGCCATGTCAACTTCTGTGGATGAGATTTTATCATTAGTTTGATATTTAGTATTACACCTAATCTGATATACCATGGGCTTCCCATGTGAACTGATGCATAGAGGTCAGGCATTTAAGCTGCCAAGGCAAAGTAGGTCTGCATATGTTTTTTGGTTGTAAATTACAACTTGTATGTCTAGATAGGATGAATATTTTCAATTCACAATAGGATGAGCAACCAAATTTTAGCATAGGTATCCCTTGTCAATTTTTGAAGCTGATCTGTTTCTGCAGGTGGGGTTAATGGAGAAGGAAATCACCTCAGGAAGTAAACCTCTAGAGAATGGTAATGTTAGTGTTGAAAGGGATGGTCAATCATCAGTCGAAGCAAATAATGGTGAGACTACTGTTGAGATGGGGTCTACTGAAAACGGTGAAAAGATAATGATGGAACCTTTTGGGGTCCCATGCATGGTGGAGATATTTCACTTTCTGTGTTCTCTGTTGAATGCTATTGAGAACATGGGGATTGGACCTAGGGGAAATCCTATAGCGGATGATGAAGATGTTCCACTTTTTGCATTGAGTTTAATCAATTCAGCCATAGAATTGGGTGGGTCGTCAATCGGTAAATATCCGAGGTTATTAGTGTTAATTCAGGATGAGTTGTTTCGTTATCTGATGCAGTTTGGTTTGTCGATGAGCCCTCTAATTCTTTCAACAGTTTGTAGCATTGTTCTCAATCTGTATCATCATTTACGTGTGGAGCTCAAAGCACAGCTTGAAGCTTTCTTTTCTTGTGTGCTTTTGAGGCTTGCACAGAGCAAGCATGGGTCCTCATACCAACAGCAGGAGGTTGCCATGGAAGCTTTGGTTGATCTCTGTAGGCAGCAGTCATTCATGAGTGAGATGTATGCCAATTTCGACTGTGACATAACCTGTGGTAATTTATTTGAAGACCTTACTAATTTGTTATCAAAAAGTGCATTCCCAGTCAATGGACCATTATCTGCAATGCATGTTCTTGCACTGGATGGAATGATATCCATGGTTCAAGGTATGGCTGAGAGGATAAGCAATGAGTTTCCTGCTCCAGAAGGGGCAACAGTTGACCCTGAGGAATATAATGCATTCTGGACATTGAAATGTTCGGACTATAGTGACCCCAATAATTGGATTCCATTTGTTCGGAAGATGAAGTACATCAAGAGAAAGTTGATGGTTGGAGCTGATCACTTTAATCGGGATCCTAAAAAAGGTCTAGAATTTCTCCAAGGAATGCATCTACTACCTGATAAACTTGACCCACAAAGTGTAGCATTGTTCTTTAGATACACAGTTGGGTTAGATAAGAACCTCATTGGAGATTTTCTTGGAAACCATGATGAGTTTTGTGTTCAGGTACTTCATGAATTTGCTGGGACTTTTAATTTCCGTGGCATGAATTTAGATACTGCGTTGCGTCTTTTCCTAGGAACTTTCAGATTGCCTGGCGAATCGCAGAAGATACAAAGGGTGCTTGAGGCATTTGCTGAACGATATTATGAGCAATCATCTGATATATTGAGCGACAAAGATGCCGCTCTCTTATTGTCTTATTCGCTCATATTGCTCAACACAGATCAACACAATGCACAGGTTAAGAAAAAGATGACTGAAGAAGATTTCATCAGAAATAATCGACGTATCAATGGAGGGAAAGATCTTCCTCGAGAGTACCTTGCAGAGCTTTATCATTCAATATGCGAAAATGAAATCTTGATGATACCAGAGCAAGGTGCCGGGTCTCCAGTGATGACGTCAAGCCGCTGGATTAATGTATTGCATAAATCCAGAGAAGCCACTCCTTTCATCGTGTGTGATTCTAGAGCACTCCTCGATCATGATATGTTTATTATCTTGTCAGGTCCTACAGTAGCTGCAATGTCAGTGATTTTTGATCAGGTGGAGCGGGAAGATGTTTTGCAGAGATGTGTTGATGGATTCTTGGCTGTTGCCAAACTTTCAACGTTCTATCATTTTGGTGATATCTTGGATGATTTGGTTGTGTGTGTCTGTAAATTCACAACCCTTTTGACTCCATTATCTGTTGAAGAAGCTGTTCTTGCCCTTGGAGATGATACCAAAGCCAGGATGGCACTGACCACCCTTTTCACAATAGCAAACAGGTATGGTGATTATATCCACTCGGGCTGGAAAAATATTTTGGATTGTGTATTAAGCTTGCATAAGCTTGGCCTTCTTCCAGCTCATCTGGTGAGTGATGCAGCTGATGATATGGAGCCCTCATCTGACCAAGAGCGGGAGAAACCTGCTACAAGTTCTGTCTCAACATCACACGTAACACCTGTGGCCACTCCTAGGAAGTCTTCTAGCCTGATTGGTCGGTTCAGTCAACTCTTATCATTTGATATGGAAGAACCAAGGTTGCAGCCTAGTGAGGAAGAACTTGCCGCTCATCAGCGCACTTGTGACATCATACAGAATTGCCACATTGATAGTATATTTTCAGAGAGTAAATTTCTCCAGGCTGAGTCTTTGCTGGATCTTGTGAAGGCCCTTATTTTGGCATCAGGCAGACTCCGTAAGGGTAGTAGCTCTGGCGAAGATGAAGACACAGGAGTGTTTTGCCTGGAATTGCTGATCGCAATTACACTGAATAACCGAGATAGGATTATGCTTATCTGGCATGGTGTCTACGAGCACATAGCCAATATTGTTCAGTCAACTGTAATGCCGTCCATGCTTGTAGAAAAGGCAGTGTTTGGGCTCCTCAGGATATGCCAGCGACTACTTCCTTATAAGGAGAACTTGACCGAAGAGCTACTCAAGTCACTACAACTAATATTGAAACTTGATGCGAGGGTGGCTGATGCATATTGTGAACCCATTACGCAGGAAGTAATGCGTCTTGTAAAAGCAAACTCAACTCACATCAGATCCCATGTGGGATGGCGCACAATCATTTCCTTGCTATCTATCACAGCTCGACATCCAGAAGCATCAGAAGCAGGATTTGAGGCATTAGCTTTTATCATGTCCGAGGCAGCCCATCTGTTGCCTTCAAATTTCATTCTTTGTGTGGATGCGGCAAGGCAATTTGCCGAGTCTCGGGTTGGTGAGGTTGATAGATCTGTTTCTGCCCTAGAATTGATGGCAGGCTCTGTTGTTAGTCTAGTCAGATGGTCTTCTGAGGCTAAGAATGCAGTGGGGGAGGAGGCTGCCATTAAATTGAGCCAAGATATAGGGGAGATGTGGCTGAGGCTGGTTCAGGGACTGAAGAAAGTGTGTTTGGACCAAAGAGAAGAGGTGAGGAACCATGCTGTATTGGCGTTACAGAGATCTCTGGCAGCAGTTGATGGGATTCGCCTTCCAAATGCCTTGTGGTTCCAGTGCTTTGATATGGTGATATTCACATTGCTCGATGATTTGTTAGAAATTGCACAGGCTAGCTCTCCAAAGGATTACCGGAACATAGATGGAACACTCGTTCTAGCCATGAAATTAATGTCAAAGGCATTTTTACAGCAACTACAGGATCTCTCGCAGCAACCGTCCTTCTGCAAACTTTGGCTTGGGGTTCTTGATCATATGGATAAATATATGAAACTAAAACTTCGAGGAAAACGTTCTGACAAGATTCATGAATTAATTCCTGAGCTTCTCAAGAACAATCTGCTGGTGATGAAGACGACTGGCATTCTCCTGCCGACTGATGATATAGGTGGCGATAGCTTTTGGCAGCTGACATGGTTGCATGTGAAGAAAATATCCCCATCCATGCAATCAGAAGTTTTCCCTGATCATGAATTGGAACAATTGAAAGCAAAACTTGTAAAAACTGGAGGAACTTCTGCAACTGATGGGTCTGTGATTGTCCAATCAGATGAAAACACAGCATGCAGATAAACTTTGGCTTGTCAAAATTACAGAGAATTACTTCATAGCACCAGTTGTCAACTGAAGCAGGCTTCTGTCTTTGTTGAGATTCGAGCTGAATAGAAGAAAATCAGACACCAGAGACAAGTTTGATGTTTTTGAGCATCTCATTTTTGCAGTGAGTTGCTGCTGCTGCTGCTGCATTTTTCATGGAGAGTTTGTGTAGTACCCATTTGTTTTACAAGGGATCGAAGTAAAGAGCCCTTTATAAATTTTGTGCTTTTTGGTCTTAATCTTTGTACCCCAAATCGAAACCCCACTAAAATTTGCACCATTTCTTTGTATACATGGTGCTAATAGAGTTTTAGTTCGTTTTATTGAAGAGAAATTAATGTCACTAGAAGCAGTGATTATTGATAAAATAATTATGCTATTCATTATGTAGACAAGTTGATGCTTTTTTGGTAATGGCTTAAATATAATCATTCAAAGGATCTTCATTCTTACAGAAGGTAAATAAATAAGAAAAATTTCTTACTCTTTATGAGTTTTTTTTTTTTTTGAAATAAAATAATTTCATTTATTAGATTTATATTATAATTAAATATGTCCCTCGGTGCAACCTTAAATAATGTCTAAATTATCATAAACAATAAAATTAACACCAACTGAAAAGTCAAGGGCATTACCGGATATTCTCCGCTCCCACCCACGTAGGGCAGAGCAAATCTAATCTCACCCAAGGAAACCAATCAATAGCCACCACATTTATTGCACGTGTCATTCCTACCCGTTCCCCATTAAGTAGCTTTATCATTTACCTTTTTCCATTTCATCCACTACGCACACGATCGCTGTCGTTTCGATCATTTTCAAAAGAACTTACAAAACCAATTCACAGAACCTTCGCGATCGCAACCGAATCAAACTCTCTTTCTAGACGATCTTCGCAGTTCGATAATTCATCACAAGTAAGTTTTTATAGTTTTTATTTAATTTTTGTTTTTTTTAAGTTTAATTTGATTTAATTTGTTGGCTGTGAACAGATTTCATTCGGATTAAGAGATAATGAGTGACGTATTTGAAAGGTACGAGCGACAATACTGTGAGATTTCAGCGAATCTCTCAAAAAAGTGTACGGCAGCTGCGTCTCTTGATGGAGGTAAATAAAAGTTACTGAAAATTAATAATTAAATTAGTTTTATTTTGACATTAGTGATGAAGCTTTGATGTGTGAATTTTTGTAATATTATTTAATTATTTGCAGAAAGGAAGAAGCAAAAAGTATCTGAAATTCAAACTGGATTGGATGAGGCTGAATCTTTGGTACGGTTTTTTATTCAGGCAGTGTTTGGTTAGACATCGTAATTCAATTTTGTTATTCTTTTAGCTTTTCTTTTTTTTTTGAAGATTTTGTTAATTGAATAACAACGTGCATTGTTTGAAGAAGGAAAAATAAATAGTCCATTCTGCTGTTTTGTGAAATTATACATGAAAAAATCGCAGAAGAT
This sequence comes from Citrus x clementina, assembly GCF_000493195.1. Lineage (NCBI taxonomy): Eukaryota > Viridiplantae > Streptophyta > Magnoliopsida > Sapindales > Rutaceae > Citrus > Citrus x clementina. The sequence continues at coordinate 25,132,852 of NW_006262139.1, read as the reverse complement.
AAGGTTTGGAGTGTCGGAATTTAATTGGATGGGTTTTTGTATATTAAGAGTTTTTTTTCCCCCTCAACTTTTTCTGCTATTATGAAATTTTCACCAGTTTTGGATTTAATAGTAAAAACTCTTTGGATTGCAAACAAAGAATGCTCTAATTATTCTAGCACGGTCTGGATTATCTTTTTGAACTTGATGTTGATTGGTTATGTTTTGGCAGATACGAAAAATGGACCTTGAGGCAAGAAGTTTGCAGCCAAATGTTAAGGCTGTACTTCTAGCTAAGTTAAGGGAGTATAAATCAGATTTAAACAATCTGAAAAGTGAAGTTAAAAGACTTGTTTCTGGAAATTTGAATGCCGCTGCTCGAGATGAGTTGTTGGAATCAGGAATGGCCGATGCTTTGACGGTTTGTTTGATTCATCTGGCTTTCTTTTATTAGTTTCGCTAAGATGTTTCTATTTTCTTATTAAAAAAAAAGATGTTTCTATTTTCTTATTAAAAAAAAAGATGTTTCTATTTTCATATATATATAAGAGAGAGAGAGAGAGAGATTTGTCAGAATTGGATCTAGGGAAAATGGTTTAAGACTGGAATGGAATAAAAGTTGAACCCAGTTGCAAATTCAAGTTCATTTGCGTGAACTATTGTTTGCCTGAATGCATTCCTTGTTAATTTTCTTGTATATGCACCTAGGAAGCAATTCAAGGATGTAAATTATCATGTAATAAGTTTAATTTTTTATCTTTTCCTTTATGCTTTGTTGCAAATATGGGTTTTACAAATTTGTGACTAATGGTGTGAAAGTGTTATTCTTTTTGCTTCTAATTTGTAAATTGTAATCATAGTATTTCTGTGATGGTAGCTTACTAAAAACTTTATACTGTTTGATCGCTATCTTATTAGTTTTAGGTTTAACTGCTAGTCTTCAGTCATATCCTTACTCGAGGAATGTTTGATCCACGTGCAATAGGCATCAGCTGATCAAAGGTCAAGGTTAATGATGTCAACGGAAAGGGTAAATCAGTCCACTGATAGAATTAAAGATAGTAGAAGAACCATGCTGGAAACAGAAGAGCTTGGTGTTTCAATTCTTCAAGATCTGAGTTCACAAAGACAATCTCTTTTGCATGCTCATAATACAGTATGTTTCTTTATTCATTTATAGTCTCTTATGAGCTCTCCATCTTTTGATTCCTTGTCTTGTGCCAGTTTATTTACTGCTTTTTGTTCTTGAGCTACAGCTTCATGGAGTGGATGATAACGTTAGCAAGAGTAAGAAAGTTTTAACGGCCATGTCAAGAAGGATGAGCAGGAACAAGTGGATTATTGGTACTGTTGTCGCAGTCCTCGTTATTGCAATCATCTTGATTTTGTACTTCAAACTTGCTAAATAGACAAGATGCTTTCTCATTGGATTGTGGGTGTTCTTCTAAGTTCAAACGCTTAAATTTTTTCCTTTTATATTTCTCATTTAACATTTTGTTGTGTTGCCAGTTCTTTTTGTTGGTTTGCCTTTGGGTGCAAAAGTAAAGCAACCTCTTGTTTGTCCAGTCTGTGTGGTGCTTTAATTTCCAAGGAGTGAATGTTAAGAATTGTTTTTGATATGTCGCAGCTTCTCTTCTGTTACCTACAACACACATGTATATTTGTTTAGAGAGCTGGAGTAGCTTATTCGGCATATAATCAAGTATCACTTGACTCCTTCAATGGAAATACAAATAATTAGTTGAAAAATGGGAGTAACTCTGATAATTTGAGGGGTTTAAATATCAGTACTCATTCTTATAATCAAGGCATCCGAAAAAATTCTCGGCATGGCTTGGAAGTTACATTTGGGCCTTTTCGGGAATTGAATTGGCAAAAAGATTCATATAATCAGGGCATTTTGAGAAAACTCAATATTGAATTGGAGTAGTTTCAGAAAGTTCTGGCGTGTTGAACATCGCTTGAAGTTTCATATAATGGTAAGGTAAGATTCATCTCATACTTATGGTTCTGATAAGATTTATCCCACACTTAAATAAGCTGATATAAATTTTAATTTGTTTCTATAAGATAATAGGCAGTTCAAAATCAGATGTTGTTAAGAAAGTTAGAGCAATTAGGAATTTAGAACAATAAAAAATTTAGACCTTGTATAACTATTTGTTCATAATTTGTATGTGTTCCTTTAATAATCTCTTGAAGCTCTTTTCTGGGAGAAAAAAAAAAGTAAAAAAAAAATATTAAATAGTTTTTGAAATGCTAATCATCTTCCTCTAAACAAACGTGTAGGTGTAGGAATATCATGAAGATGGGGAACCTCTCTCTGCTTCTGCATTTATGATATTGATTCTTGATATGTGTAATAGAGATATTCGAAGAATTACATAATTATTTTCATTTTTCATTTAATCCCTTTATGTCCCATCACTTTTTACACATTTGTTTTATTATTCAACTAAAAATGAATACCAATGCACCAAAAGTTACTTCTTCCTAAAATATGTATGGTATGAGCTTAAATTTAAATGGTTGTTAAATATATAGAATATGAAAAAAAAACATTAAGTAATTACCCTAACAAATTTTTTTTTTAAGTAATTGGGATATTAATTTTTTTTTTAAAAAAAATGTTTCTCTACTGATGTTACATATTAAGTGGAACACGTTAGAAAATATTACAAGATTACCACAATGAGAATGAATAATAAACAATTATCTAATGCATGTCGCACTTGAATTGAAGGCTGTTTGTTTATGATAAACAAGTCGACAACCTTTAACTCGGGTTGTCGTCGGATTAACCGATTAAGAAAGATTGCATTAACTGATTTCTGGGCCAGGACCTTGTGGATTCCAATTATAATTAGCGACTGGTAGCTGTATCGGTGACCATCAAACGAATCTCCCCTCCGACATGACATGATAATGTGGCGGTGGAGATGGTGGAGGCTGACAAGAATCCTCAGCAGCTAAGATTGCACATACTTAAATAAGAGTTAATTATATCTGCTGTGGTGACATGAACTTAGTGGTCAGTTCAATTTTGGTTCTTACTATTAGTAATAATTGCTGCCGGAGAACACAAGAGCAGACGGATGGGGATGTAGCTCAAATGGTAGAGCGCTCGCTTTGCATGCGAGAGGTACGGGGTTCGATCCCCCGCATCTCCACATCAAGTTCTTTTAGCAACGGCTGAATTCTTTTATGTTTTCACATACCGGGCAGGGTCTCGTCGCGAGTGCTCCATTGTTTGGTCGCCTAATCACAATTGCTTTTTTAAATTATGATGATCTGTTACTCTCATCACAAGTGCCCTATTGCCCGTCTATCAAACTTTACTTTTAGAGTTCTGCTATTTGCCCCGGGTCAAACCCCGAAAATTAAAGCAAAATAATGCCGTTTTCTTTTCTATATGAAACGCTACCGTTTCACCCTAGCAAAAGCTCTCCTCTTCGTTTTCCCCTCTTCGTTCTTCGTTTTCGTCTTCTCCTCTTCGTTTTCATCTTCCCCTCTTTGTTTTCTCCTTTTCGTTTTACCAGGGAAATTTGCCATTCGTTTTGTCCTCTTCGTTTTCGTCTTCCCCTCTTCGTTTTCTCGTCTTCCTTTTTCCCCCCAAATCTGGAAGTTTCTACCAAATCTGGAACCACCTACAGCTTTAGAAATAATAAAAAATCTTGGGCACAAATTCTTGTTCTTTTATCGATTTTCGATTTTATATCTGTGCCCAAATCACCGGTTCGTTTCTTCATCAGCGGTAGATTTAAACAAGTCAACATAATCTCTTACGTCACCGTATTCTTAGTTCCTTTTTTATATCGTGAGTTTAACTATTGTCCCTTTTCTAGAAAACTCTGAGACGTATCACCCTCATCTCTTGAACTGGGAAAATCATTGGATTCAGGAACTTCATCCCATGAAGTTAATTGATCATTATCGTCCTCACTCCCTTCCTCTGCAAATCTCCACATATCTGCGTCTCTGTTTTTACTCTGTCTATCCAGCCCCACAGGTTCACAATAATTTGCTCCTTTTTTGGCCATAAGCTTCAATCTACTGTGATTAAAATTGCCTCTATGTCTGTGTTCTGGCTGAGCAGATGTGTAAGAAGGGTTCAATGCCTTTGGTCGTTTATGATTACATTTCCAACATACCATGTTTCTTCTGAAATTGATGAAGTTGCTCCTATAAAAAATAATAAACTTTTCGTTGTAACACATTTTTGACTGAGAAACTCTCTACATATTGATTTTTAGAAAGTTATAAACATTAGACGTGAAAAAATACTCACGATTTACATTCCCATTCCCCCGGATTGAGTTGTCGCTTTGGTGGGTTCTCTTTGCATTGCCGACATCTTGTATTCTTTGCAAAATTCAAGAACTTGCATCTGCAAGAAGTTAAAATGAGAAAAACTGCAACAATGAGAAAAGGAAGAGGAAAAGCTTCAACACTGGTGACTGAAAAATCAAAGAGGAAGAGTTGTTTCTCTGCATAGCGTCTTCGTTTCTCTGCCTTAGGAAAATGCTTTAGTTTGTTTTCTCTTTACTAGATGAAACGACCACGTTTCATGCAACCAAACGGGCAAAAAAAGAAGAAGCCAAAACGACGCCGTTTTGAATTAATTCGGGGTTTGACCCGGGGAAAATAGCATTTTCCTTACTTTTATCCAGCATACAGATGTAGTGGGGATTGTGTTTTTTTTTTTCAACAATGAGTTGCGAATTACAACTAAATTTCAAAGAAGTGCCAAGAACATAAGAGCAGTTTTCAACTTTATTCATTATAATGGGATTCCTCTAGAGTGCAAGGAAGATTGTTTAAATTCAACCATAATGAATAGAAAACACAAATTTATTAAAACTTCAACAATAAGGCATCAAAATCAACAAAAAAACTGACAGCCAATTTCAGTAACTTCTCTTTGTACCATGTTATCTAACATGAATACAAGAATGAACTACAATCATGGTTCCCGAGTAGAATTTCTACACAATAATAGTTTTCTTTTTTTCCGAGAATATTAATAATTAATCCTAGCGAGCTCTGTATTATTTTCCAACTCGGCCAGATGCCCTCAGTTTCATCTTGTCTGATGCCTCACACCATTTAGGCTCTCCCTCTTGAATTTACTGTAACCTTTTAGCAAGCTACCATTAACTTTCTGCTTCATGTCCTCGATCAATCTTGTTAACACCTGTTCCGGAAATATTTATTTACAGAGGTTTGGCTAGAACTTGGAGCAAAAATATGTGTAAACAGTCGTTATAAAAAGGGCTTCTTGTAGGGGCTTACCGACTCTGCAACATTGCGGCGGACATCATCAGGGATCAAAGCAAGCACAGGAGGAAGTACAAAGCTTATATTCATCTCCAATTGACCTTTAAGCCGGCTCCTTGTTCCCCGTCTGTCAGAATATAAGGCCCCTTTCACACTAAGAGAAAACTGAGATGGTTTAATAACATTTTCAAGGTCTCTGAGCTCCCATCTTGTCTGAAAAAGAATGGATTTGGTGTGTATCATACGGGAATGGTGAGAAAATTAAATACGTTAAACATTCATTCCTGTGCATCTACAACTTACAATGTCAAGCTCAAGAACCTTTGTGATATCTTGAGGAACTTCTGGTGGGTAGTCTTTCCCTCCTGTTTTGCATCTCAACCTCATGTCTATTACTGGTTTCACAGTCAGGAAGATGAACTGTATCGGCAGCATTTGAATCCTCCACTCATCCTGCAAAATATATTATATATCCAAATTACATATCTCAGATTTAGGGAACCTTCTCTTACATATAAAAAGAATGCGTAGGCTTAAAAAGCATTTAAGCTGATGGCTATATTCTGACTTCTACCAACGATCATTTGGGGGTGATATACAACTTCTGTTTTTGAAAAGACTACACAGGTCTAAATGCAAAGAAGATCTTTTGGCAAATTTTTGTTCAGGCTATGCGACGGATCTATGTAAAGGCCTTAAAATCAAGCAAGTATATCTAGGTATCATACACCATGAAGAGATCCTCTGATAGCTTAACTTGGCATTAATATATTCTCAACAGATAAAGCTAGAAGAATCAATCTCACTCTCTTTCGACTAGAACTACATGGTTAGGTATGATTATGCGATCTTTCAATCATGACGATTCACAACCACCATTGCCAGTACTACTATATCGTTTATTGACAAATTCTAAAGCAAGCGATTCTTTTAGTCAGATGGACTCCCATTCTTAGAAGAGAATCATTACTAAATTCCATCCAAATGACAAGAAAACAAGGAGATCAAGTCTCATAATTAAGCCCAGATAATCATATCAATTACCAACAATTCCAAAATATTAGCTTGGAATAATGCTACAAAACTCATTGTAGGCACATAATTGTAAACAAAACTGGTCTAAAATTCCAGAACCGTAAACAGTGAAATCAAACACAAAACCAAAATTAGAAACCTCATTAAGCCTCTGACTTCTTTGTTTATTATCAGGAAACATTGCATTAAAAACTCTTGGCTTGTCCTCCAAGTACTGATCAAACAAAGCCTGCGACATAAACACAAGTCAAAGAGCAACCCCACCTGAAATTGCAAACACAGAAAAAAGAAAAAAGAAAAATGAGAGAGTTAAAGCAAAAAGGTAGACAGACCCCAGGAGATTCGTATAGAGGAATATCAGTAGCGATTCTTGAAGAGTAAGTTGCAGGCTTAACGGCCATCTGATTCTTGACCATCAACGGCTGTGATGATGATCGTTTCTCAGACTTGGTTGTTGCATGGCATTGCCATTGTGGCTGCTGGTGGTGCTGCATCAGCTTCACTCTCCATCTATCTCCATGGTGACATGGCGCCAGAGAAGTGGATGCAATTTTACTCATTTTCAACTGAAAATTGAAAGACAGGAAAGTGATTGAAGTTGTGGTTAAGAAGAAGAAAGATAAGCGAATCTGAGTTGGCTGTTCGCTTTGTACACGTGGCGCTTTTACAGAGACTCTCTTGGCCTCTTGTGCTGGGGGTTTAGCCCCCACCGTTTATTGACTGGGATTACAACAATTGTCAGCTAATTTTAACTATCAAAGTGTACGTGGGTGCTCTTCAATACGCAGTTAACTGCAATTTTACTCTTTTTTTTTTTTTTTTGGTTTCTTTTCAGTTTTCACTAAATGATTGTGGTTCTGTTTTACTTGTTATTCTCAATCACAAGATTCGTGCCCGCCCGTGTCACTTGACAATTATTTCGATTACTAATTAATTAATTATTTTGCTATGACTGTGTTCTTCCGATTTCTTTGTTGTTTCAGAGTTTAAGGATCCGTACGCAATTCGCAATCTAACCCATTAGTGGAGTAGCCTACACAATACAACCACAAAAAAATATGTAATTAAAACACAAAGGGCAAAATTGGCATGGTTGGTACCTTGTAGAGCTCAAAGCGTAGTGATAATTACACTTTACACATGAAGAAGAGGACCATAATTTATCAGACATGTAGGCTGGGATAAGTGGGGCACTGTCATTTTATTTAAATGTACATGCTATTAAGACAAGTAGTTTAATAGAATTGTTTTTTAGTGTATTATAATATTATCTAATTTAATAGCATTAAAATTTAACTCTAATAAATCGTACGGTTTAAAAACATGTTCATGCGATAAAAAAAAAAACATCCGCACTAAAAAAAAAAAAACTCTCTCTCCATATAACAGTTCTAATTTTCATAAAATGATTTTTGGGAGGCCAGGAAGATCATGCGTACATGTTCGACTGACGCCATTGAATCGTAGGAAACAACAAATGCTCCGTAGCGTGTATGATACTAAAGTTCTCTTGAGATTCTAATAGGAAAAATAAAATGAAAGAGAAGGGTTGATCACCCATTAAATTACTACAGTAATAAGCACACAACATCTTTCGTCATGACACAAGTACGATTTTATTGATCTCAATTTCGGTCTTATTTGCTGGGAACCTCATGCTTGTCTTATTCAATTGTCATCTTTAAGCAGAATATGGTATCCTCACGGCCATTCTCTGGGCAAGCCAAGGTCTTTGAGGATCTGGGTCGATGAAATTATGCATGAGAAACTGTTCTGCCTCTTCATCTAACAGTTCTCTAGCCCAGGTTTCGCGTTTTGCTGGGCAGCTACCTGGTCCAAAACACCTACAGTTTTGATTGTGCAAACGGAACTCAATTAACTCTGATGACTGGGAAACACAATTAAATTGAATGTATTTAAGATATGCATAAACATGAGATACCTATACTCATAAAAGCAAGCACTCCTCTCGTTCTCCACTTTGCCCCAGTTATGCCAGCCTACATGTCTGATACATTGATCCATATATGTAAATGCAAAGACCACCCTTCCGAAAGGTCCCCATGGGCGTCCAAGATACATATATCCTGTCCCTCCATTCCCAGTGATCACACATCTGCATCAAGTAGATAAACTGTTAGGAAGAAGTAAGAAAAAACAAGAGGATTACAGAGAGCATTAGGCATCGGAAACAAAGGTACTACCAAAGAACTAGGATATCTTTGTCTGGCACAATCCTTCTAACATGATTTCAGTGTTGTCACATATGAAAAATCATCCCACCCAATTTCAGTGAGCCAGCAAGTTATGATGAATGTATTTCAAGAACATAAGGCATAAGATCATGGAGAAAATGCCTGGAACCAGACCTTAGAGAACACTACAACACATGGAAGTGTCTAGAAAATCAGTGTTCTAAGTTTGTCTCAGAAAGTTCTAAAAGGAGTCAAGTCAAACTCTTGCTAATCCAAACAAATCATTCCACCATATACATGAACATTATTATTGAAGTCCATGCTTCATATGCATGCCTTTCTTCAGGGAGGGGACTGGTTATGTTAAACAATGAGGATATAAAAAATCATAATTGCAGTTCAGTGGCCCAAATAACTCTCTAATTTTTCAAGGGGTTCAAAAGATCATTCGCTGATATATATTGAAGTTTTCAAGGAACAATTTTGAGCCCTAAAAAAGCTTTGCAGGTTTAAACTGTATAAATGCCATTAGTGATAACAAAGTGAAAAAGAAAGGAAAAGAAAAATGAGCAAATACAAACCTCAAAAACACATAACCAGTTGTCTCCTGAGAGGATTTCCTGCTTTGTGCAGTAATAAAACCTTGCGACTTGCAGTGGATATGACAATGCTCTATGAGAGCAGTACTATTCCCAAATATAAAATCCACACTTCCTTCAATATAGCAATCTTTCAGATACTGTTTTCCATAATGCAAGTAAAGAGTATCCTGCATGCAAAATAACAATCAGCAACTGTATATCTAGAATTGCAATTGTAAAACAAAAATGAACGTGATATTTTTCTGATTTATCCTGAAAATGAAACAATTTTAATGCAATTAATATGCACATACAAGCATCTAGGTTATCATCCACTGCCCTCGGTTGATATATGATAGATCCTATATCTCTGTGCCGAAAATGTCTATCATACTGCTTATGAAGCAAATCCTTTTTCCAACTATAGCAAAATTTTAAATATATTGGGTGCTGCTTTGACTTTTAGAAAGTTTTCACACAATACATCATTCACAGGAAAAATTACTGTTCAAATGGAATCAGTCACCTAGGTTATGTCCGGAAAATCAATAACCTGGTCAAGAATCTGAGATATGCAAGTTACATTTCATGAATCCCTAATCAAACATAGTCATCGATATTGAAATTTAACAAACCTGCCAACCAAGAAACCTGCAGTTATAGAAGGCGCATCGGTCTGCAGTTACCCTGATTGCCACAGCTTGGCCGGAACCCTATAATGAGGAAGACAGAGAGTGCTGAATAACAACTTCAAAGATCATATTAAAGAAATTATTAAAGCATTTATAATCAACTCAAAATAAGCACCTCCAATAATACCCAGATCTCCACATCAAATTTTAACAGGGCACGATGCAGTTGCGGACACTCTAAGAAATCATAAAGCTAGCATGAAAATTGCCCTTTTACAAGAGACCCAACATATTATATAACCCTATGCCGAAAATCATAGCATATGCAGAAACAATAAAAAATCAGTGAGTATGTGTGCAACGTAACAAAAAAAAGTCTCCCCATTTTACCAAAAACCAAATCAGCCAAGATCGAAACATTACTCACTAACATAACAAGATCATCAATTAGCTTAGGCCTCATTTTTCATCAAAAATATCAAAGAACAAATATGTAAACTCATCAAGCATATATATAATAAATAAAAGGCAACCTCAGGTGCAGAATTCTCGAAAGTGATATTCTCAGCAACGAAATCTTCTCCTTCCACAATCACACTCCCACACCCAAAAGTCCCAGTCCCAATTACCCTCGCAGCCTGAGGAATATATATATATATTAGTTTAAAAAAAAACCGTTTTGGGAACACGTTCATAAACACAGATGAGTAGTCACTAGGTACTGAACCTGATGGTGTTCAATTTTAGTGGCGGTGTTATTCCAAGTGAGTACGGTGTTTTCGGGACAACGACCCGCGAGTGTAATGAGGTTCTTAGTCTTTGGCACATACACCGGCTGTCTATAAACCCCAGGTGATATACGAATCAGAGTCCGACAAGTGTTGCACAGCGGCACCCTATCTATTGCCTCCTGCACCGTCCTGTAATGCCCCGTCCCATCCTGCGCCACCGTCACCACACATGATGCCATTTTCAAAACCAAAAAGAAACTAACACACCCGCACCGCGCAGGCGGCGATGGGATCGATTGCTGAGAAATAACGCACCCAAAGATAAATTTAAACAAAAAGGTGTAATTGTGGCTAAATGGTTTTATTTATGTAAAGAGAGAATCTCTATTGATGTTGATGCGTTTTTTATCATCTTCTCCTCATTGAATTTTTATTTTGGGTTTTTATTTTGATTGAAGAGAAATGGAGGGAAGTGAACGGAAAATGCCAAAGTGCTTTGATAAACTTTGGATTTGTTTCTAGTTAATAAGTAGGGTGAAGCAAGATAATGCACGTTATTATGTTTTTTTTTTTTTTTTTCTTGAAAAAGTGCACGTCTAAAATTATTTATCTAAAAATTAGAGTGCGATTGAGTTGAAGTTGGACATCTCTAATTTAAAAATTATAATATTAAATTATTTATTAAATATTATTTATTATAATTTATAAATTTTATTAATATAATTTTTTATTTATATAATAAAAAATTTATTATATTTTTAATAATTTTATTAAGTTATAATTAAAATTTATATTTATTACATATTATTAATTTTTATTTATTTATTTATTTATTTTCACCACATCCCAATTTGAAACGAAACTTAATAGAATTAACTGCAGCTTACCGGAGCATCATTGATTATTGAGTTGTGAATCTATCGCAAAGTTGTTAGGGGCCCATGCAAATTAAACCCAAAGTAAAAATATAAATTAAAATAAAAAGATAGGATATTTTTAGCCATATTTCAATTTTACGTTGCTCTGAACGTTTTATTAATTTTTTATAAAGATGTAATTAATAATTTTAAATAATATAAAATTAATTAAATTTTAATAATATTATATATATATATATATATATATATATATAAAATAAAAAAATTATGAAAAATTGAGTATATTATACTAAATGATTGGACCTCACTCTCAAAATTAATTATATAGGTAAAGTCAATCCAACGTCGGCAAGCACGTGTCTCTTCTTTAAACATTTTAGCATCAAAGCAAATCCAATCCAACGGGCAACACACACAACGTCTTATCACAAACGACACCGTTTGCAAGTCATATCACCACAATAAAATCTCCACTCATTTTTCTCCAGATCCCAAAAACAAAACAAAATCGCGATCGGAACAGAGAAACAATGCCGTACTACGCTGACAATGACGATGACGTTACTGATTTCGACGATTACGATCCAACACCCTACGATGGTGGATACGACATCACTTTGACTTACGGCCGTCCTCTGCCACCGTCCGATGAGACTTGTTACCCATCATCGTCGGCGTCAGATGGTGACTTCGACTACGCTCGTCCCAAGTTCTCGTCGCACTCGGAGCCTTCAGCCTACGCTGACGAAGCTCTCAATAACGAGTACAGCTCCTACGCCCGACCAAAGCCTCGTCCCGGTTTCGTACCCGGGTCAGGGGGTGGGTCGGGTTATGGAGGAAGGCCCCAGCCGCAGCCGGCTTATGGGTTTCAGCCTGGAATGGGAAGGCCCGAACCTTATGGGTCGGGGAGGCCCGAATCTGAATATGCTTCTGGGTATGCGAAGAGGCCTGATTCGCAGGAATATGGATCTGGGTACGGAAAGAGACCCGAGTCGGAGGAATATGGATCTGGGTACGGCAGGAAACCTGATTCCGAGGTGCATGGCTCTGGATATGGGCGGAGACCGGAGTCGGGTGAATCCGGATTTGGTGGTAGGACTGAGTCCGAGTATGGAGGATCAGCGTATGGACGAAAACCCGAATATGAGTCCGGTTATGGCCAGAAACCGGAATATGAATCTGGCTATGGTGGAAAACCAGGGTACGAGTCTGGATATGGAAGCAAACCCGAATTTGAATCCGGATATGGTAGGAAACCCGAGTACGAGTCTGGGTATGGCAGCAAGCCGGAATTTGAATCCGGCTATGGTAGGAAACCCGAGTATGAGTCCGGCTACGGGAGTAAGCATGATGATGGGTCCGGCTATGGGAGTAAGCCCCATGAATCTGGCTATGGGCGTAAACCCGATTATGAGTCCGGATATGGCAGCAAACCGGAGTATGAATCTGGGTATGGGCGTAAGCCAGAGTATGAATCCGGGTATGGTAGCAAGCCGGAGTACGAGTCGGGGTATGGGAGGAAACCTGAATCTGAATACGAAGGCGGGTACGGCGGTGGTTCGGAGTATGGAAAATTTGAGAGGAAGTCGAGTCATGGGAGGTCTGATGACGAAGAAGGGTATAAGAAGCCCAGTAGTTATGGTTATGAGAGACGTGGTGATGATGATGAACATAGCGGCGGGTCTCATGAGTATGGCTATGGACGCAAGAAGAAGGTACGGTTTTGAAATTTGAATGCTTTTGATATTGAATGATTTGATTCATTGGTCATGATTTTCTTTTGCAAGTACGCTCCTTTTGATTATATATTTTATGTATATTTGCTAGCTTTTCTTTCAAGTTGATAAGATGTTTAGCATTTGTTGAGGCTAGAATTGGAATCAGAATTATTACTGTGAATTACATTCCATTGTTTTGGTTTCATCAGTTAGTTTGAATGATTGGATGAGCTGTTGAAGAAATCTATATGATTCACTAATTTTGTTGGTTGAATAAGGCTAATGCTTGGGGTTCAAATTTTGTTTTGTCCTGGAATTCAATTACAGTTCTGATTTTGATATTTGAATGATTTGATTCATTGATCGTGATTTTCTTTTCCAAGTATGCTCCTTTGATTATATATTTTATGTATATTTGCTAACTTTTCTTGCAAGTTGATGAGATGTTTAGCATTTGTTGTGGTTAGAATTGGAATCAGAATTATTACTGTGAATTACATTGCATTGTTTTGGTTTGGTCAGTTAGTTTGAATGATTGGATGAATTGTTGAAGAAATCTATGTGATTCACTAACTTTGTTGGTCGAATAAGGCTATTGCTTGGGGTTCAAATTTTGTTTTGTCGTAGAATTCAATTACAGTCTTGATATATTATTGTTGAAATTTACACCCAACTATTAAATGTCACTTTTATTATTATTATATTGGTACTTTGGGTGAAGATATGTTTAGAGATTCAAATTTCTAATGACTTGTTTCTATTAACAAGCATAGAGTTGAGCCGGTCCTGTGCCAAGTGTGTCTCTCGAGAGTTCAAGGGGCTGATAGAGTTTAGGGCTGCATGGCTATGTCACATTTGTGAATTGTAGTCGAATGCTACACATGGTTTCCTAGAGTAATATTATGGAACTTGATGGCTTGTAACCATGATTATGTGTGAAATCATAAGTTCCGTTATGATATGGGTTCAAGGGGCTTTATTATTTCTAGTTTATTTGATTTCCAATTATTTTCTATTGTTGTTGTTAATAGAAATAGCATGAGATCAATTACAGCTCAAGTTAGTTCGTAAAACTGGGGCTCGCGGAGCTGTAATTTTTTTTTTTTTGGTTCAGTATGATTGATTTCCCTCATGTCTATCATTTAATTACCCCATATTGCTCCCTCTATTATTGGATGGGAGTTGATGGCTCCCAAGTATGGTCATCTCTAATATGTAAATTTGTTCTGATTTGGAGTTGGCTTAGATTTTGGGTTTCATCATTTTGCATGATTGATTTGTTTATTGTAGATAGGTGGAAGAAAATGAAATTTGTGGTTTTTATGTTAAGACTGATCAAAACTCATATTTGCTCATTCTGAAAATTGCAGGATGATGACAGTGATGATGACGATGAGAAGAAGCATAGCCGCCATAAGCACCAGCACCACCACAGGCACTACAATGACGAGTGATCGAGAAGCTCGCTATCTTTTAAATGGAATTCATGCCGTAGTTTGCTAAATAAAGGATGGGGGGTTGAGGCATGTCTTCCTTTGGGTGATTCTAGACCCCCCAAGACATTTGGCATGTATTGGCTATTGTAAACTATGCGTCATTCAGTGTTTGTTGCTGCTTAAAAGCTCTCTGTTTGTGCTGCTTAATAAAATCCCAAACACTTGTGTTGGTTTTTATTTTATCATGTAGTTTCTCGTTGTTGTGTGAAATGCATTTCATATTTTCTAAATTTGCGAGTGCTCTCTATCTTTTGTTGGAGCTATGCCGACTGACATTTTGTTCTTGATTGGACTTTGCGGCAATATAATTGTACTAAAAGTACAATATTGTGGATCCATCACAGACAACAACCCAATACGGATCTGATCCCACTATGATGTGAAATTGATTGATTTCAATCAAATTACCTGGTAAAGTGTTGGTACCCACGAGGGTCAAGGCCAACATTTGATTTGAAAAGGGTAATTTTTAAAACCCTCCCCTGAGGTTTGAGGTTGTTGTAATTAGATGGTCAAAATTATTTTATTTGTAAAAGATCCCTTACGTTTTTGTTTCGTTTGGTTGCCGTTTGGCTAGTTGGGGGCGTTATTGATATTTTGCAATGTTATCAGAGACTTACCGTTTTATTGCCTTTAGCACAGTGACTCTGTCAATGGCTGATGTTCTGAACTGCACCGGTGAAGATGGCTGCTCCTGCTACCTCGGCCAACTTCATGGGGATGAAGCCGCAGTTGCTTGTGGAAGCATCGAAGGCTACTAACGCTATTCAGTTCTACAAGACAACATTTGGTGCTGTGGAGATCAGCCGCAGCATGGAAACTAAACGAAAGTCTGAACAGGATCTCAACTCGAGATTGCCGGCTCCACATTTCTTGTCTCTTGACTTTTTCGATGATTGTTCTGCAGTTAAGAATATGGGAATCGGATGCGTCCTCTGCTTGGAGATTGATGACGTTGAGGCTACCCTCGCCAAGGCTGTGAGTGTTGGAGTTGCTGCTGAGGGTAAGCTTGCTAAAGGCAACAGCGTGGGTTGTAGTGGGCGGCTGGGCGCGTGGGAAAGGTCAAGGATCCTTGTGATTTCACATGGCTCATTTGCTCTCTGGTCTAGAAGTGCGCTGACGTGGAAGCTTGAGAGTGGCCTGATCTGATCTTTAGATATTGATCTATGATCACATAACTCTCTTTTCTCGTTCGTCTTTAATGCTTTGGGTTAGGCAATGTATAGTTATAGGCTTGATGATGCACTAAATGTTGATCATGATGAAGATTGTTTTTTATCAATTTTGAAGAAATCGACTAGGCTCAGAAAAGAAAAAAATTAAATGGGTGACGATGGGAATGGTAGTAGTTGCTATTTCTTCAATTTTTCATTATTTTAGGATTTTAAGAAAATATTAATAATTTAAAGAGAATAAAATAATTACTTGCGATGTTGTAAATATCCAGAATTGGTAGGGGTAAAAATGTCAAAAAATAGAATTGTGATTTTCACGCCAAGGATCTCACTGTCACCAGGGATAATATTGTCTTTTCAAAGTCAACTACCGGTCAAGAGAAAATTTAACTGATGGCAAGGAGTTTTTTACAAATAAAACGATTTTGACCATCTACTTGCAACAACCTCAAACCTCAGGGGAGGTTTTTTAAAATTACCCGATTTGAAAATAATAGCCTCAAACTAAACAAACAAACAAGCACAAGCATCTTGGGAGCCAAAATTGAGACTTTGTCCAACGGCATTGCAGCTGCCTTTTTGGTAACATAGTTCACGGGAACCAATTTGAGACTGTCCAATGACATTGCAGTTGCCTTTTTGGTAAAATAGTTCCCGGCAACAAAACAAGAGAGTATATATTATCAATTGCAAATGCAGTAAGCATCCAATTTTCTAGTATCAGCATTTCAACACAAGTATTAACCACATCAACTGATCAAATGTGGTGAAAACTTTGGTAGCAACTCTAGAGGAGCTTCTTCCTCTCAAAGAAGGTCTTCAGATGCCATATTTGCAATGCAGCAACGGATAGGCAAACAACAAGCGATATGAATCCAAGACTCGCCATTCTGGAATTTGTTGTTTTATTAAGCTCTTGCATTTCTTCCTCCCTTAACACAAAATTCAAAACTAAATTTTAAAAAGTCAAATACAACAAAAACAGTGTGGAGCTCCTCAATAAAGCCGCTCGGAACAAAAATTTAGGATAAGTTCTTTTGAATAAAATGATTTTTGATGAACAAACTGTGGTAGTATTAACATGGGAAAATATAATTAAGAAACAAAATGCCTCCCCAACATTTAGTTGAGGAGAACTAGTCATTGTCTCTATTCAGCGTTCATCATGATGAATATGAAGAACTTGAGCTGAAAAAATTCTCTCCAAGTGTCTACACAAAATATGTTTCAATTAGAAAGATTTTTTTATTTATTTCCCTAAATCACTTGACCATCATTTAAACACATGGAAATATAATTTACCATGAATCAAACATCTGCTTGTTATTAGAATGTCTTTCTGTGCAAGAAGTCGTACCTCTCACGAAGATAAAACATTTCTTCATGAATGGATGAGACGGTATCAAATAACTTCTTGAGCTCCAGTTCCATCATCTAGCACAATTGATGAAAGCATACATCAATAACAATCATAAAGTTTAGATCTCTTGTGATAGTTTGAATATAAAATTATCTTGTTTTTTTAAAATAGAAAAAATTTTGTACATGGAAACAACAATTACCAAACCAAAGAATATACGATAACGTCGCTGAAAGTCACATAAAGATCACATTATTCATACATACATTAACTATCACAAAGAGAAAGCCAACCATGCCCCTCCTTAACCAACTCTTGTATATTGACAAGCACAAAATGCAACCCTAACCCGTACACCAACAATAATGAAATAGTACAGGCCTTGTACAAATGTAAATTCTCTTGTAAATAGAGTTTTGGACTTGTCCAGCAACTTTAATGGCATTATGGTTAATTGACAGAATACATATTTATAGAACCAAATTATATATCATTTTAGTTTAAAAGAAGAAGAGTTTACTTGGTATTATTAAAACAACTTGATCTTGCTATCTTGAATATAATTGGTATTAACCTAAAAGAAAGTTTTTAGCATACCAAATCATCTTGAAAGATACCACAAGACAAATGCAAAGTACTAATGAACAGAAGAAGTAAAATGCTTGTAACAGTCACTTACGTCAACCTGCCCTTTCTTAGCAACCTTAGTCCAATCCTTGGAAACTACACCGGTCTTCCACTCAAATTCAACTGTCACAGTTGCTGGTGGGTTGTGCTCAGGTGACCAAAAGCAAGCAGTATAGTCACCAGCTTCAGCTGCAGTAAATGCAAAATTACCCGATTCCACGTGATCCCCCTGGTGGTAACTGTTCCCATAAGGCGAAGTCACCTATATCATATTAAGCCCCTCATCTGCTTAAATTAAATCTCTCCAAACCAGTAATCTCAAGCATTACCAAAATGAGACAAAATATCAAAAGCTTTTGAACATGCATACACTCACAAGGATGCTAAGCTCCACATAATTCACACCATATACAAAATTTTCACTAACAAAAACACACCCATTTGGACTTAAGCTCCACTTTTGTCATCCAAGTACTCTAGATTTCAAGTTGCTACTAAAATCATATTCACGCTTAAAAGTGATGGGATTCAATTTTTCGACTCATAATAATGCACTCATCCCAAAAAGCGCAAAATTTTTCACATCAACTTCCGAAAAGATGAATACTTACAAAGCATTGAAGATTCAATCACAAACCTTAACAGTGAGCTTGTGCGTATCAGGCAAAGGGTAGCCTTCATTTGGATTAACAACACCGTACTTTCCCACAGTCATTCCATTGTGATTTATATCCTCTGATACGCATTTCGTGTGTCCTGATGTCAGATCGAACCTCATTGATTCTCCAAATTTTGAAAATAAACCAAGAATTATAACTACATTCGTTACAAGATTTGATATTGGCACGGTCATTTTGTGCCTCTAGGACAAATTTTGATTTTTTGAAGTGGGGTTTTTTTTTGGTTTGGATCAACTAGTTCGGAGATGTTGAAAATCCTGGAAGTTGCTTAAAAGTGAAGAAGACCTCCTCCTGTTTTTGTTTAATACTGTCTGAAAATTGATAGAAAGAGGCAAATGGATTGAACCGGCTCAAATGGGCCGTTGTCCAATCTGTTTTAAGTGGGTTTGCTACGGCCCATTTTTAGTGATCTTATAATTTCTGAGCACTGTACATGGTATCATCAAGCTGCTGCCGGTAGACGCAATGAATGCTCAACCTCTCTCTCTCGCTACACTACTTAAATGATCTGTGGACCCATTTCATTAATTATATTTATATTCGTCGATAAAGTTGGATGAGTGAAACGAGTTGTA
Organism: Citrus x clementina; assembly: GCF_000493195.1. Lineage (NCBI taxonomy): Eukaryota > Viridiplantae > Streptophyta > Magnoliopsida > Sapindales > Rutaceae > Citrus > Citrus x clementina. The sequence continues at coordinate 25,113,913 of NW_006262139.1, read as the reverse complement.
AATTCGTAAGTCTTGTTTTGACTCGCAAGAATTTATGAGATTCATTTGATACATCCATTGATATATTCATAAGTAATTAAATTCACCCACATAATGTATACATAAGTACAAAAGTTAGGATTGTTGAAGTCCAACAAAATAGCAAAGCATGTGCATTATGCAGTTTCAATTTGAATGAATATGGCAATAAAAATACAGCTTTCATTTATACGGGGGCAATTAAGTTTAATCGCAGCAGCACAAGGAGAAACATTCAAATGGCATCTATTAGAAGCCTTTAGTTTAGGCCCATGCATTCCCATGTTTATATTAAAGCTCATTTATTCCGATTAAAGTTTGCAGGTGGGTGTATGAAGAAACTATCATTTTTTGGGTGATTTACACATATTAGACAAAAGAGAGAAATATCAATTACAGTTGGTTGTTTTGTCTCAAATTTTTAATGGGCAAGCTCTTGGTGGACTCTCATATTCATAAATGCATGACCGTAAATTAACGTGCATGCATAAACCATAATTTGTTTTAATAATTGAACCGACTATTCAAATTAATCAAGAAATAATAATAATATATAAGACAAGCTAACATTGAATCAAGCATTCATATGCCGCAGATCTTTTGGGTATGGAACGCGTCGACTTTCAGCACCACATGAATGGAAATAATAATAAATTTTCCAATACTCCTATGCAATCCAGAATTCATTTATGATCTATAACAAACCAAAAAAAAAAGATAAAATGTCACATTTCAGCGATTGAGCGACAAGTATTTTGTTAAACTATAGCATAAATGTCATGTCACTATTTTACTTTGTATATACACGACAAGTCGTACTGAAATGGGGCTTACCGGTCCCGTTGGCTGAATTTATACGCGAAATTGCAAGCTGGCCGGGCCTAGAAGCTAGAAGAAGAGACATCGAACAACCCTAATAATTGGCTTTAATTTGGTCTCGTCATACAAAGTAGAAAATAAAAAATAAACAAAGATCCTCGATATGTAAGTTGTAATCAAGCACTCGCATGATAAAATCTTTCATCATATATTGAACAATTTGGTGTTTGATGCATCATCCATCCGCGTTTCTATGAAAAAGGGAGATTCCCTCCCAAAGTAGAAAACTTTCAACTTGGATGTACCAACAAGTCTTCTTTTGCTTTGCACGAAGAAAATTTTTCAACTTGATGTACCAACAGAACATAATAATAGGTCAAAATTAACTTCAAATGACAGGTTGTGTATGTTGTATTCATCGACAGCCGTGATTGAAGGCAATAAACGCTTCATTAATTCTCAGCCCCATATCACAATTTACTCACTTAAAATATTGAAAGATATGTCATTATCATGGAGGAAGTGGGTATTACTATATACATATATATATATATATATATATAGAGAGAGAGAGAGAGAGAGAGAGAGAGAGAGGTGGTAATTGGAAAAAAAAAAAAAAAAAAGAAGAAGAAGAAGAAAATTTGTGACTGTTAAATAATTATAGTGTGCCGAGACGAATTCTTTACATGTGTCATGATTTTTTTTTTCAAAATTATTAGGGCAATAAATATATAGGTCCGCCTAAATAAATTACATTTAATGTAACCTACGGTCAATCTCTGAAATTTCATCTAGCCTCCTATGCTCTATGTTATTTATATTTTATTCATGAATATTATAAACTTTTTAAATTGTAAACTTTCGTTTAACTTCTTATACTCAATTTTATTTTATTGAAACCCTAAAGTATGAATTCGCCCTCATAATTTTAAATTCTCAAAATAACCTTCATTTAATTAAAAAAATATAATAATTGTTAAATGAATTATAATTATAATTATTATTTTATTATAATCATAAATGTAATTATATTTTTTTAAATAGATTATTGTTATTATTAATAACAATAATAAAAAGTATTATAATTAATTAATCTATTAACAATAATTAATAATATTTTTTATTAAATTTTTAATAATAATAATTAACGATAATATTATTAATAATTAATTTTTGAATAATAATAACAATAAAAATAATTAAAATATAAAATAATAATTATGATAAAAATTAATTAAGGATTTTATAGCAATTGGTTACAATTTAACTCATTCTAATTTTTATTCTAAGACAAAATAAACACATAAATGGTAATACAACTCATTCTAATTACGATTTCTTCAGTTTAAGTAAATAAATTAAAATAATAATAATAATTATTATTATTCATTTAATAATATATTTTCTCAAATATTTATTTTTAATTTACTTTTTTTTAACAGCCAATATATTTTCATCGAGTTAAAATTGATTTACATCTTATTCTATCGTAAGATTTTACAAAATGTGATTATTTTCAAAAGTTAAAAAAATCTACTCTCTCTCTCTCTCTCTCTCACAAAGGCTGACCGTAAGTTACGTTAAATATAACTTAGGCAGACCCTAAATATATCTTGTATCTATTAAAATGAAAGCACTAATGAATGAGTAGTTGAACAAACGAAGTTCTTTTTAACAAATACACAAGAAGTCATTTTCTACTATGAATGTTTGTTTTAAATTAGACATCAACTACATAGTTCAAATTCTTATTTTGAAATGAACGGCTTGATAATTTTCATATTATAAAATGTAAAACATAATTTTTATGTCAATAGCTGCGGAGTGGAATTAGATTAATTTTGGAAGCAAAGTCGATAAGTGGCTTCGTGCTTTCAAAACAAAGCTGAAGCACAGCCGTTTTATTATGTTGGTAAGGGTTGGTATATATATATGTATTAATCTTGAGTGAGGGGAAGATTTTGTCATTTGGAGAAAATGAAGTTTGGCAAAGAATTTGAAGCACAGTTGGTGCAAGAATGGAGAGAAGCATACATGGATTACAATTATCTGAAAACAATCTTGAAAGACATCTTACATTTCAAGCAAAAACACACAGCATCTCCAATGACAGCAACAACAAAAGAAGGGAGGTCATTGAAGAGAAAGGTATCATTTTATAGAGCCTTCAGTGGGCTGACAAACAAGTACAGAAGCTACTCTCCAAGGAAGAATCGTCATGAAGAAGATGAAGCAATTTTGGTGAGTTCTAAAGTTGATGAAGGAGACCAGTATCAGACAATGTTTTTGATGTCGTCTGACGAAGGAGGCCAGTTTGAGGTTGTGTTCTTTAGAAGGCTTGATGACGAGTTCAATAAAGTTGTTAGTTTTTATAAGAAGAAAGTTGAGGAAGCTGTGGCTGAGGCTGATGAGTTGAGTAAGCAAATGAATGCTTTGATTGCTCTTAGAATAAAGATTGACGATCCAATGTTAGCAGGAGCTAACATTTCTCCATCTTCATCAGTTTCTATTCATCCCAACAACGGCAGCAAGCAACAAGGTAAGGGGGCTCTTTTCTTTCTTTCTTTCTTTCATTCATTTTTTTTTCTTCATTAACGATGGCAAACTGGTGTGAATTCGATTGTGTTTTGCTATGCTCTCTGTTTGGACATGAAATATGAAGGGCAGTTGCATATGGAGAAAATTCAAGAACTTGAGATGAGTAGTGAGGGATCCTCTGATGGGAAAACGAGAGCTGATATGAACGGCTTTAGCCGAGCTTCATTGGAAGTGCTGGATCATGTAAAGCTCAATGTTGAGCCTGAAACGCCGGTATCGATATTAAAAGGAGTACTCATGAGTTCAAAATCAGATAGGTCATTCAGCAGAAATGAGCTGAAGAAAGCAGAGGCGCTAATGACGAGGGCTTTTGTTGAGTTCTATCAGAAGCTTAGGCTTCTGAAAAGCTACTGGTATAATTGGCCTATTTCGTTTTGTTTAGAACTAACAACAATTAGAAGCTTTTGGGTTGTGATTTAATCCAGTTAACATATCTAACTGTTTAACAGCTTCTTGAATCAATTAGCATTCTCCAAGATCATGAAGAAGTATGACAAGGTCCACATCTTTCTTTTTGAATGAACAGCTTCTTTTAAAAAAAATATATCTATCTTCTTTTGGGTTTACTTGGGCTAATTTTTGGTATCAGTGCAGATCACTTCAAGGAATGCATCAAAGGTATACTTACAGATGGTGGATAATTCTAATCTTGGCAGCTCTGATGAGGTTAGTTATAACTAATGAGACTCTTTGGGGTCAGTAAATTCATTGCCCTCCTGTTAATAACTTTGGCGTTACGTTCTTCTTCTTAGGTTACTAAGCTCATGGAAAGAGTAGAAGCTACTTTTGTGAAGCACTTTGCAAATGGGAATCACAGAAAAGGAATGCACACATTAAGACCAAAAGCCAAAAGAGAGAGACACACCATTACATTTTTCTTAGGTATAACTCGTTCTAATAAGAACTAGAATCCTTTTCCATCAATCAATTTTGTTAAATCCAATCGGAGTACTCTTAGCTTCTTTAAGCCTTCATGCAGGTACCTTCTTTGGCTTCTCTCTCGCGCTTATTGTTGCCATTGTTGTCGCTATTCATGCAAGGAATATCCTTGAAAGTCCTGGAAGAACTCAGTACATGGAAAACATATTTCCACTTTACAGGTGATGATGCTGCATTGCTTAGACATCGAAAGAAGCAAAATGAAGTCAAGGATTGATAAATTTTGCGCATACTTTTTGCAGCTTTTTCGGATACATTATCCTGCATATGCTAATGTATGCTGGAGACATATACTTTTGGAAGCGCTACCGGGTTAATTATTCATTCATTTTTGGCCTCAAGCAAGGAACAGAACTGGGTTATAGAGAAGTCCTTCTTCTCAGTTCAGGTCTTGCAGTCCTTACATTTTCTTGTGCGCTTTCAAATTTGGATATGGAGATGGACCCAAACACAAAAAGCTTCAGAGCTCTAACCGAAGTAGTCCCTTTGGGTCTACTCATTGTAAGTTTTATTTTTAGTGTCTTTTAATGCATTAAAAATTTACAATGAACAAATATTATCATTTGAACATAAACGGCTGGTCATCTCTTTGGCTGCAGATTGTGACTCTTATAACATTTTGTCCTTTCAATATCATATACCGTTCAAGCAGATTCTTCATTATCCAATGTGCGTTGCGCTGTATTTGTACACCTCTTTACAAGGTACCAAGAGTTACAAAAATTCTAGATATTAAAATGAATTGAATATATTTCAGCTTTTTTATTTTAAATAAAATTTTCTTTTGTTATTCAGGTTACCCTCCCAGATTTCTTCTTGGCAGACCAGCTCACTAGCCAGGTTACACATCATGCTGACGCTTGCCTGACTTCTAATTTTTATTGCCTGATATTCGAAGAATCTTGAGCTCATATGAAGATTCCGGCTTGGTTTATTTTAAAATTATCTGCGTTGTTGTTTCATTTCAGGTTCAAGCTCTCAGAAGCTTAGAATTCTACGTTTGCTATTATGGATGGGGAGACTTCAAAAGAAGATCAAATAATTGCAATCAGAGTGAAATTTTCCAGAAATTTTATGTAGCAATAGCAATCATACCATACTGGTTCCGGTTTCTTCAGGTACTTTATGGTTACTCAAACAGATCAATGTTCATTTCTGAGCTGTCCATGTTCAAGTCTGCATTAAAGCATATGCAGCAATGGTTCTTACAGTATCTGTGATCTACATTTTAGTGCCTTCGCCGCCTATTCGAAGAGCAAGATAGAGTGCATGGTCTTAATGCTCTAAAGTACTCATCAACAATTGTTGCTGTCGCTACAAGGACAATCTATAGCTTAAGAGCTGGGAAAACTTTGCTGATAGTGGCTGCTGCCAGTTCAGGAGTTGCAACAATTGCTAATACATACTGGGATATTGCCATAGACTGGGGTCTTCTGCACCGAAATTCAAGAAACCCTTGGTTAAGAGACAAGCTCATTGTACCAATCAGAAGTGTTTATTTTATAGCCATGGTAACAAAACTTGTGAGTTTCCTCTGCTTTTTATGGTGTAATTACTTGATGATGAACAATAATTTCGGATTGAATTGCAGGTGTTGAACACCCTACTGAGACTAGCGTGGATGCAGACAGTGCTAGGCTTTACAGAAGCTCCATTTCTGCATAGAACAGCCTTAATTGCAGTAGTTGCTAGCTTGGAGATTATCCGGCGTGGCATCTGGAATTTCTTCAGGTAAGAGAAACTGGAAAAGTATGTTCACATCAACAATAAACGAAAAACTAGAGGTATTATTGTCGATTTCATGATGACAAATTCACGATTTTGATTGGTCAGGCTTGAAAATGAGCACTTGAACAACGTGGGGAAGTATAGGGCATTCAAGTCAGTACCTTTGCCTTTTAACTACGCTGATGATGAAAACAAGGGATCATGAACAAGCGTATCAGCTCAGAAAGATATGACAGATCCATTTTAGTGCAGATTTACTGCACATGTATGATTTTTTTGTACCCCAGCTGATTGATATGTTATATAAAGAAAGTCGCAAAAGAAAAAAAGAGAATGTATGTGTTAGTACCGATACAAAGAAATGACGATGCTTGCATCATAGCAAATGATGTTTAGTCAAACAAAAAATGAAAAAAAAAAAAATCATCAACTAAGTGGCTTAAGTGATAGTTCTGCAAATTGCAAAAATGTACAAAGGCAACCATCTAATCCACAAACAAGAAACTTTGTTAGTAACTTCTAGAGGAGTTAACCTTTAACACACATTAATTCAACTAGCAGCTTTCATACAATTGAATGCCTGTTATTATTCAGTTTCAACTTCTTACAAGGAACTTGGAAAGGAAACAGAACCCAAAAAAAAAAAAAAAACACGCATTCATGAAGAGTGGGTATCATCGTGATTGTCCTCTCGATTGTTTAACATGGCTGGAGAGTTACAAGCAGAGTTTTCAGCCGTTACAGCACCAATGCTTTCATCATCCAGACTCTCAAATAGAGACGAGAAGGACAATGGGTTAGAAGTAGAGCTAGCCTTTCGAAGGCCTTTTATGGCTTTCATTGCAGCAAGGGTGCTTCTATATACATCCAAGGTTTCATCCCTGAGATTTGGTGGATTGTCAGACGATGTGTTTGCGGTATTCAGCTGTGATTTTGATTCGTCTGGTGTGGTGGCAGTAGCCTCAATGACTTCTGCTTCCAACGGGAAGAGAAGCTCAAGATTTTCCTCACATTCATGGACTAGCCTTGTGAGAGATTCTGTAGTAAAGAAAGGTTGATGAACTGCAAGTTGTGTGAAAGGTTGACGCAACAGTCCCCCAGTTCTTTTATCATACTTCTTCAAAATTTTCAATAGTCCTATCAAGCCAAAAAAACAGAGAAAATAATTTCAGAAACTGAAGCAGCTGCACTAAACCATCCCATGTCGAATATAGGAGAAAGCAAATTAATGATGCACCCTAGAAAAATAATGTTTAATCAGCATCATCTGCGAGGCAACAAAGTTCTTACAAACCAAAGTCAATAGAACATCACAAATGTAGTTGCTGACCTGCAAAATTTAGGGAGCTATAATTTTTAAGGAGCACCATTTCCCCGTGAATGGTGACAAAGTCCTTCCGAATTTCCATCATTTCCTCGCTAAATTCACTTTCAGAAGTAAAAGCTCCACCAGTTTTCTCCTTGACTCGCTCAATTCTGTCCTTCAGCTCCTATTGTAACAAAAAGAAGAAAAGATCAAAATAGCCATAGTAGCATAATAACGTGGGGCCTTGCCATCCTAAATATGCAAAACATCATCCATAGAATTCTTCAATGACAGGTCATTTGGTTCCATCAAGGAAAATACTGAACAAATCATTGATGCAAACAGAATTTATAATGATTATAGTCTAAAACCTTCATCAAATCTCTCTTATCAACAAAATAAACGAGTACAATGAAAATTTTGATTGATAAGATAACGTAATCTCAAATACACCCACATAAATACCCTCAAACAATGAAAAAAATGCTCCTGTTATAATCAAATTCATTCTAATTCATTCCACTATAATCATTGACAAAACTAACAGACTCTAAATACACAGACAGCAACATACATATTCTACTATCCAATCAAAGGTCTCTCCTTTCCCATGAAAAATATGTCCCTTTAGGATTTTCTAATCAATTAACTCCAATTCAATGTTCATTGATAAACAAACAAATTTCTAAATACACCTATACAAAAATATGATTTTGAAAACAAAGTTGGCAAAATAACGGTACCTGAAAACGGATGACAAATTCTTCCTCCTTATCAATATAAAAATCATTAAACTTTTCAAGCTCTTCTCTGAGAATTCTGACAAACCAATCTTGTAACCGATCCAAAGACCAGCAGTTACTGCTACTGCTGCCCGTACGATTATGATCATCATCAATAATAACAACAACATCAACGGTGGGCGTTGGCTGTGAATGGGGTTGAAAGTCAGCCGCAGGGAAGTGTTTGAGGAGCTTTTTGAGAGGCTTGTAGCACAGAAACTTGTCCCTCCACTCCGGCAATGTCTCCTTCAAGTGGGTTGTGAATTCTTTGCCAAATTTCATTCTATTTGATTGAATTTCCCTTTTTCTCTTTTTTTTATTTAATTTTTTTCTTGGCGATGATAACAAATCACAACGATGATGATCAACTGAGAGAGAGAAGAAAACAAGAAAAGAAAAAGAAAGACACAACCCAAAGGTGGCCGAGGAGGCGGTATTTGGTATCTTTTGGCAGTGAGTGTTTGCATGTGTGTATTCGGATTTGAGGCATCGTTGGATTTGACATTTCTTTTTGCTAATGACATTTTGCTCCCTAATCTCGTGTTTTCGGATCTTCCTCTTGAGTAAGCTTTTATATAAAATTTACCTTTTTATTGATATTATAAATAGAATAAGACTAGTAGTCATGAACTTGATTAACATTAGGATAATAAATGTAACTCAAAAGTCATCTGCAAAAATTAGAACAGTCTTCATGAAAACCAAAAATCAACTCTCACAATGATCTACTTTCATTTTTATCGAAATGCTCAGTGGTCCATTTATATCCAGAGATCTATACAGCAATGAACAAACTGTTCAACTCATAAAAAATATACTAAAAGAAATTAAGGGGCCAGGATAGTTTCGTTTTATGAATAGGTATATCAACGACTGTGGAAAACAATAAACTACAAAATGTCAATTTTCTTAATACATACTCTTTAACAAAATTAATGAAATCCTACTAAATTTCCTTGTGCGTAAAATTAGTCACCAAATTTAGTTGTATAATATTAAATATGGATCGCAAGCCCCTCTTCTCTACATTTTCGTTTCCTTCTGTTCTCTTCTCCACTCAATCATTCAGAAACTAAGTAACAAACTAAACAGAAAAGGAAGAACATTATAGATGAAGTTTTAAGATTATTCAAGGATTATTGTCACTAAAACATAATAACAAAACGAACATATTCAAACATCAAAAGAGAATGCCGTTAGGAAAAGTAAAATGAAAATTTTGCGAAGGTGAAACACAAAAAACACTTCTATATGGCATGCAGGGCCTGAAGTACATCTGCCTTCAAATCTTCAAAATCTTCCACTCCAAAGCTAAAGCGAACCAAGTTATCCATAATCCCATACTTGAGCCTCTCCGATTGGCTAAGGTCCCAATACGACATTATAGCTGGCTGATCAACAATGCTCTCACAGCCACCGAAGGATGGAGCAATATATGGGATTTTCAAGGCATCAATAAATTTTATGGTGGCCGTTAGGTCTCCATCCACCTGCATGTATTATGAACAGTGAATGTTCAAAATTCCACAAGAAGGTACTTCTGCGAATAAAATGTGAATCACTGCTACAAAAAGACACACACCTCAAAACTAACTACCCCACCAAAACCAGTCATTTGCTGTGTGGCAATGTGATGCTCAGGATGACTCTTCAAGCCTGGATAGTGAACGCGCTTCACCTGCAAATGATATTTCACATAAGCTCTTGGAATACAATAATTACTAGGAAATACAAGTGCACAAACTATCAAATAAAATTTCAATAATTTTAACATTTTTAAGATCGTATCGTCAATAAAGAGTAAATGGTAATATAACCCGTCAACAATCAGATGAATATATTGTTGCTTAACACACCTATCAGCTGCACTGCATGTAGAGAGAGAAGTTTACAGTGGAAGTGAATGCTTGGCTATATTAGTAAGATGTACCTAGTCGTGCTAAAAACCAAAAGTTTTGTAGAGAAGTTGTTATTAAAGTTCAGAATACATCACATTCATTAAAACCCCCATCAACATGGTTAATTATTTCATAAACCCAACTAAGGTGCCATTATAAAAACACAAAAGAAATGTGATAAATAGCAACAATACCTTTGGATGTGCCTCTAAAATCTCGGCCATCCTCAACGCAGTTGAATTTTGTTGCTGTACACGAAGATGCAATGTCTTCATGCCTCGAATGATCAAATATGCGGCATTCTGTCAAAGGAAACAAAATAACATTAATATCTCCAGACTTAAGTTGCATGGAAGTTTCAACGAATAAGATATAAAGCCAGAAATCCTCAAAAAACAAGTTAGCAGCATAATTGAAACACCATCCAAACTCATATTCTTGAGTAAAAAAAGTCTCTCATTTTCTGGGTATATGCCAACTAAAAACCCTTAAGACTGATTAATACATTTACTCACCGGGTTGAGAGCACCACCCAAAACATGATGCAAATTACGAATTTGTGTAACTAACTTCCCTGAACCACTAATGCTCCCAGCAAGGACCTGTACAGAAATATTAGTTTGTTCAGTGATCAAATTAAAGAAGATTGGCAGAGTGGTAGCGGATCAATGCAAGCTGACTAACATCATTGTGGCCACCAATGAATTTTGTTGCAGAGTGCAGGACAAGATCAGCACCAAGGCTGAGGGCCTTCTGATTGAGAGGTGTGGCAAAGGTTCCATCTATGCAAACTATTGCTCCTTTCTTATGGCAAAGATCTGAAACCAGTTTGACATCCACACATCTCAGGAATGGATTGGTTGGAGACTCAGTGAAGAATAGTGAGACCTGCATGAAATTACCACATCACTCAACTTAGTATGACCAGTCATTTTCAAAGTACATCAAAAGATAGAATTAAATGGAGAAAGAAAAAAAAAATTGGCATATTTCTTCACTACTGACATTGTTATTGTTGAGTGCTGCCTCCAAACCTTCCATATCAGCTGGGTCAATCACCGTAGCCTGCATATCAGACAAATTGAAAACATATGTTGAATACCGGAAAACTTTTGTTCCAGAGTACCAGAAAACTACCCTATGTTTCCAAACATCAAATACCAATGACCTAGAAAATATTTTCTGTCGTCAAAGCACAAAGCAACTGCAACCTAAATGATAGCATAAGATGTACCGTGATTCCCATTTTGGGCAGAACAGTCTCAATGAAAATCCTAGTCTTCCTGTAGCAATCAGTGGTTGTCACAATATGCCCACCGGCTGGAACCAATGCCAACAACATGACTGTGCTAGCACACATTCCAGATGCCATAATCACAGTTGATTCAGCCCCCTCAAGTGCACTAAATTGAAAAAAGAAACGACATGGCGTCAAAAACATTCAAAACATATCACTGCCAACGAAGTACTAAAACTCTATTTAGTCAAAGAACAGATTAGCAAACCTTATCTTCTCCTCAACGACCACAGTTGTTGGGTTTCCATACCTCCCATATTCAAAACTTGCACGACGTTTCTCCTGCCACAAGACCATAGAAACAGCATTAGCATCCATCCCAACTTCCTTAACAATAACATCTTTAATAAACCACTTGGTCAAAACTTAAATAAAATGCATACCTTGAAATCAATAAGCTCAGCAGTTTTCTTAAAGAAGTAAGCAGAAGTATTCACCACTGGGGTAGTAATTGCATCTGTTACTATACCACGACCTAATCTTTCACCTAAAATTGACAGAACCCAAATGTTACAGATTCATGCATTAGCTAAACATCACTCATATTAGCAACTTAATTAATCACCTAGACAAGATCAATAATTTTGGAGAAAAATCATCTTAAAAAATATATGAAACTAATATCCAATACATTTATTGCTGTCCGCAACATATAAATATCTAAAAACACGAATTAATAACCACATAAAGCATCGAAAATAGAAAAATAAAACTAAGTACAAAAGTTTTACCGGCATGAATTGCAAGGCTCCCATCGGAGCTCAAAAACGAAGCCTCGTTTTTCAAATCAGCGAGGGCCTCCAGATGTACATTTTTCAATCCGTCAACAAGCGCGATGTCATCGCCGCTCGTAATCTCGACGGGGACGGGCGGGGCGGGGGCAGCGGAAGCTGCTGCAGCCGCCGCCGAGTTAGAGCCGGAACCCACACCGTTCGACCACGAAGCCGCCACGATTTGCGCCACGCCGATGTTGCTGCAGTTCCTCCTGGCCTTCGTGCTAAGCTGGCGCACGAAGTTCGGCGGAAACCTGAAAATCAGAGACGACAGGCCGCTAAACGACGCCGTCGACGCTCCGATGACTCGCGCCGCCGAGATCCTCGGTTTATCAAACCGAGCCGAGCCCGAGAAGTCGGGATCGGAACGGCACTCAAAAGACGAACAAGAAGAAGAGAAGGACAAAATTTTTTGACTCGAACATGAGGACACGGCCATTACGACGTCGTATTGAACGGCGGCTTTGCTCTCTCTGTATTCTATGATAAGAACACAAGTCAGAAATGAATTTGAAGATCATATGCGACGAGGTTTACGTCTTTTAAATGCGCTTTGCATTGTCGTTTTCCTAATTTAGAGTGTTTGCGGGCAATTACTGGAATTAAATTTAACTAGGGTTAGGTTAAGGTTGTGTCAGAGGGTTGGTGGATGAGTGGCGGACGGAGACTGGTTGGCTGTAGATTTTTGGATGGTACCGCGACGGAGCACATTATTGCTAATCTTACACGGGTTCTGTTTATAATTAGGTGTGTGTAATTAGATTAGTCAAAGGTAATTAGTTAGATGGTAAGACAAGGAAGTCCAGTCAAAGTGTTACAACTTAACAAGCTGTTATTCTATTTTCGTATTTTTATTTTTGAATAATTTGTGTAAGAAGTGCATTGCCCACTTTGTGACAACACAACGACATAATACGGTAGAATAAGGCATCGTCATCAAAATTAATGTAGTTGATTAATAAGATATAGTAATATTGTTCACTCATTAAAGCATTTATTTTGAGTACAATTTCAATGTCCCTTCATATAAATAATTTGTTACCATATGTCAATATTAATATTTGTATTTAATTAATTTACCTTATATTTTAACTGCGATAATTTTGGATAAGTTAAATTTAAGTTGTCAATTGGTTCCTTAATTTGTGGATTCATGGAACATGATGTAGAACATACTTATGCTGGTTTTTTTTTCAAACTTGTAACTTTAAATTAAAGCTCCATTTTAAAGTTTGATGTTATTCAATAAAAAAGTGTCTTGAATATTATTATTTTCACAACTTGAAATTTGTATTTAGAGGCTTATTGATTTTTCGAATAATCAATATTTATTTAGATATATGAATTTCTTCAAATAAGTACAGTTAATCTTATCATTATTGGCGTATGTTATTTGGCATAAAAATATGTAAATTCATATTCCACCTTTCTATTTACAATATTATTGTAAATCTTAACTTGTTAAGGTGCCCACTTTTGTTGACTTATGTATATTTATAATAACAAAAGTAACTAAATACTCACCTAATTGAGTACTGAGTTGGTTAAATATTGTGTCGATAATAGACAATAGAAAGAGAATAGGAAAATACTTGGTGTAAAGAAACACGAGAGAAGCACAAGAGAAAAACAAGAGAAACAATGAAGAAATAGATAGAGAAAGAGAGTGGATACATAAAGAGAAAGTAAAATTCTTTCGTCTTTCTTTCGTGCTTCTCTCTCTCCAGCACTACTCAAAGGAATATACCCTCTGTCCTACATAAAGATGCTCAGGTGGTCAAGTTGTTTATGTTATGGTTGGTGCCCACAATGACTCAAAGTCCAACACTGAATTTGGTCACTCAGAATGTTACAGTTGGTACCATCAACAATGCTCAAAGCATGTTATCCGATCAAATCAATGTACTTTGCATAATTCAAACATTCTTGTTGTTTTCTTTCGTTTTTTTTTTTTTGGGACTAAACACACCCATCTTGAAAATGAAAAAGATTTAAATTCCATTTCTGTATTCTTTTAATTGAAATCAAATTTAAATACGAAACGTTATAACTTGTAATACTAACAGAAAATAAGAAATACATTAATCATATGTCTATAAATGGTAATTTGGGTGATGCATTAATTCAAGATAATTTACACTCATTGTAGAAATAACTCGAAACAATTGTATTGCATGAAACTTAATTATATAATATAAGGGAATGATCTTATTAACAGGATAATATTCTTTGTCTTTTACGTACATAATCATGCAAATTTTGGGAAAAATAAGAAAACAATCTGAGTGGATTGATTGAATATCGAAGAATATTTCTATGCAAACTTGAGGCGTAATCCAAAAAACAATAGTTTCTTAGAAGAATTTTGAGGTAACAAATTTGCGACTAGACATGGCCTTTTTTTTTTACATCCACAAAGAGATGAGAAGTACAAGAACCTAAACCCACTACTAACCGTAAATGAATCAGAACTATTGAGATGGATGGTGCCTCTGATTCACTGGACACCAATTGTTACTTTTTGAGGAAAAAGGAAAAAGATAAAACGAAAAGACGCCACTGCATTCATTGCGGTCCTAGTATATTCAAACAAGGCAACGCAACATCAAAAAGATAAAATGTTATATGCGCTGATGAATTCGGAAAGCATTATCTATGCGTGGTTTATTGGTGGGTCTTTGTTGGTTGATTAATTTATTTAACTGAGTTGTCATTATTTGGTTTATATGCAATTTTATGATTGTCTGTACACTAATATATACAACTAATACGATTGTTTTGTAGCAAAAGCCAGCGACGTCCCTTCTCTCATGTTTAAAGAAGAGGGGGGAATGGAACCAACAAAGTGTTAGCTCCTAGAGATGGCAAAACTTCGGGCCGGGTCTAGGTTCGGACCGGATTTTTATCCGGGTACCTGAATTTTATATTTTTTACTATTATATATGTATATATATTTTATTTTTTGGTAATTTTATAAATTTTAAATTTATTTCAATAAAATTTGACATGAAAATATAAACTTTAAATGTTTAAAATTTTATATATGTATAATAAATGAGTCAAATAAATAAATATTTATATTTTATAATATTTTTTTAATAAAATTCGGGTTCCGAGCTTATCAAGTGATGCTCAAGTCCGACCCGGCTTCATACCCGGACCGAGTAATACCCGGCCCACAACGCCCGGGTACGGTCCGAGTCCGGACCGGGTGGGTTTTTTTACCACCTCTATTGGCTCCACTGGCAATGGAGTCCCCTTAAGTGGCTTGACTGGGTTTGCTCCCCAGTTCGAGTCGCAGGGAAGTCGCCTTTGTTAGGAGAACTTGTGCCTCCCGATTCGAGCGGGGACATCTAATCTGAGTTGTGGTACGTGTTTAAAGGTGTCTTCCACAATTAGGACCCTCCTCAAAATATCTCGTGGTTAAGATCAAAAAAGAAAGAAGAGGGGATGGATTTCTTTCATTTACTATCGGCGACATTTCGTTTCACGTCTCTTTTTTTTTTCCTTAGTTCATTTTTTCTTAAAATTTTCTCTCATTTGTTTGGTTACATCTATTCAATTGAAACTCTTGTATGACACATGGTTTGTTTAGATTATTGACAAGAAAGTTATAATTGATAATGTCTTAATAGCCATGTGCATACAAAGTGAGGATCAAGCGAAGTGTCTAACTGCACACGTATCAAGATTTGAGATAGAATCGTGGCCCGTGGGCCACACAACACAATTATCTACCATCTCCGTGGATCTTGACTCGAAAATCTTGTAGTATATCATCTACTTTTTCTGAAGGGTATATATATATTCTGCAGTAAAAGATGCTCACAGTCACAGACGAATGCCTCTGCTAATGATGCATATGTTTTGGAAATTTACCGTTCTCATTTGCATTGTTCATTGAATAATTTGACTGTTAGTTCAAAACTACAGACTTAACTTCAAAGCAGCCTTTTGTGACTTTTGACTTCAATACGAGGCATCAAAGTTGCTTCTCAATAAAGGCCTGTAAAACGTGTGATTAAACTTAGTGTGATGATTTTCTTAAACAACATGTAAATATCTTTACGACTCTTATTAATTCCAAGTTTTATAATTTTTTTTTCCTTTTTAACAGTTTAACGACGGATCAATATAAATAAAGATGAAGTAATTTTTCATTAGTGTATTCTAATCTAATAAGAGAGAAATTCTAAAATACATTAGATGTATTACAACTAATTGATGTATGAATGACATGTGTAGTTAAATTTAATACAACCACCACTAGCATGACGATTTTTCAAAATAAATCACACATGTCATAACATTATTTATTTATTGTAAAACTGACATGATATCTCATATGTATTCTAAAATTTCTCCCAACAAGGAAGTACGCCGCCCTCAATTAGAAGCCAATCAAGTTATTTATTAATTTATGTTCGACTCACTGATGACATATTAGAAGCATGTAACACGCTGTGAAACCCTTGTGATTCTGCAGCAATTAATTAAATAGTTATTAATTTGCACAAGTTTCAAATTAATCCGGAGCGCGACATAATTTTATACTATAATAACGCGATCGCATGCAGCACACCGTTGATTTAGAAAAGGAAAGTCCAACGGCAGAGATGAATCATACACCCAAAACCCTAATAACGTCACAAGAGTCTCTCTCATATATAGTCAAGTCTCTTATTCCTTGGCTCTTCGTCTATTATGCATAGAGTCGCCGTTCCAACTCCCAATCCAACAAATTTTAAGTAATAAGTCAACTTCAGCAAATGCAGCTGCTCTTACTGCTTGTAAGCTGAGGGTGGGTTACATACTTTTATTATTCGCTATTATTGTGAATATAAATACCCACTTCACTTTTAGTTTTTTTTTTTTTTAATTTTAATTTTTGGTATTAGATTTGGTTAAGTAGCAATTATCAACTGCAGAATGCACAAGTACTGAGGCACCGAGAGTGAATAATGGAGTTCTCGGTCGCCTAATCTTATTGAATGTGCAGAAAATGAAAGCCAAAAGAAAGGGATGCGCTTTGCAGCTTCAACTTGTTCGACGTGTTTTTGCTGCCTGTTCATGCCCTTACATTCTTTTATCTCTTTCCTTTCCTACTTTAATTTTCTCCAATCGATCTGCTTCTGCTTCTGCTTCTGCTTCGCGCACACAAATATTTATATATGGAATCATCGAAGAAGCAGAGATAAACGGATTTGGATCCTCTCCTAATTTAATCTTTGTAGGAGATTTAGACATATGGTAATTAAATAATTTTATGGACAAAATTAAATCTATTATTGACTTTCCTTAATAATTACAAAAATTCACAGTTTTGGACTAATTAAAATTCTAAACTTACTGTTTTGGGCTAATTAAAGTTCTAGAACTAGCAAACAGAGAAACTGCCGTTAATTTATTTTAATTTTCTTTAATCGTCTTTTTTCTCTTTTCTCCTTTTTTTTTTCCTCTTCTTCAGTCGTTATTTATACATTTCTCTTGGATTCTCCTCTGAACTCTTCAAGAAAGGCTGCCATACCTTCAAAAAAAATTTCAATAAGTAACATTTTTTAAATTTTAAAAGATTAAGATTGTAAAATATATGTATATATTTGTTTGTGATTTTTTTTTTTGTATTTTAATTTAACCGCCGTTAATTTTGTCACTTGTACCCATCCCAAAGCACAAATTAAAAAAAAAAAGTATATATATTTGTTTGTGATAGGAGAAAATAAAGAAATACAAATATTAGGTTATAATTAATTTTTAGCATTAAATACTAGCACAAAGTAAAAGAAATTAATAAATAATCAAAAATCGTTGTGGAACATAGCAGATTAGAGCAAAAGTAGAAACCATGCATGTATGAATATATATATGAGTGATGATACAATTATAAATTATTGTACAAATTTATCTTATACAAATTGATGTGATATTAATTCATTGGTTGATTGAAAATATAAAATAATAAAAATAAATCATGTGGGCGAAGAAATATTTAATTTAATCAATGAATTAACGCCATATCAATTTATACAAAGTAAGTTTGTACAAGAATTTGTGGATATATCATTACTCTATATATATATATATATACAACTATTAGCTTTAGATTGGATTTAGGCAGCAACAACAATAGAATAAATAATACTAAAACAATCGCTGACATTGCCCAATCTCTCTCTTTTATTATGTTGAAGTCTTGTGTCCTGCGGCTGCTAGATTTTTTTAGAGCAAAAGCAAACCAACGACAATGTCTCAAGAAAAGAAAAAGAAAAATAATGATTAATAAAAAAGAAAGAAAAAAAAAAGAGTTAACGGCGTGTGTTTACTAGTTTTTTAGTTAGCCAAAAATGGCAACTTTTTGTGATTATTAAAGAAATTCAAGAATAGATTTAATACTGTTTATAAAATTATTTAATTACCACGTGTCTAAATCTCCTATAAAGATTAGGAAAAATTAGGTTTAGGAGAAGATACAAATCCGAGATAAATATCATATATATGACATATCAACATTAAAAAAACATCCGTAGGATTTGTATGTTAGCATGTGCCATGTGTGTAGTTTGCGGAGTTCAGACAGACAAATGGGCTTCGTAGATTGTCCAGGCCTTTCTCTCAGGATCATATGGGTATATGTCTTCGTTTGGAGTCATCAGGCCTATTAGAAACAAGCCCAAACTAACCAAAACTACTTGATGTTTGGGGTTCCTTTTTAGCGAGTGTATAAACACTATAAATAAAGATATGATGATCTGTTAATTTCTCGGTAGTCTTTGGGGAGTCGCAGTTTTCTCAAAATCGGGCGGGCATTTATTACTAATTGGTTGAACTGAACAGGACTTTTATTCGTGGACATAATTCTCGATAAAGTGCTTCTTTTTTAGGGAGAGGTCTAAATTAGTTGCATAAGATGGCCCATTTTGATTAATTTGTCGATAATTAATTTCAATTTAAATTGGTGGCCTTAAAAAAAAAAAAAATTAGTCTAATCTTCAACAAGATTTCTTTGACGTTTGAACAACTACTTTGATTATTAGATTAATTTCAAGAGTTTTCAATTAAGTTGAATTTCTTCGAAAGCAATAATGATTGCTTTTATTTTCTTTTTCTTTTTTCGGAAATTAAATCCAAATGAATAGATAGATGAGTTAAATGCCTTCCCAAGTAGCAAAAAATCTTGATGTTGAAGTTGAAAACTGAGCCGTATCCGTAAAGGTTTAATTTTCCATATTTATTGAGGTTTCTTTAGAACAGAATTTGACCTGTATCCATAAAAGTGGCTGATTTTTATTCAATCATTTACCTAGCCAGTAAGTAGCCAGCTAAAATCATTCACTTCATCTATTTTTAAACGTACATCTTGGAAATTAATAGTTATTTACGTTCATGCTCCTTTTTTTATATTTTTTTTAAAACATAAAATACATATCCGTATGAATTTTTTTTTAAAAAAAAAACTGCTTAAAAAAACCTAATATGTTGCATTGGCTTGAGATAATAATTAAATAAAAGCTCATCTCATACTACAGCTTTCGATCAAAACTTGATTAAATTAACATGCGGGAGTGATCGATGACTTACTTCTGAGTTAATGTGTTCATACAAAAGTTTATCCAAAACAATTTTAACAGTTGTACTCTTTTCAGAAAACAATATATAGTAAAATAATGTATTTATTCTTCTGGAGGAACGATGACAGATACATAGCATGGTTTCTTTCCGCAATTTTTCACTTTCTTTGACATTTTATGTCACTATCTATTTATTATCGCATTTAATTTCACAAGAAACCGAAGCCACGGGCTGCATTCAACAAGCAAGCAATGGTACAAAAGTTGGAGTTGGACTTGCAGCAGAGACCTTAAAAAAACTTTTATTTTAAATCGATGCAATCCCAAATTGTACACTGTGTCTTCGCGGAAATATAGCCAATGCATTAGTGAGTGGACATGGAAAATGCCCGTCACCCCCCTCTCTCTTTTTTTCTGTTCTAATACACTCCAATCAATACCCCTTATGCGTTAATGGTTTGCATACGTAATAAACCTATTTGAAGGAAGTGGCTTATTATTTCAGCGTACCAAATTCAGACACACTGATAAAGATTAAGTCAGTGTGACAAATTCTGAAAAAGTTGAAGGATTAAAAAAAGTAAAGAATAAGGAAGTATTGGGACGTTTCTAAAAAATTAAGAGGTAGTAGTGTGAGGTATTATTAGGCTGAAATGCAGGGGTGTGGTGTGGGTATGGGATTTTCCTTTTTTTTTTTTTGGTGGCTGAAAACTGGGGACATGCATAAATGTCAAAGAGGGAAGAGGGAAGCCAAAAAAAAGCTCATTAAATAAGAACAGTTGGGCGCAGTCGAGGAAATTTATGACCCATGTGATGAGCAATCGAGCATTGTGTGGTGAAATAAATGTTCGTGTACGCACAAAAGTGAGAGCAGTAGAATGAATGGAAGAAAGGATCAGTTGATGTGTGTGCACTTTTAATTTAATGTAATTTTTGCTTTCAAACGGGGCCAAAAATTTCACTATTATTATTATTATTATTATTATTGCTCCACCACTATCAACACAGCTGGCTTCATTATCCATTCATTTAATGGGAAAATAACATTTTATCTTTTCCTTTTTTTATTTTTATTTTATTCTGCAAATTCTCAATTTGTGGACGACGAGACTGACTTGCCATGTTGATATGTTTCGCGAGGTTTAATTTTTTCTGGTAATTTTGCATGCAAAGTATTCTTGACAAGACTGCACCAGGTGACGAGTGATTTGGATATTTTTTTAAATCAAAGACGGCTTTTTGTCATTCAATCGTCTACTACAAAAGCACATAAGCATGCATCGGTGGCTTCTTTAAAAAAAAAAAAAAAAGATACAGAGACCCCAACGTTTGAATAAAAGAACTAAAATTTTTTTATATTTAAAAAAAAACATTCAAACCTCCATTAGTTAACGAAAACCGTTTCTTTTAACAGAAATTATAATTTTATAAGTACAATTACCATTATACCCTTATAGTATATTAAAAACTAATTGTTCATTGTCCAATTTATCCCTATATTATTAATAATATTACGAATATAACTTCATTACCCAATTTTTCCATTTAATTTTTGATAAATTTTCTCTTCAAACTAAATAAATTTAATTCATTGCTCAAGAATAAAAATAAATTAAATTGATTATTAATATAATAAAAATAACAATTCTCCATATGTCAATCATTTAAACTTATATAATCAACAAAATAAAAAAAAATTATTTACAACAATAATTAAAAAATCTTAATTGTACTAAATAACATATCCAATAGACATTAAAACCATCAGTCCAGTAAATTGATAAAGAAAAGAAATAACAAAAGTAATTAGCAAGAAATCTCCAATAAACCTAATCGGACAAATTAAGAACTCTGTTCATCAAACAACCATAAACCAAAAAAAAAAAAAAAAATTCTCGTAATCATTTATTTATATTCTTGCACATACATCACATATGCATCAAACATGCTAGAGAAGTTAATTTAGTAAAAAAAATGAAAATTAAAGAGAAAAAATAGGATTTAAGAGAATTGAGCCCTGGATTCCACAAGCAAGAGCAGCATCCAAACGCGAGCAGTTCCAGCAGCCAAACGCGAGCAGTTCCAGCAGCCAAACGCGAGCAGTTCCAGCAGCCAAACGCGAGCAGTTCCAACAGCCAAACGCGAGATTCCAGCAGTTCCAACAGCACAAGCAGCAACCAAACGTCGATCGCGAGCAGATCCGGCAACCAGACGCGGTCTCGATTGACGCACGAGCAGTTCCAGCAGCTTCCGGTAGCGTGACCAGTTCCAGCAACTTCCGGCAACCCCAGCAGCTTTCGGCAAGGCAAACCGTGAGTGTATGTTAAAAGATTTGTCTGGAATCAGTGTGTGTGGGGTTTGTTTGTCCGTGTGATGTATGTGTGGGTTTTTAGTCAATTCACTTGTTTTTAATTTGTAATTACGGTATTAACCTTGTAATGATTTAACGAAACGATTTCCGTTAATCAATTGGGGTCTGTGTGTCTTTTTTAAAACTTTAGGGAGTTTTGTGTCCCTTACTCAAACGTTGGGGGTCCCTGTGTCATTTTTTCTTTTTTTTTAATTAAATTTTTTCGGACACAATTTCTTTTCTTCTTGATTTAAAGTTTTCAGAAATTTTATATGAAAATTTACAGAGGGAAGTGAGTGATGGGTTGGAGACAGAAAAAGGCGGATCCAAAAATTTGATTCATAGGAGGAGGCAACACGTTATAATAAAAAATAAAAAATTATAAAATTAATTTCAATATCAACATCTTAGCCCACATATATATTTTCAAAAAATTAAAAAAAAAATATTTTTAAGCGGCCTTAATTACCCACAATCCCTTGAGTGTAAATCTGCCCTAATTATATCGATTGATACGAAGAATAAGGGTAATTTGAAAAATAATATCTCTATTGATAAGCACCGAGATAGGTAGAAGTATCATTTAAAAACAATATCTCGGGTGCACTAATTTTATCCTTGTTTGTATGTTGCTCAACTCTAATAGTTTATTCAGTTGTCGTTTATTACAATGCATTATCCATCAATAACATTTATAGTATGATCTACGTAGACAGTTACAACCTACGTCTGATCATTGTTAAACTGTGATCGGTTCAAACTACAAAGGTTGTGTTGTGAAAGTCAAAACGAAAATGTAAAACTTGTAATATACAAAATATTCTATGAGTGATGATGCATGCACAAATTCTTCTATAAATTTATCTTATATAAAGTGACGTGACTTTAATTCATTGGTTGAATGAAAGTATAAAATAATAGAAATAAATCATGTGAGCCAAGAGATATTCAATTCAACCAATTTTATCATGCTACATCAATTTGTACAAAATAAATTTGTACAAGAGTTTATAACTATATAATTACTCAATATTATATATAAGAGTAATGATATAGCTACAAACTCTTGTACAAATTTATTTTGTACAAACTGATGTGGCATGATAAAATTAGTTGAATTAAATATCACTTGACCCACATGATTTATTTTTATTATTTTATATTTTCATTTAATCAATGGATTAATGCTATATCAGTTTGTACAAAATAAATTTATACAAGAGTTTGTGGTTGTATCATTACTCTATATATAAGGGATGTAATAATTTATTAAAAAAAAAAACACTAAAAGATGTTAATAGAATAAACTCAAACGATACATGGGGACCACCACATTGAAAATTTTGACTGTCAGCCGGTGGATCGATCGATGATTTGCTTCTGCTGCAGGGCAAAACTAAAAGCTCGCTTTCTACTTGACCCATGCATGCACTTGTTCTTTAAAAAAATGTACATGAAGGGTGCTGCACAGACGTGCATGCCTTCTTACAATCCCTACAGTAGCTGTTCTTGCAAAATCTCAGCATATGACGTGCCAATTAATACTAGAATTATGATGTGCATATGATGTAGAGAAAGATGATAGAACCTGAAATTGAGCTGAACCCCGACAACACTAGCAAATAATGAAAGTTAATTAGTGGAGCATGTAGTCAAACTCAAAATCGGACCCTAATTAGGTTAACTAGAGAATCCACAACAACATTATACTCCCTAAATGTGTGCGTTAAGGGACAACAATTTCAAACTCAAAAGATTTCAAATTTTAATTAATTTATTAACTTACCTAATTAATCACTTCTCTTGTCTTAATAAAACTCGTTCATTCAAAATCTCGAGTCTTAGGTGTTGGTGATCACAAGAGATATATTCTTAATTAACTTCATCATATGTATTAAGCAAATTATATGTCTAGGTAATGCAAAAGATGTAGCCTTTAATTAAAGACATAAGTATTGCCAAATTTCGATGGTCAAGAAAATATCAAGTGTATAAGCAGCTACACGAAATGGAAAAAGAAACAAAAAATTAATTTCATGGAAAGCTCAACAACGCTGCTAGAATATAAACATATTTCCTTAATTGAATATAACTTGTTGACAAATATTCGAGCACATCTTCCGTGGGCACACGCACAAAATTACAAGAAGTCCAAATCATATCTATATTCTCAATCAAATTAATACAATAGTTTCTAGGGATTGTAAAAAACGACTCTACACATGTATTTGAATGGTCTAATTTAATAAAAGTCACTTATAAATATTGAAAACTACGAATCTTAACAATTATAGGAATTAAGTGGATTTGATAAAAAGTACTTAAATCAAGAGAGAATCTTTATTTTTAATCGATTCAAAGGCGCCGAGATGAGGTCCAAAAAATAATTCTTGATCAATTCGAAACACCAGACATGATTTTTATACTATATATATTTTAAAAAATATTTAACCCCAAAAACTTAGGCTATAAATAAAGTAAGACTTGATATATATTAAAGATAAGTCTTTCACATCAATAGAATTTTAATAAAAATTGATGTTAATAATATTTTTCAATATGTATGACATAATCGTGATATATATTTGCTAAGCTACCAACTCTAAAATCAATCTATTCCTATCGAGCCATAATTGAACCTGTGAAGAAATAATGCTTAGCAAAAGCATGACACACCAAAATTAGGGCATGCAAAGTTGTCACAATCTTAGTTTGGTGCCCATATTTTCTACCAACGAATGGTACGTTTATATGTATATATAAACCAAACACTCAGTTTCTTTATTACTTTATCAAAATTAAATGAACATTATCATTAATGCATTAATTTCAAACTCAGTGACTGCATGCAGCTACACCAAATCAAAAAGAAGAATCAGCTTGGGAATTCCCCCTTAGATTTCTATGAACTATCATGACAATTCATCAAATCTATGGACGTCTCATAAAAGTCGCAGCTTCACTTAATTTCTATTTTATTTTTCTTTATATTATTGTTTTTTCAAAGTATATATATACATGAAATCAACAGCAACACACACACACACATTGATATAAAATCATTATTTTTCTTGATTGTGAGCAGAATGTGACATGAAACCAACAGCAATAAAGTCTGCAATAAATACATCTCTTATTGCACCTCTCAAAATTAATATTTGTACAGAAATTAGTAGTCTTAAATACACCAAGAAAAATTACTTCTGGCAACTCTCTGATCACTTAAAACACACTTCTTTGGAGTCAATTTTGATCTCCATTGGACTACTTCAAAGATTATTTAAAATAAAAAATAAACAAGAAGAAGAAGAAGCAAAAGGAGACTTGGAGATTGCCATTGACTTCACTCAAGACACGTGCAATAATAGTTGAGCTATGAACATTTCACTTGAACTTGTAATTTCTTGCTTTCATGCAAAAGCTAGTAGTAATACAGAAGCAGCAGAGCAGCACTGCGACTTTTTTCACTTGAATAAACTATTAAATGACTAAACTGTGGAAACAACAAAACCCTAATTCTTTGGCAGCTGCAGAAACATTCCCAATAGTGTTTTAGTTCAACAATATTGGAAAAGAATTAATGATCAGGCTTCATTATTCTTGGATCAGAAACTTATTATATATCTCTTAGAACATTGGTGAGCTAGATGGAGATGAATTCACCAAATTGAGAATGCTGTTCCAGTAATTCTTGTTATCTTGATAATAATCACTGCCACTATCACCACCATCACCTCCGCCACTATTCTCAGAGTCCTTGCCACTGTCAGATAAGCTCGGCCGGTCGCCGATGGAATCATTAAGCAAAAGATTAGTGAAACCCTCCTCCATTGTACTATTGTTAACCCGAAATGATTCATCAGGATTCCATGGCCCTTCTGCCGCTGCTTCCATTGAAATTGCCATATCATGATGATGAAGAGTACTTGAAGTAAATGATAAAGAATTTTCAAGTCCTAATTTATTCCAATCTTTCTGCAAATTATTATTTTCACCTTCTTCTTTGATCAAACTAGCTTGATGATCAGATGATCCTGAACTTCCCACAAACTCAATCATACTCATCATCATAGGCGGCGCCGAGTTGTTATTATTGTTATTTTCAGAGAAAGTAACTGTAGATGTTGGAGACTCAAGATCACCACCAATACCAGTCCAATTATTAGCTGAAGTTTTGTTCACAATGAACTGAGCTGAAGCCGAAGCAGGAGGCGGAACAGAAGATGAAGAAGCAGAAGGAGGAGGAATTAACCCCAGCTGAAAAGAATGTGAACGAAGCTTTGATTCTCGAACAAGTCTAGCTTCAGCTTCAAGCCGGGCACTTTCCCACTGAGCCATGTGGCTAAGATTGGCAGAATTCTTGTTTTGACCGTCGCTTGAAAGCAAAGCATCATTTTTTGGCTTGTGGGTAACTGGATCAATCCCCATCTTAGCTAGCCTCTTCTTAAGATGCGTGTTCCAGTAATTTTTTATCTCATTATCTGTTCTTTTTGGCAAGTGAGTGGCTATTGCCGACCACCTGATCACCAAAAGACAAATTAAAGCACCTTTTTTTGAAAAAGAAAAAAAAACATAATGCAGACAGAGGCTTAAATTTTCCTAATAAAAATTAATAAAAAACCCTAGAAACCATCAACTCCCACCAAACAATTCTCAATGCTGTAGCCATCTGCAGACAAAAATGTCTCATTCATTTTAATGTTTGAGGTATCAACGAGAAAACTGAATCATTTTCTTTTCTGTGCCTCGTTTCCTTTCGAATTTATTTGAAACCAACCGAGAATTCTGAAATTGCATGGTTTCGGATTAATTAAAGTGAGGTTCGAATCCGCTCACACTAGAAAGGGTTAAAAAAAAAAAAAAAAAAATCTATAGAGAAGTATGTATAATTAACATACAATAAATTCTACTGGAAATGTTAATGACAGTCACGAATGTCAACGAGATTGATGCTGATTACAAAGAATTTTTTTGTTTGTTTTGGGGTTACCTATTTCCTAAAAGGGCATGAAGTTGAATGATGGTTTGCTCTTCTTGTAAACTGAACTTTCCCCTTTTAATATCAGGTCTTAGATAATTGGTCCATCTAAGCCTGCAGCTCTTGCCGCATCTTTGAAGCCCTGAAAAATTGAAAATTCACGAAAGCAAATGAGATGAAAAGTTTACTAAATATAAAATTTGGTATAGAGCCTTTAGCTAGGGGAAGTGATAATGATGATATATATAATCTCACCGGCTTTCGCAGGTAAGGCACGCCAGCTGCCATGGCCATGCTCTTCAATGTAAGCTAAGAGTTTTTGATCTTCTTCAGGAGTCCACGGCCCTTTCTTCAAGCCAACTTTGTCACAGCAAGGTGACCTACCCATTTGGCTCTTGTGTAAAGATTTTGCTCTTGCTCTTGCCCTCAATTCTATGTATCACAAAGAAATTATAAAAGAAACACTCATGAAGAGAGAAGGTTGAAAGGGAAGCTTTGTGTTTATAAATAGAACAAGAGGGAAAGGGCCCAAGATGCAATAAATAGGATAAAGAAATTAATTTTCAATAGAGTTTATGTTAAAATTACATGACATAAGTACCCTTTACGTCACAGTATTGTGCAGCTTTTGGTTTAATTTTATTTATAAAAGGGTAACGAAAATATCCTATACGGGATTAATTTGAAGGAATTTTTAATTTTCCTAACTATGGTTCTATGGACAAGGTAATGTAATATTTAAATGGGACCAAAATTAAATCTTCAATATGCCCAAGTCTGTTTCAAATTTTTTTGTTGCTTCACTACTGTGGTGATGTCCTTTTCATTGCCCATTGATGTCTTTGCTAAAATGGATTTGTTCATGGAGATAGAGCTACTTGTATGCTAGCTAGAGAAGGTAATTCTTATAGGCTTTTAATATTTTTAATATTCCCAAATTAATATTTTAACCTCATACCTCTGCAAGATATGGTGGAGACACAAAACGTAAAGTCATAAATCACCAAGATTTCTTTTCCAAAAAAAAAAAAAAAAATCACCAAGATTGAGTTTGCCGATTAATACATTTTTTTTAAATCACGCTAATCTCATCTTTTTCCATTGTAATCAATAAAACAATACACACACACACACCAATGAGGGCATCCTTACTTTAACAAAGTGAAGATGTTACTAATTAAGAAAAAAATATAGATTTCAATACACTAATAAATAAATAAAAAATTATAGTTTTCAATATATTAAAATCTTTTTTTAATATATTTTAATGATATCCTCACTTCATTAAAGCCCTCAAATTCTTGATTATTGTAGACCCGATTAAAAAATTTACATAATTTAACCAGACCTAGGATTTTTTATAGAACCTATATATAGCATCTTGATTTCTTTGCTTGAAAAAAAAAAAAAGAAATTGATTTAATTTAATTTTTCCTTTCAGCGAAACGATTTATCTGACAAAACCAACCCCATGTCCATACTCTAGATGTCTTATATATATGGAGCAGCTCAGCCAATAGCCACCATATTCACAGACTGTACGGTGCCTTGTAAATTGCTGTAATTTTTCAGTAGAAACAGCCCCACGAAGGCAATTTATTGCATGCAAGATATGAGTAAATTTACAATGATGAATCGTCTCTTCAAATATTTGTAGCTAGCTAGGCAAAAGCATGTGAATTTGCAAATTTGCATTACTTCTAGTATTGCACAGATGCCAGATATCATTCAGTGTAAAGCCATTCATGGCATGTCGATGGCACGTACATCTGTGATACCAAAGAAAAGATAAAAGGATTGTTCTGGGAAAGCTTTTTAAAACCAAAAAGGCATTTTTCAAATCTATTAAACTATTTCACAAACCGGAGTTTTTAGAAAATATTTTCTGATTACGCTCAAAATGCTTTTTCTCCACAAACATGGCTCAAGGGCTGGCGGAAAATTTTCCCTCAGACAATTGTTTGATCTAAAAATTTAAATTATTTATGTACAAAGGTTCATTAGAGATGTGCGTCCACGCACAATAAATCGCTTATTTAATTAGATTTATATACAACTCTATTTGGTAGCACCTTTGTTTAGAATCATATCTAAATTTATAACTTGTGAAGGCAATTTTATAAAGTGTGTTTGCAAAGGAGGACTCTAGTGTCTGAAGTCAAGTTGACATATTCAAGTGGCTAGTATTTGTATGGTGTAATTAAATTACTGGAACAAATTTACAGAGTCTTCAAGAAAGATCAGCGCGTTCTGCAAATGATAGTGGAGTGAATTTAAAAATTTCCCAATCATACAAGCAATGAAGGAACCGATATTACATCAACAAGCTAAGACTGTTTCATATACTTTTAAAGCTTAAATTGCTGACGACTAAAGCTTTTTTTTTTTTCATATATTTGCCAATGCATGCAAATAAGGGCTTAACTGCCTTCATAATTCTTTCATAAATATTGTTTTTAATTAATGTCCCAATAGGTATGGGTCCGAATTCGAGCAAATGATTGGATGACATGTTTCAGGAGTAAATACTTGTTTAATTTTTATGTTATGATTTAAGTGACCGTTTATTTTTTATATTTTAAAAAAGTATCCCAAGACATCCTATTATTAAATATATTATATTTTTACCCTTACTTTTTTTTATTGCAATAATGTTCTTGACCAATAATTATTTAATAGAAAATTAACAAATAGATATTAGTTTAAAAGAACTAGTATTTTTTGTACTTTGCAACAATTTTATTAATGATTATTTATAAATAAATTAACATCAACCAATCTAAAACAATGTTTTATATCATTACAATAATCTCACTAATAATTATTTATAAAAAAAATTAATATACCAAATTATCTTAAAAGTAAAATAATAACATTAACATTTTCATTCCTTCTTATTTTTTCTACTTTTAATATTATTTGATAAATTAACTTTTTTTCATTAATATCTCCAAGAATATTGTCACAAGGGTATTACCCTATGTTACAGAGTATAATTGTGTGTGTGTGTGTCAAGGTGTTTTGAGGTATTTTTTAAAATATAAGCATTAAACAAGTATTTTCCCTATATTACACAGTCCAATTATATTTAATATCTACCTAGTATAAACTTTTGAATATAAAACGTTTTTCACATTAAAAAAGTATTAATGATATTTAGTTCCAATAAAAAAAATTATATATAAAATATGCTGTAACTGATATCCTAGTAAATTTGGGCTCTTTTATGTACTCACTTGACTTGGCGGGATTCCCCTCCTTTGGAGATCATCGATCTTCTTTCTCGGGATGCAAATGGCTTTCTAAATTTTTTTTTTCACCAGCATAGGTCCTGCTTTCATACTATATTTATATTATATTTAAGATTTTATTTTGTCTTAACTTTATGCATTTGATGAGAGATAAGGCTTATTATCTCTCCCAATTTAACTGTGTTTCATTTTCATAATTTAATAAAGTTTCTCTCATTTATTAAGTTTACCTTATATAGATTATAAATATATAGATCATTCCTTGGGAAGTCATGTCAATTATTTTCACATAAAATTTATCAAAAAAATTCTCTTTCCAATGCTAAAATATCTTTATTAAGAGAAAGTCTTTAATGTTTC
This sequence comes from Citrus x clementina, assembly GCF_000493195.1. Lineage (NCBI taxonomy): Eukaryota > Viridiplantae > Streptophyta > Magnoliopsida > Sapindales > Rutaceae > Citrus > Citrus x clementina. The sequence continues at coordinate 25,083,248 of NW_006262139.1, read as the reverse complement.
AGAAACATTATTTCTTATTCATTTACTATTTACTGTATGTGAATGCATATTATGATGATTAATTAAAATATTTATATGACAAGAAGTGAATTTGAAAAAGAACAGTACTTCAAGAACACCCAAAAAAATTTTATCACTCAAACAAGCTGTATCTACAAAACCTGCTTTTAACTCTCTAACCCATTATCCCAAATAATCAGGAATGTGGGGTTCATCATTTAAAACAAAGGTTAATTTGAACTTAACCTGCCCGCCAAGAAAAGTTGACAATTGATGGTGATGATTGTGACCTATTTATAACCCTGTAACTTCCAATGAAGGACTTCCTTCAATGGAATGAATTAGCAAGTGGTAGGGGATACTTCGGTCACCAAGATAAGCACAAATACGTACGAGCAATTTATTGATGTGGGCTCTAAGCTTTTTTTTTTTTTTTTTTGAAGGTGGTCTTCAATCTTCCATTGATTTGTAGGATTGTAGCATGAAAAGACAAGGAGAGAAGGGTCCCATAACGAGGGAAAAAAATAAAGAAGCCAAAAATGATAAATTCAATGTTATTTATTTCTTATTATTATTCGTGTATGTGTGTGGGGGTGTGTACCATGTGTGGTGAGTAGCAAAGCATTAAGCAAAGCCAAACGGGATCTGAAATTTGTATCGGCTGGTCCAATGAAAAGAACGTCAATGGGGACACCAATCTTAAATTCTTCTTCGCTCAATGACAGCTTTAGCTTTGTGTATGGTCCAATATTGTCTTAATTGTGTATTAAATGATTTCCATTACACTTGTCTAATTTTCATTCGATCACGTGAGTTTTCAATTTGCCCTTGAATAGAAGCATAAGAAAGGGGAATTGAAACCGTAACGAGAGTTATAAAGACAAGTAACAAGCTCTATGATGTAAAATGTGAATGATTGATTTTAAAATCATGCAATTTAAAGAGATTGAGATAGCAGTCAAGTCAATTTTTAATAAGCTCTCTCATATCAAATGTGAATAATATGATTTTAAGATCACACAAGTCTAGAAAATGGAGAAGAAATTTGGATATAGAAAAAAAAAAAAAAAACTTTAGCCTTGATACCTTGAATCTAATATCTTTAACCGTTGGGGAAACGTTTTGACCTGAAAAACTAAAAAAAAGACCAATATTAGGAGCATTTAAAAGAATTCGGAATATAAAATTCAAATAAAATAATTTTAGTGAATGACGTGACACAAAAAATTCTACAAAAATTTAATAATTAGTATATTAGATCCATATTATTACATATTTAGTATGACTTGTCTAATGGTCAGAATTACTTCTTTATCTTAAAAGCTCTTTTAACAATTTTTACGTTATTTGATTGTCTTTCGGGTAGAGCTTTTAAATATTAAATATGTTATTTTACCTCTATTAATAGCTCAAATTTTGAACTTTTTAGAGTAGATGTTGCAAAACCATTTCAAAATGTTAAATTTTCACTTATTTCACAATCTTATTTTACTCCTTTAATAACATAACTTTGAAAAAGAAAAACTTACTAATTGAATTAATTTTAAATTTTTTCATAAAAACTCTTTTTGACAACTAAACAACTAAAGTTTTTTGGTAAAATCTTTACTTATAAAAATTTTACTAATAAAAACTCTAGTTGAATAAGTTATATATGAAAAGTTATACCAAATGAATTAGTCACTCAGGTCACTAAATAACCGAAATTGGAGTAATTAATAATTAAAGAAATTCATAATTCATAATTAGCAGGCAATAAATTAATTACATTATTATTGCACGGTGGTTGTCAGCTGCCAATAATTGGATCATATTCAAAATTTCAAATGCGCAGTTGCCCAATTTTTATTTGAAAAAAAAAAAAAGAGTGGGAGGTGGCGCGGGAGGGAGGGTGTGAAAGAAGATCCATATATTTAAATATGCTTACCTTTAATTAGCAATTTTTTTTATGAAGCTTGACGAAATAATTAATCAAGATTAAGAGATGTATTGCCTTTCATAACTGAGCCAGAAGATACAGCAAATCTCCTCATTAAAACCTTTAATTAAAGGTCAAGTTTACATCTGAAACTGAGGCTAAGTTGAGATTAAAATTGGAACCTCTTTTAATCTTTGTATAGCTCATATTAAGATTATGTTAAGTAATTATCAGAGTAAATTATGAGGTGTTTGGGAGTAAATTTGGGACATTGATTTGGACCAATAAGCAAGTGAAATGTGGTAGTAGAAAATGAAGAGAAGAAAAGTCAGCAATTTTAAGTAAAGGAAGCATAGTTGAAAAACAAGTTAGGGTAATCTCTGAGAGAGGGGACAGCTCCAGTAAATCTGTCCAATTTAAAAGACAAAAGTAGATTTCAAAAATGACAATTGGAGCCCTCAGATATGTGGGCTACAGGCCATCAGAAAAAGAATAAATATCTTTGTCCATTAGGTTCAAAGCAGGCCGACTTTAGTATTTTTTGAGCTTTATGCCAATTTTTTTAGGATGACTCTTTTTATTCTGTAATTTTAATATTCAAATAAATAGAAAGTATTTTAAAATTTATTTTATATTTAGTTATTGAATTTCTACAATAATTAAAAAGATTTTTATTTTTTTATATATAATATTATTTTTAAATAAAATATTTGCATTTGTAGGACATAGAAAGTCGAAAAGATGAATTAGTGATCAGATAATAGATATGGACTTTATGTTTCAAGAAACTAATTTTTTTCTTTTTTAAATGAACCAACGGATGTAAGAATTTTATTCGCAAATAAGACATCAATAAATTGTTTCATCTATTAATTTTTGAGATTATAAGGTTTTTAATAGAAATTAAAAGGAATACTAAAAGTCAAAAATTTTAACATTAAATAATTAGAATTTCTTGGAAAACTCAAAAGGTAACGAATTTAATTTTTTTTAAAGACTAATAATGAATTAATTAATGGTTAGATAATATTATTAATCATATCTCTTTAACATTAAGGTTGAAAAATATAGATAAGCTTTCTTAAAATACGTAATTTTAAAAAAAAAAACTTATTAATTAGAGAACTATTAAGGAAATACTAAAAAAAAAAAAAGATCTTCCCAAAATATAGAGCCTTAGACGACCGTCCTATTCGCATATACTTAAAGCCACTACGGATTTAAAGTAAGGGATCAATATCAGAATAATTAGTTGAGCATAGCAACGTGGAAAAGACGCATCAGTAATCCCCAACTGTCTTTTGAGAAGCAGTAGGGCCACTACTCCAAGGTCTGCCAGGGAGCAAAAAGTAAGAAGCACATGAGGGATAGAGGAATTGCTTACTCATTAAGCTTGTAGGTCAATATCAATTTAATAAAGAAAAATATGAAAATAGCCCCACTGGAGGAAGACAGCACTGATAAAAAATTTACATGTGATAGAAAAGATAAAAATGTCCTTAGAGCACATATCTTATGAATTCAGTTCATGACACGAGACAAATGGGCTTTTTTCTAGATCTTATTTCTGGAGAGGTTGCTTCATCTTATTCTTCCTCCGTTTCTACGATTTCTTCCTCCATTTTCATATCTCCATAAAAGATCTTGACCATCTTATCTTTAAAATAATAATAATAATAATAATCTCCTCGTTCTTCACTTAGAGAACTCTTCACGAATTCATATTCTTCCTCATGTTATTATTTATTATCACCAACCTTTATTAAGGGTTTGTTCATATTGTAATGAAAATCTTGTAATACTTCACACACATAATGGATTGGAGATGATTACTCCCGTGAATGCAGGCCAAAAGATCGAACCACGTAAAATATTGTGCATTCTTTACTTTTATGCTTATTAGGATAATTCTAATGCTTAGATCATATTTCATATATGAGGTCACCTAACTTATACCACGAGCTCTACTGGGTTCCCCGAATAAGCCCTTTAGAGCTATCCTTAAGTTCATCAAAGCTATTCCTTGAGCTCTCTTAAGCTCTCTAAGTCAGCTTTTTAAATTAACTCATTCGACCTCCATGGAGCTTTCCATATTATTTCAAACTCAAAACACCTCAATTCACAATCCCATATCACCTTAGCTATATAACCTACCTTTAAAAGTAGAAAAAATACACATGAATCCAAACTTAGCTTAATTTCCCCTCAAATATAAATTTACTTGTTTAAGTTCGATTTAATATGGATCTGGTGAAAACAACCACTAAATGGTTCAAATCATATTCTCACGAAAATATGAGGAAATCATGAGGTAACGTTTTTCCTAGTCAATCATCAATCACAATCCCAATTCAGAATTTTTTTCAACAAACATTTCGATATAACTCCCTCATTGTCATGATAATGCCAACATCAATCTAATTATATATGACATCCCAATTGACAACTCTAAACTCTACCAGATCTGCTCATAAACTTAGAAAAGTTGAGAATATGAAATTATATAGCTCATAATTTTTGAAATTGATGTTGATATTAAGAATTCTCTTTGTTGTACAGTGCCAATTAGCGAGTCATTTCAAAGAAGTCTCCTTATCATTAGTCATAAATTGATGCCAAGATTGATAATCAATCGTTTATGATTAAGTAGTAATCACTACAACGTCAATCTATAGGTAGTTGGACTGAACAATCATTTGAAATTTCCACATTATTATGTCCCACAAACAAATTAATCACTAAACATGAATTGTGCGATTGTCTTTCACAATACATACAATGGAAAGTGGGTGATTTTGAGCTTTCAGAGTTTAGTTGGTTGCCTCTTGAGTCTTGATTGTTGAAATCATGAGGCTCAAAGCCCATAAACTCTTCAATGATTTTTGTTTTTTTGGAGAAGCTCGTCAATGATAATCTGGAAGCATTGCATGCACAAATTGGGCCTATTCTGCTTGAAGTCAGAAAAAGCTGGCTAAGCATGCCCACTTTTGTTTTAAATTCTATCAAGGGCTAACAGAATAACCAAGGTTAAAAATATCGCATTCCTTCAACCCTTTGTCTTTCTTATTTTAGGAATTACCCAATTAGTGGGAAGGCGCTCGAATCCTTAACTATATAGAGAAGAATTCTTTCAAGTATTTGAACTTAATTAGGCCTAAAAAATTGTCGGCAGATTTTTTTATCGCAGATATCAATTTAATGGTATTATAATTTTTTTCCTAAGCCGAAAAGAATGTTTTTTGCCTTGTTTCAACAATGCATCTAAAAATTGCATATTGATAAGAAAATCTGATATCATAAGATTCAAACCTTACATTTTTGGTATAGCACTCAAAATGTTAGTCCAAGTAACTGGTACCCGTCTAAAGATTTTTTTTTTTTTTTTTTCCACCTGCCATGGGTTTTAAGTTTTCATGGTTTTTGGTTATTTTTGTGTTGATTATGCCTTCTTTCCCGTTGGTTTAATTTCGTTGTCACTCTGCATAGATTTATACATTGAAAGTGAGAGATCTTGGAATTTCAACCATTAACATGAAGACAGCTAATGTTATAATATTGCCAATCTCATTGCAACGTCAAGCAAAAACAAAAGAGATTATGTTTGTGTCTGGTCACATTTTCTTTCAACTTTTCCCATATAACACAAAGAGCCAAATGAGTTTGTGAAAGCAAGATTGGGTCCATGCATGCATCACAATGAGTTAGCAGTCGTCAGATTTGATAAGTTTGGAAAATATTTTCATTCTAATTTAATTTCATTACTATGATAGCATTTTAGCTTTTGATAAGTTTGGAAAATATTTTCATTCTAATTTAATTTCATTACTATGATAGCATTTTAGCTTTTATTTTGTTGCTTTAGAATATTAAGTAAAGATAAACAATTATAGTATATTTATACAAAGAGTGATGCTAAATATATAAACTCTTAAGGCTAGTCACACACCTTCAACCTTGAATCCAGAAAAAACTTGCCGACAAATTTGGCTCACGTTCTGAAGTTTTAAAACGACAAATTTTTTGTGCGTTCAGCGTTGAAAGTGTGCTGAGGGTGTGTGACTAGCATTCCTCCAACCTTGATCGTTACGAATAAGATAAAGAAACGGGGGGCCTCATCATCATCAATCTTGGAGTTGCCACCTCTCACACGAAGGAGAAAGATATAGATACAGTGCATTTTGCATGAAAAACCACTCGAGAAGACAAAAGCTTTAACAGAGGTTGTTTCCACAGCATGCAAAAATAGAACTAAAAGTACAATTTCTCACAAATTATTTTGTCGATCGAGAAGCGAGTCTCGAAACGTGTTGCTTCTTCTTTTTTCCAATTTCCATGCAAAAGTAACTTTCATTCATACTAAAATACAAAAGTACTTTTGTTTTAAATTGGTACATGAAAAGAAAGCAAGGATAAGACCCACCAACATCCCTTATCCAACTTCATCTACTTCATTAAAATCAATTTTTTTAGAAACTTTTTTTTTATATAAATTTTACCACACATTTTATGATTATGTTATTTATCATTTGTTATTAAAACCTAATAGGAATTAGAGAAGATGATAAGGTCTTTGCATTTTATGGCAGTTTTCGGTTTATGTTTAATGTTGACTTCTGGTCCATTGCCTTTGCTTCAACAACTTACCAAGCGAAATTCTAATGCATATAAATAAACCCATGTTCGCATAATAATTGCATCACAAAATTTTCGATTGCTAAAAAAATTCTTAGTTGAAAAGAAAAAAACAAAAAAAAAAAGCAGAGAGAGAGAGAGAGTTGGTTTTGAATAATGCTTCAAATATTGAGATTCTTTCATCACATCACACGCGTGTTTGAATATATCATGTTTGGTTCCATTGGTTGATTTTCATGCGAAAATGATTGATGAAAGTTCTTTGGCCGACTGATTTTGTTAATTGAAAAGGATGATATACATATTATTTTTATTTTTATTTTTATTTTTTTACTTTTACTATTAGATTAAGAATAATAAATCAAGACAATTAATTCATCACATCAGATTATTTTAATTAGATTTTTTTGGTCAGTTGTGATCACCATTCATTTTCTATGCTCACGTGGTCTCTCTCTCTCTCTCTCTCTCTCTCTCTCTCTATATATATATATATATATATATATATATATATATATACACATACTTGGGAGCTAAATTAAAAAAAAATGGAAAATGATAGAAACTTTGAGATGGAATGAATAATAGACATAAGCCTTATCAAAAAAAATAATAAAATAATAAACAGACGCAAAATTGTGACCCCACTAGTAGAGATTGATGAAACTTGGAAGGCTGCGCATGAATCTCATTATTGGGGGCCTTTTCTCGCGAAAAGTATGATAATAAACAATAATAATAATAATGGGTGACACTCGTGTTTCTGTTATTACCACGTGGCTAACGTTTACTGGTGGCCAGTAGAATGCAAAGATGGCGTGGCAGTTCCCAACGAACGGTCTGAATGCCCATCATGTGGTGACGTTAACACCGTGTCTAATAGCAAACCAACGACGCGGGGAAATGGAGTGGGCTCCACTTGGTTGCCTAACTCTCTTGTCCTACAGCATTTCCCTTTTTTTTTTTTTCTTTTTTTGAAAAAGTTATTTTTTTGGTAACTTTCGAAAATTTCGATTTTTTTTTCCCCTTTAGAATTGAATTGTATGGGTAAGCTTGTATTATAATTTTTAAAATGAACACTTTGAAAATGTTCATTATCTAATCCATTAATTCAAATTTGAGACCGTAATAATGAAAATATATAATGTAATTCAGTAGTAAAGATTAAATTCATTTTACGTTGATTTGATGATTTTGTATATGTTATTACAATATAATATTAAATATATGATTTTTTAATAAGAGATCCATTATTCTAAAATACGTGAAAAAAAAAAAGATACACACTCTAATCACACACATATGGTGTTTGAAATATATCTAAAAAGAATTGTTTCATATCCTTTGTAATATCATAAAATTCCTTATTTTATTTGGATTTTGTGTTGATTGGGACAAAATGTCCGATGTGATTTATAGCAAAGATTAGAAAATGCTTTTACGTTATAATGCTATCTTGAGTCGACAAAATATCAATTATTCTTATGTCTGCAGCTCATTTATGGCAGAGAAAAAGAAACTACATGGCACAACCAACTAAATAATGAAACAATAACGAACAAAATGCACACCTGTTTGTATAAGGTCATTGCTATGTGAAGCAGAGTTCCAATATCAAAACTAAAATTGGATTTCGTGGCCTTTCAAGCACTAAAATACAAAGGATAGCTCCGACTGATCTAATTGGAAACAATAACGTTTTCAATATATAGAATGTTTCATTTCGTGTAAGGCTTGGGCAGTGGGTGATGCTCTAATCTTGTTGAGAAAATGAGAAAGAATAGTAAATGGATCTCCATAAATTAGTGTGAATATTCTCATCAGATTCTTACGAGAGATCTTTACGTGTGAAAAAACTACTTAAAACATTAAAATATCATAGTTAATTTTTCTTTCAATAGTAATAAATTTAAAAATAAAGATCATGTAAATAAATAAACTTGTGCAATTATCGATGAATTGACATTAATTTTACCGTACTTAATTGTAAAAAAAAAATCTTATTCAACGTGTGTCTTAAAAATACTCGATAAAATAAAGAAGTGACATCTTTATTTTTTTAGATGCATCAATATTATTTAAATTTTTAACTTTCTTTCAACGAATCCAATACTGAAAAGTATTTTAAGATATTTTACCATGGAACATTTCAAATTCCTTCGCTTGAGATCTTATACATTCATATAAAGTCAAAGGATCTAAAATAGTGTTGCAATCAAAACACAATAAGTTTCTATCTATCTCCATGTGATACAACAAGCTAAGCTATATAGTTGGCTAAGAACTCGAACAAAGTAAAAGATCACAGGATTGTACTTTGTTTTAAATGATTTTCAATGCACTCGTGCATCTTGTCACCTATTCTTTAATCGGAACTGAATTTAAACTCTTGGTAGGTGGCCTAACATACGACATGATGAAACTTTGACTAGACTGAGAGAGAGAGAGATATATATATAATGGCAGTAATTGGTAACTAATCTACCAAAAAACGAATGGCAAACTTGAAAAAGAACATTCACGACCCCGTTAGCCGAATAGTTAGATCCACAGTTTTCTTTCATGAGATCTGGAATCCGAGCCTCAACCATTGAACATTTCTTTTTTCTTTTTCTTTTTTTTGAATGGGAGTATATTTCATTCAGATACCGCCATAATAGGACTTGGCTCAAATCACATATCCCGCTAGATATATGAAGAAAAGTCAGTAATGTAAACTGTAAAGAACTTGAAAACGTATAACTAAACATGTTGATATTATGTATAGTCAATAACATATCTCTAGTCATTAAATGACAAATTCTATGCTTACAATTTGAGCCCCAATGAACCGAAAAGCGAGAAAATATCTACAATCCACAAGGCTAGCAAAGCAGAAATATTGATACAAGCTCTTCATTTTACTACCTATTATTCGAATGTAGATAATTTATACACACTCCCCACAACTTTGCAACAACAATAATAATTACTAAGATTCTATATCACATTTCAATAATTCCAAAGACAATCAAGGGCTACTGGGCCAGCAGAACTTGACGGGTCCTCTTGATCATCAAATGACCCTTGAATGAATTCATGATTTGACACAACTGAATCATCCTGTGAGAACTCTGCTTTTGAATTTTTCTTCATGTTGGGTCCATGATTCTCCAGCAACATCTTCAAAATGGATTGGTCTTGCATCAAAAAAGAATCTGGGTATTGCATATTTGCAATACGTGGGAGAATTTGATCGGCGTAGAGTGAGTTTGAAAAAGAGGATTTGGACAAGAAAATTGAGGCAGGGGAGATTTCGGAGTGAGGGTTTGAGGAAGATGAAGAAGCTAAAAGAGAGTTGTTAAAGCTATCGATCATGTCTTCCTGAGCTTTCTGGTCCTCCAGGGCATCGGAGAAGCAGGTCACGTGAAAGGTTTCATTAATGGTGGTTCTCGTTTCACTATTGTAAGGAGATGAATCCATCAATGGAGGCAACGCAGAAGAGCCCATGCCGTTCCCGAATGAGCCTAATTTCACCATCCCTTGAATATGTGTTTTCTTTCCTCCACCACTCTTTTGAAACACCCTACAAATCACCCACTCATTCTGCTACCAAAAAAAAATAATAATAAAAAATAGAGAAAATCATCAAAAACATTGTAAAAGACACGGTGAAAGCAAAGAAAACAGAGCAGAAACAGAGTAAACACAGAGGGAAACAGGGGCAAAACAGAGGAAGGGCACATACTTTGGCTGTTTTGGGGTGATCGTAGGCAGAATATTTGCCTTCTAAACGATATTCATGCATGACCCAGTTGGTTTTTTGACCTTTCGGGGCTCTTCCTTTGTAAAAAACCAAAGTTTTCTTCATCCCCACAAGTGCTTTTGCTTTGTAAATCTCCTTATCTTTGCCTGTGGCTTTCCAGTATCCTGCTTCAGTAGCTCTATTTGTTCTCAATCCAGTTGGGTACTTTCTGTCCCTAACACAAAAAAAATACCATTCCTTTTCACCCATTTTAGCTCTCCCTTTATAGCAAAAACACGAACACCAAAAAAAAAAGAAAGAAGAAAAAGAAAGAAGAAAAAGAAAGAAGAAAAAGTTAGAATAAATTCCATAAAAAAGAACCAAAAAAAAAAGAAGAATAACAATAATAAAAGGCTACTTACGAGGCAAATCCCAGGGCTCACACTTGTTCAAATCAACTTCACCGATAGCTCTAGCTGAAAAACAACCATCAAAAACCTTTGGTGTTAAGTAATGAGTTATAAGCTCTTCATCCGTGGGATGGAACCGAAATCCTGGAGGCAATTCAATCTGTTCTTGATCGTCATATTTCTCCATTCCTGCAAGAAGCTAAGAATGACTAGTGCTTAACTGAAGAATAGTTGTGAAGTGAAAAGCTTGTTTATAATGAGGCTTTAAGAGAAAAGGGAAGTTTTGTGAAGAGTATAACTAATTAAATAGTGTTTATTTCTTGGAGAAGCGTGGATTGTAAGGCAACTTTGTGGGTATTTTCGAGCTTTCATCTTTCTTTATTTTATCTTTTTGTGTAGTAATTTTTTATTTTCTCATTCAATTTGACCAGGAACAATTCATTTTCTGCTACCTGCTTGTAAATTTGATAACCACTTGATCTTTTTCTTTTTTCTTTGGTTAGTGTAATGAAGATCTTTTGTGAACGCTAGTTGTGATAAAGAAAAAAATGAATAACAAAATTAGGCAGATTCAAAGTATCGTTGTTAGTTGTTATCTATTTACCAAAGTTATTATATATGTAGTCACAGTGCAAGAAGCAATATTTGATTTGTCCATTGGGGAGGTGAAATTAGGAAATTAATTTATTATAATTTTATTTTTTTTCCTGAGGGGTTTTGGTGCTGGAAAGATTGTAAAAGTCACATGAGCCACACCCCATGCATTATATAAATAAAAATAATTATTAGGAATTATATCACATTTTATAAGTCGATATGACCACATTGCCCACACACACTCCCCAAATAATGTTTCTAATAGATTCATGATGCATTTCACCGTATTTTTTTACACTATTTTAATGAGCTTTTTTTTTTAATGCACCCTTAAAATAATTATATTTTAAGAAAAATATCATTGATGAGCTCCATAAGAAGAAGCAAGTTTCTTAGACAAGAGGACAAATATGACAAATCTGAAAAAATGAAATTATCTTTTCTATTTTGTGTTATTGATTATGAGGCTCATAATGAATCTTGCATCAAGCATGCTTACAATTTTTTTTTTTTTTGTTCATATTAAAAGAAATTAGGTTTGTGTTCATTCTGGCAATAACAACATGAACATGCATGTCCATTAGCACAATTTTAAATAGCTCTATCCGTTATAAAACAAGCATTTGGAAATGTTGATTCTTTATTACCCAATTGAGCAAAGCATATTTTCGATCAGATGATAGCCATTTTATCACAATCCCACCCTCAATCAAGTGACCATATTTTTCTTCTTCATTTTTCCTCATTCTAATTTCCTTTTAAAATTAATTTTTCTATGAAGAATTTGTGTACTTGCACTCAAAAAATAAAATAAACTTGCCATTACTTTTGCTTTTCCTGATTTGGTTTCTGTTGAAACTAAAGCTTATCCATGCAAAAATCTCTCTCTATATGGAGGAAACCGACCAAACTTGTCAATACAAAGAAAAATCTTCAATGGACTACGTCATCAATGCTTTATGCTATAACAAATACTCACACCTCTCCCATTTTTTTTACCCTAACTTTTAAATAAGATAATGCAGTTTTTTTTTTTAAAAAATAAAAGTAGGTTGCATCCAATAATGGATTGAAACGCATATAATGATAAATAAGAAAAATAATTTGAATTTTTTTTAACATCATTAAACACATTGTCATCCAATTTAATTTTTTTGTGAAAAATTTTAGAGAGAACAAAAAAAAAAAAAAGGTACCATATTTGTCATAAGAGAAAATAGAGAGTAAAACCTTTTTTTTTTTTTTTTTTGGGATGAAAATATTGGAAAATAAGCCTTTAGCAATAACACCAGTATATCAATAACTTATTTGAGAAAAAAAATAAATAAATATACTTTTCTTTGAAGTGTAATTACATCCTCCGTGCTCATAATTCGATTTTTCTTTAGATTACATATTTCCAGAAAGAATTTTTTTTTCTTTTTTAATTTAATAAGTGACTATTACTCATTACCTAACTATTATTAGTGAACATCTCACCCATGTAATTATCATTATCCTCGAACAATAACTAATTTTTCCTGCTTTTGTAAACTTTATTTTAGTACAAACAATAATAATAGTAACATGATTATAAAAATAATTTAAATTATATTAGTATACAACTTTCATTGTGGACGTTTGTACGTTTTTAAATATAAATTAAATTGAGACTTTTAGTTTAATTAAATAGATACAGAAATGATTTTATGTGAAGGTGAGGGAGAAGATTGTAATTGGGTCAGTTGTAGTTGTTGTTGTCTTGTTGATGTAGTTTGTTAATAATTGAATGTTTCTTAATTACTTAAATGCCAAAATGACTTATTTCCTTTTCAGGAAAATAATTCAATATTCACCAAAGACGCGTGGCGATGATCGACTATTTTGAGGAATTTCAACCGTCTAGGCAACCTTCTTGATCCGACGGCTGAGATTAGATCACGCAGTCAACGTTGATATCCGCCACGTAAGATCCTAGAAAAATGAAATAGACAGTGCCGCCTTTGCCGACGGTGAGGCAGCCAAACTCCTCCACGTGGAGGGTTCCAACTGGATGGGATCAAAAGTAGTACCGAACTTCGCTTTTTGATGTGTTGACAAATGTAAACCCAAGCGCTGCGATGGCGCTTGTGGGCCCTGCTTCCTCTGTTCCGACATGATGCCATGACAGGAGCAATACACGTGGTGGGATTTTATTTGTTGAAAAGCGCGCGAAAGGCGTGCAACCAGTTTAATAGAGTTAGGCTACCCAATTATCATTACAAAGTTACTATCAATTAGATTATGGTCAAGCTTAATTGTTTGAATTAATTAATTGGCACTTGCTTCAAAATAATGATGCATTGGGTGTGATTATCTAGAAACAATTATTACTTTGTTAAACTTAATTTAATGCCGTTAAAGCGCAACAAATTTACTCATGATTTAACCCAATTGGTAACAGTACCACATCAATAAGGATGATATTCAAAATTACATGAATAAATTGATGAATGGTGTTAAACGTGTGGAATAATTAAATAATATTATGTGATCGTATCAAACATTAAATCTGAATTGTGTCTCTTACTAAATAATTAAACCATCGGTCTTACCTTTTAAGTTATATTTTATATTGTCACTTTCGATTGATGTGGGTATGATCACACAATACCATAAAATTCTGTTATAGAAAGAGTGCTTTTTGGGAAATTAAGAACGCCCAATAAAATTTTGATTTGCGCTATAAAATATATATGTATTTAAACATAAAATTTTTGTTAAATTGTAGATATATGTATATATAGATTGTCACAATTTAAAAAGTAGAAAGACCTTATTATTTGTCGATAAGAAGCAACACATAAAGTAAAAAGTTATTACAAATAAATAATGTTCTGACACCAATCAAATTCATGATGAGGCCATAAATGTTGAGCGTTAGAAAATGTATATTTATAAAAGAAAAAATCGTCATTTTACATTTCAAGTCTTACTAACAACCCTTACTTTTATGTATTTAAGGTGCTTGTAATTTAATTATGTGTGTTTTATTTTAATTAAGTATTTTGTATATTTTAGGGGCATCATAGTCATTTCACAATAAACGAGAGATCAGACAGCAAAACGGACATCACTTTTGAACTCAGGACGGTCGAAAACCGTAGGAGGAGCATAAAAGGAAAAATGACACTGTTCACATGTACGGTACTGTCTATGTTACTGTTCACATAGACGGATTGATGACGTAGCATTAACCGATGATGTGGCATTGACTGATGAGGTGTCATGATCCTGTTGGTCTAAAATTCTTATGAACTATTGATGGTGACGTGGCAACATATTAATGGACCAATAAACATTTCAATTTTTGTTTTAACCCAAAAAAAAAATGTTTTAGATAAATATGATGTGATCATGCAAAGACATTACAAAAAGCGGCGGAATTACGGCAGCATTTGAAATATTTTTGGCAGCTTCTGCTTAATTATACATGGTTAATCTCAAGTTGTGGTTACCAAACCCTTTATTTTACACTAAAAAAAGATCAGTTATTCACATCTTGATATGTATTAAATTATAAGATAATTAGAGACTAATTATCAGCTTATTGTGCTCTACAAGATCGGCCAAGTGGATTAACATCTGGGTACTAAGTGTAAAATATCTTGCTATTGCTAATCAAAGTGTGATAACTTTTCAGACGCAAATAAGGAAAAATGCTTCGTGAATTGCTTTTTAGATATTTTAACTAACTACAGAGGAGAAAAGGAAAATATATTTTCAATAAATTTCTGAACTTTTATTCATGTGCGTGACAATAACTACTTGATTAGGTTGGTTAAGCATAAGATCATTACATTAAAAATTATTTTGTAATGAAACTCGAGAAATTAAGTGATTTTTTTTTTCAAGATATTATGGCATTAAATAGTATATTTCACTATTATTCTTTGAAAATGATAAAATAACAGTTCAAAACTAGGTCTGAATCGTATGATAAATTGATTTTTATATAGTGTTTTTAAATGAGCCCTTTTTTTGAATTATAAAACCCAATATAGTTTTTTTCTTTTGAATAAGTACCAAGCATCCCTCAGATTTTAAATTTGCGTTACAGCGTCTAAGTCAACGGAAACACTTGATACAATCGCTGCATAGGATAAGATTTTTAATGATATTTTGATAATTCTACATCTCTTTGTGAGGGGGCAATTTCAAATAAAATTATAATAATTTTATTCTTTGAATACGTCATGACATTAACTAGTTGAAGATTTGGAAACACATAAGGTGGGAGTTGTAACCAACTAGAGTTTTATATGAAATAGGTGGTAGATTTTGGTTGGTTTTTTTTTTTTTTTTTAACAACCAAAAATCCTAACCTTTCCTAATTTCTTATAAAAATGACTTGATTAGTGCTTTTAGTTAAATAAAATGTGAGTAACATATCTATGGTTGGGAGAACTTGTGCCTCCCGGTTCGAGCGGGGACTTCTAGTCTGGGTTGTGGTACGGGCTTAAAGGTGCCTCCCACAGTTGGGCCCTCCCCAGGATACCTCGTGATTAATATAAAAAAAAAAAAAAAATTGGCTGGCAATAATATCGTGATTGTTAGATAAACATTCTCCATTATATTGTCATGGGCTGTCCTAATTTCAAGTCAAAGAGACTAAATACTCAAATCAAGGGATGTTAACTTGGTTTGATTTAGAAAGTTTCATGTCTACCATATTTTTTATTTGTACACATATAGAAAATCTCTAAATAATGTTTGAGTGTTGTAGCATGTAACTTGTACATATAATACTCTAGACTACTCTAGGATATTGTAGAAATGAGAGTTCTTTTAAAACCGTGAGAACTCTCTAGAGTTATAAAGTTTTAGAACTAAGCAAGTCTCCTTATAAATAGCGCTTAGCACTTGCGATTTCATTTAAGAGCAACAAGCAATCAAACTTATGAATAATTCAAAACAATCTCTCAAATCTCTCTTGTACACACTCTCTTGTGAATAATACACAATCTCTTTGGCTCATTTGCTCACTTTTCTCTCTAACTGTTCTGTAAGCATATCAGCTTAGCTAGTTGAAAAGTTCAAGGTTTATTTATTAACACTCGAGTAAGAGCTGCCTAATTGTTGCATGGGTGTGCTACGTAAAATATTCATCCTGTGATAATATGCAAGGCTGAGGATAAAATCAAAAGTACTTAAATACTATATGAAGTTGAAGGGCTACGTTATGAGTGATGTAATCTTTTTAATTTATTTATTTTGATAGATGAATTGATCAAATGGGGATTTTGATTTTAAGATTATTATCAATATAAAGTTTGATACACATAATAAATAAATAATTGTTCCACGGTTAATATATATATCTATCTATCTATATATATCATAAAAAATAATTTTTTTTTTTTTAATGAGATGCAATAATGTTGGTTCTACCTACATGGTACCTCATAGAATATCCTAAAGAATATTGGCCTTTTTTTATCAGGTACTTTAGATTTCAGTCAAAATGACACAACTCGATTCTAATAAAAAGATATCAAAGTTAAATATAAATAATTCGAGTTACTTTATCCACGTCAACGAGTCTTTAAAGATATTGGAGACTTTGATGTATCTCACTGGACTGTATATATTTGTTCCGAAAGTTGAACCAAGGTTGCAAATCAGTTCGGTTTAGTTCGATTTACTCGGGAATTGAAAGATACGCTAAATCGAAACACAGGACAAAATAACTTTAAAAGGGCTCAATATTTTGTCCATTTTATGGCTTTCGTTGGCTAAGCGTGTTTGGGCATGTAGAAAGTTGGCATTACTTTCGCATGGCCCAAACCAACCATAAGAACAAATCTCACTTCAGTGCACGTGATGTACAGAAACAGAACAAATCGGCACCGAAGCTCAAGGCTATGGAAAAAATGCACAAATCTCCGGACTTTGAAACAAATCCAAGCATTGGTAACCATCAATGGCTTCAACTCGGACTCTTCAGCTTTAAGAGAACTGATTTATTCCGGTTCTGTGGTCATTCCAGGTGCAATAAACTACGCCCACAAGATGTTTGTGAAAATTACTGAACCAGATACCTTCATGTACAACACCATCATTAGAGGCTCAGCTCAGAGCCAGAATCCACTAGACGCTGTTTTTTTATATACCCAGATGGAGAAATGCTCTATAAAGCCTAATAAGTTCACTTTTTCTTTTGTGCTTAAAGCCTGTACTAGGCTTTTGTATAGAAACATGGGGTTTTGTGTTCATGGAAAAATTGTTAAATACGGGTTTGAGTTTAACAGATTTGTTAGGAATAGCCTTATTTACTTTCACGCTAATTGTGGTGATCTGAATACTGCTAGTGTGCTATTTGATGGTGATGCGAAAATGGATGTTGTTGCTTGGTCTTCTTTGACTGCAGGCTATGCAAGAAGAGGAGAGTTAAGCATGGCGAGAAGTCTTTTTGATGAAATGCCAGTCAGGGATTTGGTTTCTTGGAATGTGATGATTACTGGGTATGCGAAGCAAGGAGAAATGGAGAAAGCAAATGAGCTTTTCAATGAGGTGCCTAAAAGAGATGTTGTGTCTTGGAATGCAATGATTTCTGGCTATGTTCTTTGTGGAATGAATAAGCAGGCATTAGAGATGTTTGAGGAGATGAGGAGTGTGGGAGAGCGGCCAGATGATGTGACTATGTTGAGTTTGTTGACTGCATGCGCAGACTTGGGAGATTTAGAAGTGGGGAAGAAGGTACACTGTACACTTCTGGATATGACTTCAGGGGTCACAAAGGTTTTACACGGGAATGCACTAATAGACATGTATGCTAAATGTGGAAGCATTGAGAGAGCAATAGAAGTGTTTATTGGGATGAGGGATAGAGATGTTTCAACATGGAGTACATTGATAGGAGGGTTAGCATTTCATGGTTTTGCCGAGGAATCAATTGCTATGTTTCGTGAAATGCAGAGGTTAAAAGTTAGGCCAACAGAGATCACCTTTGTTGGTGTTTTAGTTGCTTGTAGTCATGCAGGTAAAGTGGAAGAGGGGAAGAAATATTTTAAGCTTATGAAGGATGAGTATAATATCGAGCCAAATATAAGGCATTATGGGTGTATGGTCGACTTGCTAGGGCGTGCCGGACTGTTGGATGAAGCATTCGAGTTCATAGACAATATGGATATTGAACCCAATGCCATTATCTGGAGAACTCTTCTTGGCGCTTGTAGAGTTCATGGCGATGTTGAGTTGGGAAGGCTTGCAAACAAGAGATTGCTTAACATGAGAAAGGATGAGAGCGGGGACTACGTATTACTTTCCAACATTTATGCTTCACAAGGCGAGTGGAACAGGGTTGAAAAGGTTAGAAAGTTGATGGATGATAGCGATATAAAGAAACAGCCTGGTTGTAGCCTAATTGAAGCAGATGATAAAGCTTTCTTGCAGTATTTGTTTAATTTGAAACCTAAGCCAAATTCAGGAAACCTGGATACTTGAGCTGCAAGTAGTCTAGAAAAATACTCTCATTCTAACCTTAAATGTTAACCGTGTTGTGAGCGAGCATTATACAAGCTTAAATGAAAGCTTGATCGTTCTTGGGTTTTAAATTTTATCTTCGAGTCTTTCTGGTTATCTGTAATATACCAATTTCTGTAAAATTGACCCACAAGAAAATACTAGATCGGTTGCCGAAAGTGAAGATTATAGTTGGCTGCAAGATTCTATTTTAATCAAATTATTGCATTGTCCACTTTGTATATTAGTTGACTTTTAAACTTCATTGATTAATTAACGTTATGAATCTTGTTGACAATGAATCTTCTTTGTTAATACATGAATGGATGCAAGTGGCCGTATTAGAAAGATTTTGTGAGGGGACGATTCTTTTGTGACACTTTCTGCTCTTCCGCTTATAGAAAATTCACTCCAAAAACAAAAGATAAACAGACTAATGGTCGCTATACTGACATTCAAATAAAGAAATGGCAACTTCGAAGACAGCAAATGCATTACATTACAGAAGGATAACCAACGTTAAAGGGAATCCGCAAAGATAAACCAACCGACACACTTTGACACACTGATCACCAATATTAACGTCGAGAAAGGGCTACACCACACAACATGATTATCAGTATAAGCAGCGCCATTCCTACGAAGGATCCGATCAAAGAACCAGAGATTCGCTGACAGAAGGAGTTAAATTGTTGGCAGATAGCAAACCATTTTGCTTTAGCATTCCCCTTGTGTGCTAAGTATACAATAGCAGCAGCTGCTGATGCACTACCCGTCAAAAGAGCTAGCATTGCCTGCGTCAATAGACACAAAGTTATGTGATACTTATTTGCTCATGCAAGTTATTTGCTCATGCAATTGATAGAGACACAAAGATCGTGTTCATTGAGCTACACATTAGCTTAGTGTCTATGGAATTTACCGTGTCAAAGAAGACCAAGAGAATTCTACTCTTTTGTGCTCTGCTTCTAACGATATGGAAGATCGAAAGAGAGAGAGACAAGATCAGATATCTACTCACAACAGCATTGGCTGCCACAAAAAACCTGTTCAAATGAAAAGCTCAATATTTTGCCAACGAAAATGCTAGCTAAAACATATTATTACGATTGTATTTAACTTAGGAATGAAGAAGAGCTTACGTGAGCGAAGGAAGATCATCGTACTCAGCCCTGAATCGAATGAGTTGTGAGAAGAAAGGAAGTGTTTCATTAGTTGTTCCCATGGCAATTGCACTTCCTAGAGCACCAGCGAAAGCAAGCAGCCTCAAAACGAAATCTAGTATTGAAATTCCTTTATTCACCCCATATGTTGGGGTTGAATTCTTGGCCTCGCCAATCTCAACAGCACCTGCCTTCATTATCCTTAAATGGAATTATCTGTTATTTCTATGTTCCTTTAAAGGTTATAGAGCACTTAGATATCGAGATTTGAATGTGCATGGAAAACGAGAAATGAATAGCTTATTTATATGCACGCGGGCATGTGTTCTAACATGCAAAAACAAGACAACCGAGAGCAGTTTGGATAGCTTTTAATTGCTTGAACGCCCCACATTCGTGCCACGTATCAGGAAATTTGTGCTTGTAACATGACCGTACTTCCTAAAGCTATGTGATAATGTATTTTTATAAGACTACATGCTGTACTTGCACTATTTATTTACGAGAAATTATCAGCCATATATTTTTAAATGACACCCATATCAAACGTGTGTGAACACTTTTCAAGTGTATCACTCGTATACCTTAAATTGACAAAACACTTCTACCATCCACCAATTCGTTAACTTCCGTTAGAAAGTTAACAGAATTGTGACAAATTGACTATTTTACCCTTGAAACTCAAAATGAGGTAAAAAGATAAATTTACCCCAAAAATTTACATAATTTTCAATACACAAATTTTTTTATTTTGTTATTAACAATACATTTTTTTATTAAAAAAATAAATTATTAATGGTACATATTATTAATAATTATCCATAAAAAATATCCATATTATACCATAAAAGATTATTAATAACATATTATTTACAATTATACATATTATACCATAAAAATTTCCAGTTAGAGCTTGGAGGAGTAGATCTTCAAAAATTTAAGTTAAATTTTAGAGGAGTAGATTCGGTTGTAAAGTAGTTTTTTTTAGCAATTATTAACAATTATCCGATAAATGGAATGACATGTCATTTTTTACTAGGTAAATGGGATGACATGTTTTTTTTAATCAAAGTTTAGTCAATCTTAAAAGACTAAATTACTCTTATGATGTCAGCGCTTGCAAACGAAAGTTAACGGATTGATGGACGGTAGAAGTGTTTTGTCAATTTAGGATATACGAGTGATACACTTAAAAAATATTTACACACATTTAATAGGTGTGTCATTTAAGGATATATGGCTGATAATTTCCCTTCATTTATTTTTTGAAGTTTCCATCAAGAATGATAATAGCTCTTCCAAGATCCAACTCCACCTGACCAAACACATGACCCAAATTGGTAAAAGAAGATTAGTTGGTTGCACTCCTTTTTTGAGAAGATGAGAAGAAATCCTCTTATTGTTCTTTGTTAGATTTTAGGATATTCCACTCTCTGCATGGGAATTTTGGGGATATGGGGCAGTTGCCATTTTTGGTAGCTAGTGGGAATGACACTATTGAGTTGGTATCTGATTACTGCATAGTGTGAACCAATCCACTTACTGCTATTTCATCAACAAGAAAGACATCAAAAGCTTCCCTACATTTTGGGTTCTTCACTGGCTTTTGCACTTTATACAATTTTATTTTCATTGCAAGTCAACAACGTGTTTATTTATTTATTTATTTTAAGGAAGAAAATTTGTGTACAGTTCTATGCGATGCAAAGATCATAGGATGATGATTGATGAAGTATACATTAGTAGAAAGCCGCACAAAATAGGAGGCATTAACATCAAGTTGGCCATGTGAAGGAAAGGTAATCTAGTAATGAGATTATAAAGACGCGTACGGTATGAAAATAAAACTGATATACAGCACACACCGTTCTTTAATTATCTTAGGGCGTGTTCGGGGCATTGCTTCAGCTTAAACTTTTTTTTTTTTTTTTGAAAAGCCTTTAGCTTAAACTTTTGAAAGCAAAATAAATATAATATTTGACGACGCCCAAGTTTATTTATTTAGTAGCTAATATTTATCACCTATATAAATTAATTATTCTCCCCATTCATGTGAGCAGAGTACACTAGAAATTTTACAAATTGAAATAAATAACTGGCACCCACATTAAGTTGTCATATCCCATTATAGACTTAGCGCCAGCCTTATAGAGGTGTTCGTGAAAAATCTAGCACCCACGTTACGCTGTCATGTCTCATTATGGAGGTGTTCGAGAATCGAGAAATCAATGGCTTGCAGATGAAAACTCAACTGACGGAAAAGGTAAAAGGGAAATGGAATACCTCTCAAAAGTGAGAACAGGAGAGCCAAGAGTTAGTTCGAATTAGATTTCACGAGGATAAATGCATTGCGAAGGAAAAGAAAGAACAAACAGGCAAAAAGGAGATTCTTTTCTTCACAAAAATTTCGCTTCTATATCTGATATATTGAACAGACTTCACAAATATACATCTCACGCTACAAAAGGCCTAACATTTTGGCCGTACATCAAAACAAAACGATGCAAGACTAACCCCAGAACCTGGGAAGATAGTAATGGTGCTTTTACTTTTTGAATTGGGGAATCCTAATCCACCATAGGAATCATCAATAATATTTACTTAATAAATCCACTTCCAGAAAGAAGCCTTGATAGAAAACCTTGGCTGTTCCTGTTGTTGTCCTTGTCATTTGAATTGCGTAAGTTACTTATCAGAGACCAATGTGTGCTGAAATCTGGACTATAACCACTCTGTTGCATAGCTTGCATGAGTTCAGATGCCTTCCCGAGATTGTTTTCAAGGGAATATCTGTTAACTACAGATGAGTACATCTCCTGTGTTGGAGTGTCTCCTAACTGAACCATAGAAATCAACAGCCTTTCTGCTTCGGTGGTCCTTCCTTCTTGGCATAGTTTATGGACAAGCACGTGCCATGTGTTCATACTTGGTTTCAGATCCCTAGCCATCATCTCGGCATGCAAATCCATAGCTGGATCCAACTTATTACATGTACTAATTATAGAATCATAACTAGAAGAATTAGGAGTGCTTCCTTTCTTCAACATTATGTTCAAAAGATCAACAGCCTTGTCTAGTCGTCCATACCCACAAAACCGCTTGATTAGATTGTCGTAGTTGATAGTATCAGGGACTAAATCTTTATCTACAATCTGATCCAAAAAATGTTCTGCTTCCTGAAGCTTGCCCCGAGAAAGAAGCCCCTCAGCAATTGCATTTTGAACAATTGAATCATGGACCAAGCCTTTTAGTCTCATTTCTTGACTCAACTCCAAGGATTTTCCCAGTTCCCCAACTTCACACAGGCAGCTTATTACTGATCTTAAGCTGCGATTACTGGGGTTAAATCCCTTAGAAACCATTGCAGCAATATAGTACATAGAACTTGAAACATCTTTATGCTTTGAAAACCCATATATTAGAAAATTGTAAGTGACTTCATCTGGTAGCAACTCATTCTCTTGCAGTTCATCTAAAACTCTTTTCACATGAAAAATGTTTCCAGATGACATAAGGTGAAAAACCAAGATGTTGAAGATGATGAGATTATGAGACTTGTTTTGTCCAAGCATTAACTCTTTCAGGTTTAATGCCCACGGGACTCCACCCTCCATACACATCCAGCGAACCAAATTCCGATAACTTGAGATCGACAGGCTTAATCTTTTTCTTATCATGGCAGAAAGTAGCTCCCTGACTTTCCTCAAGTTATTAGCTTCACAATGCCCTTGAATCAGCATATTGTAAACTTCATCTTCCAGAAGCATCCCCTGGGATAACATATCTCGGAACAACTTAGATGCTTCTTCAGCCTTCCCTGTCACGCAAAATCCACTTATGAAGGCACTGTGGAAAGAAAACAATAATAAAGGTTGCTCCTTCAAACTAATCTCTCTTAATGCAACAGCTTTTTCAAGTCTACCAGTTCTGAACAGCTGTGGAATTAATGAAACAGAAACATCCAAGCAGGGAGCCATGTTCTTATCCAGCATAGAGTCCAGCATTTTAAATGCAACTGAAAACTTTTTCTCCTTACATAACCCTCTTATAAGATGGCTATAAGCCATTTGATCCAAGTTGCAACCCTGCTGTAGAAGTTCTTCCACCAGTGCATGTGCATTGCTGGAGAACCCTGTAACACAAAGCTTTTCCAGGAATATATAACAAATATCTGACCTTAAGCAGGGACAGGACACTAACATGCATTCAAAAAGCTGTAATGATTCTTTCAGCAATTTTTTATGGCAAAGACATTCCACAAGTGATTTGCAATCCTCCAACCCAGGCAACCACTTTCTATTTTGAGCAATATCCCAGAAAGCATGAAGATCCTTGATGAAGCCTTTCTTACACAAACTCATTAATAGAGTAGTATAACTCTCATTCTCAATTGTTAGACCCCTCTGAAGCATCCCATCAAAAATTTTCTTCCCATCACGTACCAATCCCTTCTTGCAGCATGCTTGAATAAGCAAATTGAGAGATTCTTGGTCTAGCTTATTGGCCAATTTTGGCATTTTCTCAAGAAGACCAGTGCACGCCTTGATATGGGAGCGAGAAGCACACAGCCCCTTTACTAGTGCTGAGAAGACAGACAGAGACAGTTCTTGACCCCAGCGAACCATTTCATCTACCAACAGCAATGCAGCTTTTAAATTACCACGTGCATGTACCATCTTTATAAGAGAGTTAAAATTAGGTATCATGGAATCTTCAATAATCTTACTTAGTTTTCTCTCATACTCATCTAGGTCTGTGTCTAAATAAAGTCCATTTCCAAGATTATCAAAAAACTCCACCTTTGAAAATCCCCTGTCATTGTCCCTTCTCAATCGGACAGCTGATGGATTGAGCCCCAAGATCATAAAACCCTTGGAAAGTGGATCCTCCAGAGAAGATAGTTCAATTAGACCAGATTTAGCCATCTCAGAGACCATTATTTTTGCTTCATCAAATTGCCTGGCTTTGCAATACCCAGCTAAAAGAATTCGGTAGGTGGATAAAGTGGGAGGTATCCCTCTATTCACCATTTCATCAAGAATTTCTTTGGCATGCTTTGACATACCCTCCTTAAACATCCCACTGATAAGAGAGTTGTAGGTATGTACATCAGGATTTAAGCCTCTTGATAAAATCTCCGAGAAGAAGACAAGGGCACTTCTCAAATTCCCTTCACCACAAGTCCAACCGATCAAAATCCCAAAAGTTATTTCATCAGGCCTGAAACCTGAATGCTCCAACTCTTGCATGAACAAATCTGCTCTCTTTGAACCAAAGATGCTACAGAGTGTATGAATAATCCTATTGCCAGCAAGAACATCTGGTGCACACTTCATCTCAGTAAAGAAACTCAGTAAATCTTCAAAATCCTTCTTCTCACAATACCCATAAGCAACCTCGTTGAACACTAAACTGCTAGGCTCCAATCCAAAAGCCATAGCCTTCCTAACAAGGTTTCTCGACTCCTGAATCTTTCTGTTTCTACATAATAACCTAACAACATCATGGAAACTAGCCTTTTCTAGATCAGTTAAATTATTCCCCATTACCACCATATCTACACAGACGCGAAAAGCCAATTGGGTTACTTTCATTTTAACCAAATGATTAATAAAAACACGATAACAAGACAAGAAGGGAACTAAACCCCTCCCCCTCATTTGATCAAACACCAAAACAGCCCGCTCTACATCACCAACACCAACATACCCTTGAATCAAATTACTAAAAATTTCATTACTTTTCAATAAAATCCCCTCCCTCTCCATTGCCAAAAGCAATAACTCAACTTCTTTCAGCATCCCCGCTCGTATAAGCATCAAGGCCATAACCTCACATGATCTAGGAAGATGCCTAAAACCCTTATATTGCTTACTACCCCACTTAAAAATTTCCCATAAAGTTTCAACCTTTTCAGGTCTAAACCCAACCTTTTCACACTCAAACCAAAACCCCACCAATATTTCAAGCACATTTTCAGGTTTCAACACTAAAAATCTCAGAAACTTACGCGCAGTTGCAGGTACCACATCAGATATATTCAAAAGAAGGTCTTTTAATGAAGCATTAGCATATGACTTACCTTTCTCTGTCTCTAACAAATGAGAACTCCTAGAAAGGCCAGATTTTGCTATACCATCGAAACTTACAGAAGATAAATCTATGTGGGTTTCCTTTTCCTGGTCCTCTGATGATGATAACGATGACTTTGGACGATTTTTCAGAACAATATCACTTGTGAAAATGTGTTGTTCTGTGGACAAGAAAGAACGAGCCTGTTTGATTTTGTGCAGCTTGCGGGGGTTCCTGAGAGTGGAGAGGATTTGCGACATATGATTGCTATCAATTTCGAAGATTGATGTTGTTCTTGTACTCATCTATCGTCTATGGCTACATTGCTTAATGCTTAATGACTGATTACAGAGTTGCGGCAGCTTCATCAGTTTAGAACAGTGAGAGAGAAATTTCGTGGGAACGACTTGATTTTCAATCCTGCTACGGGAAAATAGCACAAGGAAGTAGAAACTTAAATTCTTTTGAAATCTAACACAAAACCCAATAGAAGCGCATAATAACATCAGAGTCCTTATTGTTCTAAAACTTCACATACTCAGTACCTTATTGCGCTTTGTTCAACGCGGGTCCTGCAGTTAATAATGTCTTACATTTTATATACAACGGGTATTAACTATTAACAATAGTGAAAACTCATTGAACAAATTACATTTTTACAAGTTAATATGGCATTAAATGATTGGTTGAGTAAAAAATAAAAAATAATATGTAGACTATGTGTGTTTTTATTTAATCAATAGTATTATATTATATCAATTTGTGTAAAATATTTTGTACAATAAGATTGTGTTTCAATCATTTCTCGTATATTCTTTTTTACAATTATTCTATATAATAGTTATTTAAAATAAATTATTGTCTAATCAGCCTAATTACAATAAATTATTGTCTAATTACAATTATTCTATATAATAGTTATTTACAATTATTCTACTAAGAAACATAAAATAAATTATTGTCTCAAATTTCACTAATATTCTCAATGTCAATGTATCATGATATGTAATAAAAATAACTAAAATAGAAAAAATAAAATATTGGATCAATTACAAATGTCGGCTAGCTCTCATCTAATCAGCCTCTTCCTCCCTCTTGAAGAGTTGACTTTCAAGACTAGAAATTGGCTTCAGATTGCTCTGAAAAGGCCATAACCAGCTTTCATAATTGTTTAAATCGAAACAATCAGACTCACCAAGGGAGGCAAGGGGAACGAAGAAGACTAGAAGCCACTTAGCACCACAACACAAACACAATGAATCAAAACTTGAGCTCCCTTTTGATTGGTCTGGTTGGTGCAGTAATCACTTTGTCTGCATATTCACAGACTCTCATCTCTTCAACTCAATGCATCGCTGTTGGCCTCCTTGTTCTCGTGTTTGGTCTTCTTGTCAGAGAAGGGTTCATATCTCTCTAGCTAGCTTGGTTCTTATATCGCGTTTGACTTTGCTTAAGATCTTTGATTTCTTATGTTAAATTCTTTTCTTAACATTTTAATTTCTATGTATGTTTGGCAATGCTTTGACATGTTAAGCATCTCTTCTTCTCCATTTTTAATTTTTTTTTTCCTTCCTTCCTTCCTTCCTTCCTTCCTTTTAGAATGAGATAATAATATATATTTTATCATTTAAAGTGATTATAGATCTTGAGGCGTTGTTTCTGAAATTTAGTTGTTTAGTTATTTACCATCTTAAGTATGTTATTTTCAATCCATTTAGCTAAAATAATTCAACGATCGAGCATTATCGCTCACCATATAAAGTAACAATTATACACGTGGTGCAATTTCGTAAATAGTTTTAAAATTATGGATTAATCACATATCGTCTTGTATACTATTTCTCATCTTAAATACTTTGTTTTCCTTGAACAACTTTGCTTAGAGAGAAAATTGCACATATTGTACACCTCTCGGATTGCATAATGCTGAATCTATGAATCAAACAAACTTGAATTTCATCATATCATTACTATTAATATTTCCTTTTAGATATACATGGATATTGATCATGTTATAGCTGAAGTTTAATTAATTCAACATGTAAATATATTATTCCAAAGCTAAGTGCCTTGAGGAAACCGTGTTCGGTGCTTTACACAAAGATATATCATACATGGAACGGAATGCACGGATTACGCATAAAAGCTTATGATACAAATGATACCAAAGAAAGCATCCCTAATGATCACAAGCCCTAATCCATAGGGCCTGAAACTTTGCTATATTTAGAACATGGATACTACTATAATATGAACATTAATTAATCAGAATTCTACCTACAAGTATAAAAACCTGAACAAAAACTGCAGTGCGTTAGGCCAAAGAAACTGTCCCACTAGCATAAGAAAAAAAAAAAAAAAAAAACGAAAATCCTCAAAGATGTTAGTAAAATGTTTACCAAGATTTTTGTGGTTGAATTGCTTACTCACCGAAAACGAAAACATCATAACTACATCACCATCATCATTATATCGCGATTATCATCTGATATCCAGCATGAGAGAAGGAGGCAGTATTGTAGCCAGAGACGACTTGCCGATGAACTAGTTAACACATTTATGTAGTAGTGTCATATCTAATGAAGCAAAAATGATGTGATCAACACGCCAATGTTGCCGGCAAGTCATCCTTGGCTGCACCACATACCCTCATTCCCACATGCAAGACCTTAGATGAAAAATACCGTAAAATGTTTTTAAAAAAAGGAAAAATGCTCACTTTGTGACAAAAGACTCATTAACAGAAGTAACGGACATTCGAAACAACCCAACCAATCAAATAGAGACTACACTGCCATAAACTCAAAGATATGGAACAGAATTTCCCAAATGAGAAAGACAACATTCTCTACTTGAAATAAGCAAAAGGGAACACACCCATCTTTATTTTTTTTAACACAAGAACAAGCAAGAAGCTGATTGGATAGAAACACTTTCATGGCAGTGAGTAAACAAATGAGGTTGGGTTGAAGCAAGAGTTGTTTATAAAAGGACTTTGCATACTGTGTCACCAAAAGCTATTAATGAGGTTATGATAGCTTTAAAAGCTCAAATAGGGCAGCTTTAGAGCAGTCTATGCTGTGACTGTCTTCGTTCAACAAATTAGCTGAGAAAGCTGAGTTACACGGAAGGTTCAATGGTTAAAGATGTGACTTTGCATGGGTCCTAACACCAAGATTTATTGAGCTTGAAGATCTGTCTCTATCACCCAAGCTCCTCTGTAACAAAATAAATTAAGCCTAGAGATCGATCTTTATCAGTTAAAGATGACCTGGATGGCTGCAGAATCATTTAAGATACGCTGCAACCGTTTTTACTAGTAGTAAAGGAGGTGTCTGTCCAAAAGCAGTGCTACTTGTCTACGGGTGTTGGGTTAGTTGACTCAATTTACTCCTTTTTGGTCACATCAATAATTTGACCATCTTGCCAAGTTTGAATCGTGCATGAGCCCCCTTCAATTGTTTCCTCTGTTAAGACCTTTCTTTTTCTTCAATTGAACTCTATGCACAACCCAAAATTAATTAACGGTTCATTTTTTATTAGAAAGTATGGATCCGTTTTGTATTATGTTTAATAAATATATGGTTTATTAATAATGTTTTTTTCACAAAACTAAAAAAGATATTATAAATTTTCATCAAAGAATGACTTATCTTAAACAAAAAGTCCGTGGAAAGTGTGCTGTGGGAATTGGGATGATTGAAAAATGCATTATCATTCAAGCCGGCAAACCATGCAAGTGTTCCGCCCCAATTCAAACATACAAAAATGAAACAGAGCACGGCAGCTGATCAATTTGTAACTTTGTTTTTATTCATTTTCAATATGCAAATACGTTTTCTTTTTGTACAATCGAAATTAAGTACACTAATCGTATTGATGCCAAAAGTAAACAATGTGAATACAGTTGAATTTCCTCACAACCACTTGCCACCGTAAGATGGATACCTGCCAGATTATATGCCCACAAGAAACAGTGCAAACAATCAGCCGCTTATTGGATAACAAAAAAATGATCTAGTGAGCAACTTTGCACATCATATGCCGAGCAACAATATGTGCCATGATCTTGTAACGGTTCATAAAAAGCAATGGTGTTGTGAAGTAACCAAACAGACCATTGCAATGTTGCATACCATAATGAGCAAATGTCACCCACTAGATCTAAAAGCACATAAGATAGGAGTTAGAAGAAGCCAACCTACCACTTGGAATTCTTAGATTCGCCTTCAAAAGCCACCGAAACATCCATAAAAAAGTCATATACATGATACAACATACCTTTTGATTGAGGCCTCCGAAACCACAGGCATTTTAATACATAAGGACAACCTCCAGAAATTACAGAAGTGAGAATACCACGAAGCTATTTCTTCAAACAGTTTAATATTTACAAACTCCTTTAGTTAAGAAATTCATTAGTAGTAAGAGATATCAGATCTCTCAGTTCAACGTAGCAAAGCAAGCAATAAAAGTGACTAAGCTAGCAATTCTTCAAATGGATGTAAAATATAAATTAGCGGAATAAACTAAGGCCAATAACTCAAAGCTGTAGCATGGGGAAAACTAAATTATAGGGCATAAACCTGATAGGCCATTCAGAAACTAGAATATGGAATTTCATCAGTTCTGTGTCCAACAAAACCAAAGCCTAAATGATATCAAAACTCATTTGAGCATTGTCCACACCTGTAGTACACTTAATGCATGATGCTTCGAGGAAATGCTGCTTCTGATGGTTCTATCGACTCCCATGGCTACACCCAATCACAATTAAAACACTAGCTAACCACTTTCCTGATTTGATTGAACCTGTTAATTAGCAAGGGATTTTCAGCCTCTAGTGCAAGGGATTTTCATTCGAAAAGTTAGAACTCACACAGCCTAACCTCACAACCACAGTTCAATAATTCTTACTTTTAGATTGATGCAAGAATAAAATAACAATACCAGCACTGTGGGTTATGTTAATTCCGCTACTTCACAGAAACTGGAAAGGTCAAAGAACAAATCCGTAAAAAAATAAAACTATTAAAACCAAGACAACATAGCTGAAGATAAACAAAGCCTACATTTAATACAAATTCCAGAGGATGGAAGTCACGGTTTTGTACTTCTAAAGGAACGTGAACTAGGGAAAATAAAAGCAAAATAAAGCAGCAACATAGGCAGCCAGCTATGTAGGTTCTTGGGAGCACAATGAGTAGAGCTTGGTAAATTTGGTGTCAAAAAGATGTCAAATTCAACAGTGAATAAACAAGTCCTCCACATATATTTAGTCCTTCTAATTACAGGCAAGAGGGTGGGCCATGAGAATGTCAACCCTGGTTCATCTGGTCTTCCGGTTTAGGCAGGCTTCATCAAAAGAGGCAGTAGGCTGGCTTCAGGCTTCATGGATCTCAGCTGTTTTAATGGGAAGGGAAAGGCAACAAGGTAAAACACGAACATCAGAATCCTATTTTGAGGGAGTTGGATAGGTTATCATATCAAACTGTCATATGTATGTGACCAGACTATATGCACCGGAGTTGCCAACTATATCAATTGAAAGTGAAATAAAAGAAAATGAAAACCATAATCTACCTGCATGGACTGCACAGAATTCTAGTAATAGCTTTTGCGCCGAGAAACAGGGGCATGACTGGATAACCTGATAAGAGAAGCTAATATGAGGATTGTGGCTTCATAAGGGCGAGACAATAATTAAATGATCCCCCTAAACAATCTACAAACTATAACCTCTTCCACAAATATATGAGAAATCTTAAAATGTCTCAGTGATAGTAGATGAAAATCCATGGCATGCAAACAATAACTCCCAAAATTTGCGTTCAACCAAGTACTTGAACAATCTTTCACCCCAAGGGATCAGTAAACTGTAATCTGTTGTAAGAACCAAAAAGAGAGGAAAAGCAAACAACTAAACCAAGCTCAGGCACATTAGAAAGAACTACAAAGAATAAACAATACTTACCCAGAGCCACTTCGTCCTGAAGAATAACTTCCATAACTTCCATATGCACTGCCAGTACCACCGAGCTGCAGATAACATGAAAGATTATTATAAAGCAAATAATAGACGGGTTTAACACAAGCTGGACAGATGGCAAAATGTATGAGACGGGCAAAACATAAATCATAATATAGAACAAATTAATAACCAAGCAGCAGAAGCAACTTGCCTAAAAAAATTTAAACAAATAATAATACAAGTACAAAAATTATTTTTAAAAAAGGTACACCAATTTTTTTTTAAGAGGAAGTACCTGTGAACTACCATAGCTTCCATAACTATCACCAGCAGCCAAATCACTTGATCCATAGCCACCATAAGGAGGTCCACGTCCATGCCTTTTGCTATCTCTACTTTCATAATTTAAGCCATCTGACCCATTTTCTGACACGGGAATGTAAGGCAAAACAGGCACAAACGTAGAAACAGCACCCTCCCTATCGAAAAGATTTGCTCTCAACCGTGTCATTACTTGTATGAGAGCATCCTTGGCAAGATCAAGGTCTCCAGATATCTGATCATAAGAAATTAACAATGTTTCTATCAGATGAAGGGAGGAGAAAAAAAAAAAAAAGCTAAATATACAGGACAAAATTCAGAATACACATGTAAAGGCTTTAATTTAGACTTTACCTGCACCATCTCATCATCTTCAGATGCAATTTTTGGGAGGTTTTCCTTAGGAAGTATGCGAATATTAGCTTTGGTCAGTCTCCTCATCTCAGTTATAATAGATCCTCCTTTACCAATAAGGCATCCAATACGAGAGGTTGGAACTAGAAGTCGGGTTGTGAATGAGATAAGCCCTGAATCTCTTTCAATTTTCTCACTGCACCTGGGTTGCAACCGAACGACTGCTTCTATCGTTGCAGATAGTGTGTCCTCAAAAAACTGAAACGGCCCCAAATTTGAATATGTTTAGAACTATACACACCAAGACCCTCCATAATTAACCATGCATAAAAACAAACAACAAAAGAAAAAATATTCACCTCCTTCGATGAAACAGTTATTAAACAATCATCTCCTTCGGTCGATGAGCTATCAACTTTTATAGCTGCACCAGATTCCTGTCTTATCTGATTGATTATGGCACCACCCTTGCCTATAACCCCTCCAATATTAGCAACTGGACAGACCAACCGAAGGGAAAATTCTTTTGAAGACAAATCATCCCTTGGAGCTGAATATAAAGAACGTGACCAGTCTCCAGCAGTATCACCTTTGTATCCTCCGTAAGGACCCATCAATGGAGCTATTCCCACAATTGGAGCGGCAGCAGTTGGACCCACAAGTGAGCCACTGGAAGAGTGGGAGTTGGAAATAGCAGAAGCAAGCAAGTGTTGAGACCGAGATGGATTATCATGAAGGCGAGATGCAATTTGACATAGAGCCTTTTTCACAACTGAAGCTTCCCCAGATATCTGGCAGCCAGAAAAAAGAATATTAAGTAAAATAACATTATGACAAGCAACCCAGTCAGAAGCCAAAGCCAAGAAGATATTAACAAATTTAACAAAGAATCTCCAGGCATAGCAGAACACTATAGGAAATTTATAAAATTCATCCAGAATACCTGCACAAGCTCATCTGACCTCAAAGCACAAGAAGGTAAATGCTCGTCCTTAAGAATGCGAATCTGCGCACCTGTTTCACTACGAATGTTCTGAACTATCTGTCCACCTTTCCCAATAACACATCCAATCTGGTCAGATGGTACAAGAAGCTTAGCAGTAACCTGGTGACCTCCATCAGAGTCCTCATCACCTCGCAATTCTTCAGCAATAACTCTATCGTGCACCTTAAATAGTGCATCCTGAGCGGGTGACACAAATTTGTCGCCATCTTCAAAGGCATTAGTCT
The DNA here is from genome assembly GCF_000493195.1 of Citrus x clementina. NCBI lineage: Eukaryota > Viridiplantae > Streptophyta > Magnoliopsida > Sapindales > Rutaceae > Citrus > Citrus x clementina. The sequence continues at coordinate 25,049,374 of NW_006262139.1, read as the reverse complement.
CATCACTAGCACTGTAGACAGTAACAACACGTTCCTCAGAACCTGGAACAGTCTCACCGATTCTGATCTTTGATTTAGTGTCTATTCTTAACTGCTTGACAATCTCCCCTCCCCTTCCAATTATGCTCCCAATCTTTCTAATTGGACACAAGTATCGGTACACGGTATCTTCTGGACCAATTATAAATTGGTCTCTATCATCACCAGTATATCTCCTTTTATTTGGGCCATGGTCAGCATAATCTGTCTGAGAGTGGCTCCGTTTTCCGTAACTATTCCTCTGGCCAGCCATGACAATATTGGTGTTTATGTCTGTGCAAAATCAAAGACCAATACATGAAAATGCTTATCATGTAACCAAAATTTATCTTCTAAATTGTTTACACAAACTATAAATTAACCGTTCCATCACTTGGGAGGCAAATCAAACTGCTAAGCGATCTTAATGCATCAATCTGAACATAAACAGGCAATGCAGCCAATTACCCAAAGCAAGCTTCTACTTTTACAGACTCACCCGTAATAAAATAAAAAAATTCAAACCCAAGATTCAATAGCATTTACCAAAAAATAAAAAATGAAGGACAAAATCCTCCAATAAATTGTTGCTGATAGAGAAACGGCATCTTCCAGTTGAACTCATAGATAATTTCATCATAGAGTTAAGAAATTTACACATGATATGTAAAAATGAAACATGCAACGTAGATCTGATCAATGGACGGTAAAGTCAAACGCTATTTCCCAAAAAAATTAAAATTAAAATAGCAACAAATAAATTGAATCAAGAAATTGTAAATATAAGGACAGATACTGTACGTCGTTTGATAGATGCCGGTGACGGCAGAAGAGAGTGTGAAACTAGAGAAAAATTCTTCTTCTTCTTCTTCTTCTTCTTCTTCTTCTTTGCAGTCACTCTCTTCGTTTCGGATTCTAGGGTTTTGACCGAGCTTGTGTTCGTTTATTTCTGCTGTTGTGTGTAATGTGTATGTGTGATGCTATGTTACACGTGCGCTACACGTCGTTCAGATTCTTGATAATCACATAGATTCCCCGTATGTTTTGGATATTCGATATAAAGTACAAATTGTCTTAAATTGCAACAATTTACTTCTTCTTTAAAATTACAAATCTTTACGGAAATTTTCAATATCTTCGGTTAATCTTTGTGGTTACTGAAAGCAACCAAATTCACATCATGACAGATCTGGTTTTGTCGAGTTGCCAGTGAATACAAAATTAATTTGATGGATCATTCAAAAAAAAAAAATACTATTAAATGTCGTCACATATCATAACTTATTTCATCACTTTAATTTCAATTACTTTCTAATACTTTTCTCAATTTCTTATCTCGATAAAACATGGATAAGGAAAAAAAATGAGAATAAAAAGACTAGAAACAAAAAAATTAAAACAATATAATGAGAATGTGATCATGTGTAGAAATTAAACGAGAAGTAACAAGAATATTCATTACTTTTTAGTAATTTTTTTCTTTGAATTACATGAAACTATTAATCAAATTACAACTCATATTATATGAGACTATTACCGATATTTACAATCAGACAATTAGTGTGACTAATAGTTTACATTAAATCTTGTATAGCATTGCCTAAATTTTTACTCTCTCTAATATTCGAGAAACGTCAATTCCACTCAAATTTCGAAATAAAAAAGATTACCTTAACTCAAATTTGAGAAAAGAAATTAACCCCCTACATGCTTTTGTTGGTTCGAACCACTACCCTCACCGTTGTTAGGGAGTGATTCTTTGGCCGAGTGGTTTACTAACATTCTCTTAAGAGTCCTTGTTTAGGATATACGATATGAAATTTTGAGAATAAAATAATAAAAAGGAAATGAACAATTATGACTTTCTAGTATTCTCTCGTGACCTTTTTGGCATTTAAATAGAATATAAATCAAGTAGTGTATTAAGATCTACTAAACTGAGATTGAAAATAGGTGAAAAAGTTAATGATAAAGGGTCCATGACTATTAATGATTCCATCGTCAATTAACCTTTAAACACCATAGGTGACAATCCCTTTTAATAGGGGACCTAGAATTTTTTATTAACCAGGGTTAATTTATAAAATTATGGTAAATATTTGTATAAGCATCAGTTGGTGGAAAGGAGTGAGAAAACATACGGTAAAACGTCTATAAAATAATATTGTTGGGATTCAAAAAAATATTATTTTAGCAAGATTATTTATTTATTGATAAATGAATATTTGTTAATTTATGAAGAATTTTCTTGGTACGTGTATAAAAGAAGTGTGTAAAAAGAAACAACTAAGAATAATGATTGCTATGATCATAGAATATGCTAAAATTGGTCTATAATGTGCTTTGTATACACAGTATAAGGGAAGACATTATGGAGTAGTGAGCCCAATTAAGGAAGAATATGGTTGACAAATAATCCTTGAGATTTGGCTTTAATAGTGACAAAATTTGTGTGATACCGGTGTTATTTTACACATAGTACATGGAACATAGAATACAAACTCTATAAATACATAATCCATTATTTTTAACTTTAGACTCAAATCATTAGAATCATGGCTTCTCATATGAAAAGAGTAAAAAAAATTACATTGATTGATCAAACCTCTCCATAAGCCAATCAATAATATCAAATACTTTTAAAAGGTCAGCTGAATATTTGTCAAATGAGATGAAGAACAAGAATGTGAAGAGATACAAACCGGCAAAATATCCCAAGTTAAAAAAAGTATTATATGAGTGGTTTCTCCAATATCAAGAGAAAGTAAATATGACAACTCTAATCCAAAATTTAATTTCTCAAGTGGTTGGCTCAATCGATTTAAGGCGAGACATGAAATTAAATCTTATCGAAGATTTGGTGAAAGTAGTTCAATAGCTATGGAGAATATTAAAGCTACTTTACCAAGTATAAAAACTAAATTAGACCAACTTCAATAGAAGGATATTTATAATATGGATGAAATGAGTTTATTCTATCGTTTGGAAGTAGATTATTTGCTTGCTACAAAGCAATTTGAAGGATGTAAAAAGGATAAAGAGAGAATTGCTATGGTTGTTTGTAATGATAATAATAATTTATGACTATTATTTATTATTATTATTATTGTTGTTGTCATTATTATTATTACTACTAATAATACCTTTTTCTGAATTAAAATAAATGAAATTTATTAACGGAGATGAAGTTGTATGTCTTTTCTTTTAGAAACATTAGGGAGTTTTATATATTTTTCTCTAAATATTGAGGGGCCAACAATCATTTTGCGTATTTTATTATAAATATACAATATTATCTTTTTTTTTTTCTAGGGAAATTATCAATCATATACCCTTAAATGACACCCGTATCAAACGTGTGTGAACACTTTTCAAGTGTATCACTCGTATACCCTAAGTTGACAAAATACTTATACCGTCCACCAATCCGTTAACTTTCGTTTGCAAGCGCTGACATCATAAGGGTAATTTAGTCTTTTAAGATTGACGAAACTTTGATTAAAAGAAACGACATGTCATCCCATTTACCTAGTTAAAGATGACATGTCATATGATATATATTGATAAAAATGACATGTCATCCCATTTATCATATAATTGTTAATAATTGCTAAAAAAAACTACTTTACAACCGAATCTACTCCTCTAAAATTTAACATAAATTTTTGAAGATCTACTCCTCCAAGCTCCAACTGTAAAGTTTTATGGTATAATATGTATAATTGTAAATAATGTGTTGTTAATAATTTTTTATGGTATAATATTGATATTTTTTATGGATAATTGTTAATAATATGTACCATTAATAATTTATTTTTTAATCAAAAAAATGTATTGTTAATAACAAATTAAAAAAAAATTGTGTATTGAAAATTTACGTTAATTTTTGGGGTAAATTTATATTTTTACCTTATTTTGAGTTTCAAGGGCAAAATAGTCAATTTGTCACATTTCTGTTAACTTTCATTAAATTGGTGGACAACAGAAGTGTTTTGTCAACTTAGGATATACGAGTGATACACTTAAAAAGTGTTCACACATATTTGATATGGGTGTCATTTAAGGGTATATGACTGATAATTTTCTTTTTTTTTTATTAAAATAAATAGAATTATTAATGAATAAAAGACTTATATGCCTTGTTATATCGTTTTTTCAAACGTTGTAACCTAACAGTCCGCTTCTCTAAACGTTTTTATGCACAACAACCAGAAGATGAAAATTCATGAAATGATAATTCCGTCTCAAAATGCGATTTTACCTGACGGGCACAAACAAACACACCCTTCACTAGATAAAAACCCCAGTCATAACCACATGGACACGGTGTCATACTGTCATTTCTCGCAAACATAAAAAACTGATTCGTAATCACAAACAGCGATAAAAACTTTCCGAAAAATCACCGAATTTTCCTTTCTGGACAACCAAACAGAAAAAAAAACACACCAAAACCCTAGATGTCGAGCTCGAGCCAGCCGCAATTCCGGTACACGCAGACTCCATCGAAGGTCCTCCACCTCCGTAACTTGCCCTGGGAGTGTATAGAAGAGGAGCTCGTTGAGCTATGTAAACCCTTCGGCAAGATCGTCAACACCAAGTGCAATGTCGGCGCCAATCGAAACCAGGCCTTCGTCGAATTCGTAAGTGCCGCGGTCCTTTTTCGGTTGTTCAATTCTGTTTTGTTTCAATTTTCGGCCTGTTTGGTTCTGTAGAAATTAGGTTCTGGGAAAATTCTTGAGAATTTGAACTATTGTTAGAAAGTTTATGATTAGTTGATTTAGGTATTGTTTTATCTAATTGGACGAGTTAATAAACACAGTTATATCTTGCAGGCAGACTTGAATCAAGCCATTTCGATGGTTTCCTATTATGCTTCGTCATCAGAGCCTGCACAGGTTCGTGGTAAAACTGTGTATATTCAGTATTCAAATAGACATGAAATTGTGAACAACAAGAGTCCAGGAGATGTTCCTGGAAATGTCTTACTGGTAACCATCGAAGGTGTTGAAGCTGGTGATGTGAGCATTGATGTTATTCACTTGGTAAGTGCTGTCTACTTGCTTGTTATCACGTCTGGTTTTGCATAATCTGATGTTATGAGCCCGTGTATGCTTCTCATTATCCAAGCTTGAAATGACATGTTAAACTCTAAAGTTACTGTGGAGCAGATGTGGCTTAGTGTTTCATGATCAGAGTCTTTAAAGGTGAAACCATACATGTTTAAAATCAATTGAACTGCAGTTGGTGTATGCCACTTATAATTAGTTAACTTGGAGGATCTGAACGAAGACTGTTTTTATCTGTTTTTTACAACTTGATTAAATTCTGTCAATTTTGATTATAACCAATTGGATCACAGATGGTTATGCCTCTTATTTAGATGCTTTTGTTGGAGACAGTTTGGAAATTTTATCATGTCCGTCATACACCTTTCTAAGGTCTATCTTGAGGCATATATGTACAGGTGTCATTCTGCACTTATATCTTATCTGTTTGCAATTTCTTTTCTTCCCCCACAACCCCCCCCCCCCCCCGGGGCGTTGAAATGATGTTTGAGATGGTTCCTGGTGGTATATTTATCGTACATCTTTAATTTTTCTTTAGGATGTGATCATGTCTATCTGGTACTTGTTTTAGGTCTTTTCTGCTTTTGGCTTTGTGCATAAGATTGCCACCTTTGAAAAGGCTGCTGGTTTCCAGGTAAGAGATCAGATATTGGTTCTGCATATCTTTGAAATTTCCTTTGATTTTCTGTGTTATTCTCAACTCTGTGACATATCTTGGCAGGCGTTAATCCAGTTTACCGATGCTGAGACTGCATCTTCTGCCAGGAATGCTTTGGACGGGAGAAGTATTCCCAGGCATGCACTGCTTCTGCGCACCTCAACTATTTCATATTGTGCATGTTTCGATTGTAATTAGTGTAGACTTAGCAGGAACATTATTTGGAATTTGCTTATTTTATGTCATGATGTGTCAATTAGGTACTTGCTTCCAGAGCATGTTGGTTCCTGTCATTTGCGTATTTCTTATTCTGCACACACAGATCTGAATATCAAGTTTCAGTCTCATAGGAGCAGGTAATGGTGAACTTAAGAAGTTGATAATCTGATTATTTATTTATTTTTATGTGATCATGTTTATTGCTTAAGTCTCTTACTCGTACAATGTTCTTTTTTGTCATTTGAGTTCTTGCTAATTGATGCGTGTGCTTCTTGTCATCTAGGGCCTTAGTGAAGCTGTCATGGCTGCATAGTAATTTTCTTAATCTTTGATGGTAGTTTAATGCATTTGCAAATGTTACTGTTGTCCGAGTTCCTTGTCCATTTACTGTGAAATTATATTGAAGTATCGCTTTGGTTATGTGAACAATTTTTAAACTCTTCTTACAACTTTTAAATTCGCGTTACAGTTTATATTTAGCCTTGTTTGCCAAACCACTATGAGCATTTTAAATTCTCTATTGCATTATATTCTCTAATTTCATGCTAGGAACTTCCTTGCAGATCCCTGTGTGCATCATATGTGGTGTTCAATGTTTAATTTGATTTGCATGATGATTTAAGTTTTGCCTTGTTTATAATTTTGTTTAAATGCTTCCGAATTTCTGCTACAGTTTCTGAAGCTTCTGTGTAGGCTATGGTGTCTAATGTATCAATGACGAATATAGGTTTGTTTGTCTAACACTGCAGGGACTATACAAATCCCTATCTTCCTGTGAATCCTACTGCAATTGAGGGCGTTATGCAGGTATCCCTCTTGACAATACACCACAGCAAACTACTGCCCCCTGCCACACCCAAAACCCCCCTCTTCTTTTTTTGGTGTGTGTGTTTTTTTAGTATGAGTGTGTACTAACAAGCTGTCACCTTCAGCCTACTATTGGTCCTGATGGAAAAAAGAAAGAACTTGAGAGCAATGTACTTCTGGCTTCAATTGAGAATATGCAGTATGCTGTCACAGTAGACGTTCTTAACACAGTGAGAATTCTATATATGCATGCTTCATTCTAATGCATTACTGTTTTACTACATTAGTTTTGCTGAAAGAGTGCTGCCTCTTTATCCGTGATAGGTATTTTCTGCATTTGGCACAGTTCAGAAAGTTGCCATATTTGAGAAAAATGGTGGAACGCAGGCTCTGATTCAATATCCTGGTTTGTCACCTTCCATGAAGATGTTATGGTTCCCATTTTGTTTTTTTGTTTTTTTGTTTTTTTGTTTTTGTTAAACATTTGTCTCCATTATTAACTCCTTCCTTTTTCTCAAACCTTGTTTCTTATCCATAATTGCTCTTTTATCTATTTCTTGTATGCTTTATCTATTTCTTGTATGCAAGAGTCTGCTTGGCTCATGAGAATTTCTTTAAGCTGTTGATTCTCCACCTTGAAGACTCTTTCCAGAGTTGGGGCTGATACTTAGTCAATATTGTCATTGCATAAGGTTAAAATGTTATTTTTATTTGATTTTAAACTTCAAATTCATCTTAATATTCCTTTTCTTCATCTCTCTCTGTCTTTCTTCCACCGTCCCTTTCTCTCTCCATGTGTGCTCTCATCTCTCTCACTCATTCAAAATGAAAAAAATGTAATTGAATCCACAGATTTTCAGAATCCGCACCCTTGTTGGCTCGAGGACCTTTTCTGTCAAACACATAGAGTGAAGTCTAGTGCTTAAGAAATCAATGATGGATTGGTTTTTTGGCTAATTTTGAAACTTCTGTTTTCGGTTCGTTTATATGTTTAGATATCAAAATTGGTATTGGAGTAAGAAGATTCTCTAAATGATATATTTTTCAGTACATTGTATTCATGGTTATGTGGAAGTGAGTACATGGGATAAATCTCTGTAATGATTTTTGTAAGTGATGAGGTTTCAAGTCTGGTGGACAAAGAAGAAGTGTTAGTATGAAGCAGCTGCTCTTAAGACCTTTGATTGGGATCTTTTTTACATATCACTGAGTATAACTACATTTTATTGATTGTTGGGATTCATTTCTCGAATCTAATGAAAGAGAGTATTCTGAATGTCTGTAGTTTTATGGTATTGTGATATTGGGAGGGCCAATTTTAAGTAAAAATGGGACAAATGGTTTTGCCAACACCTAAATTTTATATTTAGCAACTTGAAATACTCTTTAGTGTTGGTGCCTTGGTGATCAATTATGTGTTGGTTGAATTGCTGCCTTCGCTGTGACTTGGCAGGGGATTTTTTCTAGTATGTTTTTCAGCACTAGATGGCCACATAAGAATCTGAAATTTTCCCTCCTGTCAGGCTGGAGAATGCAAAGGTGTGGCAAGTCTTGGAAGAGCAATTATTGCTTTTTGACAAATTTGCTATTAAAATTATTACTTTTGACTCTTTTGCAATGAGCTAAGATTTGGAAGGTAAACCCCATTTTTGCCCCCATTGGAGATTTGGAGAGCCTCAATACACTATATTGCAACTTGCTGATTTACTCTTCATCTTGCAATTTCTTTTGTGGTTCTTACTAGGATTAGTACTCCTCTATATTAGAAAGAGGAAGATATGAAGCACAAGGTTGTCTGCTTCTTGCAGCAAAAATTCTGGTTTGGTAATTTGGAGGTTTTTCATATCGTAAAATTCCAATATTGGGACTAAAGTATCTCTCTCTTATTGGAAAATTTTAATCTAATTGTCTCTTTTTTGAAGGGAGAAAAGTGAATTTGTCACCATATTTGTGGGTTGTTTTATCCACTGTTCCTTTGAGTCCTGCTTCTGTCATTTGCCAATGTTTTGTTTCCATGAGTGGTGCCCATTCAAATGTTTTATCGTTGATGTCAGATTATCTACCCTTTGTTTTTTCATTTGAAAAATTTTGGTATTTATGATAATTGCTTTATTTCATTTTTTAAATGACCAAAATTTAGACTGTCCTGATGTTCATGTTGTTATTTTCCAGACATTACAACTGCAGCAGTTGCAAAAGAATCTTTGGAGGGACACTGCATTTATGATGGTGGCTATTGTAAGCTTCATCTATCATACTCTCGTCATACTGATCTTAATGTTAAGGTATTAATATGTGTTTTTGAATTAATGTTCATGAGAAAATAGAAAAAAGGAAAAAAAATTAGACATCCTTAGAAGAAAAAGTGGATTCCTTCATGATCGAAAAAAGATATGGTCGCTTAAAAGTACGCTTCTTGACACTTGGTTCCCCGCTGTTTGTAATTAAATTCATTTCTATTATATGGTTTGTGAAATTCCCTTTGTTAAAACAAATTAATTTGTTAATTGCTTTCTGTAGGCTTACAGTGATAAAAGTAGAGATTATACAGTCCAAGATCAGACTTTGCTCGCTACACAACAGATCCCCAGCGTCCCTGCTGCTCCATCGGTATGGCAAAGTCATCAGGCGGCTCCAATGTATAGTGGAAGTGAGTATGCAACTGCAGTGCCTGGTCAAGTTCCTCCTGGACAAGTGCCGTCTTGGAACCCATCTGCACAGGCCGGACCCGCAGCCTATGTGTCGGCTTCAGGACACTTTCCTGGTCAAACATACCCACAATCTCCGGTTTCCGCTTATGCCACTGCTCCAACACCCACTGGTTCCTCACCCTTGTCATTGACACAGCCAGGAGTTCCGCCTGTCCGACCTGGTGGAGCTTCACCACCAGGCCATCCTCCTTACTACGTTAGATGAGTTGTATCTTTTCCTTATTTACTTAAAATGAACTTTTCGCATTGTTCTGGTGAAATTGACTCAAAAAATTCTTCAAAGCCTGCACGTTGATTGGGAGAGACATAAATTCTTAATTTTTGTTCTTTTTTATGCTTGTAGATTGTGTCCGCTGAAGTTTGCCAAATGACATCTTTTGTTGATACTCAATGAAATGAGCTTTTTCAGTTCAGAATAAATTACGGCCGGAAAATCTTTAATATTGAGATTTGAAACTTTTGAGGGAATGCAACAAATAAAATTAGTAATTTGTCCAAATAAACCTTAATGAGCATCTATGAAAAATGAATTTGTTTTATATTTTTTACAGTAACATCGTTCGGTAAATCATTTACACCCCCTGCTGTAGCCTCAGTAAGGTTGCCTAGGAGACAAAAAAAGTTGTCTGTGATCAATGAGCCAAATGGGTTTGTCCATCTTCAGGACTTTCTCGAACAGTGTACTTAAAGCCCGTTACTGATGTCTCAGTTTCGTGGCTGTCGTACTAGTTGGTCCAGGGGGTTCAAAATTTTCAGCACCCATGTGACTACCATGTGAGTGTGGGTTCTCCTTCTCGGTTACAAAAATGTACTTCATCTTGTTCAGGCAAAATTTTAATCAATCTCTCTGGAGCTCAAGCACTTTCAACTTGACTTGTAAGCATCAACCTGTCTCTAGCTAGGAAAGGAAAAGATAATAATAAATAAAAACTGCACACCGACATTTTCTAATTGAAATATTTACTTCTACTGTTCTTCATGATGTCGATGCTTGATAAAATATCTTGGGATTCAGTTTATGTAATCTCACATCAGAGTCGACGAGTAGGGTTTATATAATGAAAAAGAAATATAAGACATTGAAACCCAACATTAGAAGATGCATGTTTGAGTCGCAGGGTAAGGACTTCTTTTGCCTTGAGTAGATTATCATCGTTATGAGTATGCATGGTCCACATTGTAAGTCTCTAGAAGGAGATTCACTTTTACATGCTTTTGAATTTATAATCATCTTTGCAATATCTTGTGTGCTATATACAACTCGTTCATACAGATATATGTTTCATTGATGCCGGGTGGTGACCAGACCACCTGCATAGAGAAGGGGATATGTACCAAAGTTGAAATGTTAGCTTGCTTGTTCAGTCATCAGCAGCTAAATAACCTGAAATACTCAAAAATAAATCTAAACGAAAACAATTTTACTGACTTCAAATGATAATACCGGCCCTATACCAAATACTTGATGAAGTTTACATGCTGCGGGGACGAGCATGTGCTACAAAATGTATTTCATGCAACTTCATCCCTCAATTTTGCATCTTAACCACACGTGATATGTACGTTGTTCTCGGACAGATAAGTCCTGCAGCATGGATTCTGGTTACTTTTTGATATTACAGAAGTTGTGCAATTGAGAACAATTATGGAGAATCCTGTGATCCGAAAGTTGCTTACATTTACCCTGAAATTGTCTTCCAACACATTAGGCCTAGCTAGTTAGCCTAAGCTTATAAGGTAAAAATTTGCAGCAGTAAATTGTTTTCGCCTTTGAAGAATTTGACAGAGATCCAGAATTTTGTTACTTCAGAATTTTATCTAATTCTTAGAATCATATTTGCATCCCTTACTGTTTTACATTCTTTCAGTTGGCCATGGAGGTGATAATTAACCAATTGTTGCCGCGTAACATAATGAATCACAATCATTTTCTCAATGTAGAACGCTA
>NW_006262139.1:24988610-25037864 GCF_000493195.1 Citrus x clementina | reverse complement strand
GATTTCACATGCTCTTAAAACTCAAGTTCAAACAAGCACACATGAGTGTTGCATCAGAAAGTTAAAGCTACCACTGAAGTCCATATCATGGCATCTTATTCTGAATTTATGCAAGAGCATGAGTTGCTTGACTGCATGTATGCTGAAAGCTATATTTCAGAATGCCCCCAAAAGGCTTGGCCCCATGATTCGTTGTAAATATATGAACAAGTTGATTCCCATCTAATCTAAAAACATAAAATGTTGTGGCCACTATGAAATAGAATCACCGGCTCTTAATTATAAATGAGTGGCCTGTAAAACTAATTATTTACCAAACACCTGGATGTCCATGCTTTTATTATTAATTTCTGATGAGAAGCGTTTTTCACACTTCCTCTTAAGGTTCTGAAATCAAGCAACGAAATTTGTCACAAGAGCAGTCAGTTTTCAAGCAAAAGCATGTTATGTCCCACCTAATCTAGTCTAAAAGATATGTCTCTTTGCACTTTACTAGGCAAAGTCTCCATTGATAATGGAGTTTCATGAAATTATTAATTCAAAAGCAACCTTCTCTCTTTTAATAAATCAAGAAGGGACTTCTTTTCTTCAAAATCTGATCCTCTGTTAGTGCAAAAAGATATGGGACCATGGTCATGAAGCAACTTATGCATTTGGCCTTAGAATTTTCATCAGTGGGATAAAAAGTTTAGTTAGTTAGCGATGGTCATTGACAAATGACAACATTAAATTAGTTAGCGATGTTCATTGAAAAAACATTAAATCCTAAACGAGACACACCCAATATGTGAAAATGATAGTAATGAGTTGTTTTAATATTTAGGCTCATCTCATGGACATCTTAAAGTAACCACAATTTAAAGTATTGATCAGAAAATTGGTCATATTTCCACCCACCATACTGGTTCTTTTCAATGCTACTCACCCATGACCCATTATAGCTTCAAAGCAGCAAAAGGTTTTGAAGCACACAGAAGCAAAATCTTTATTACCATAAGAAAGCGTTTTGTTGCTATGCAAAAAAGCTGCAATGTCTCCACTTAATGAGAGATGGACAGTGCTGGCCCTACACATAGCTTTGGTGAATCCTCAGTGAAAGTGATAAGAGAGAGCCCAAAACCCAGTTACCGCGGCAATTTTTTGGAGGTTCTAGATAGAAATCTCGCTATATTTTGAATTACCAATCACAGCATCTCCTTTTCATATTGATCAGAACTTCAATCAACGGATTTAACCCTTCATTTTTATTATCTGGGTTCTTTACAATCAAATTAAAATTAGATTATGAAGTAATATTTTTTATTATAATTTTGTTTTGATGAGCTCTAAATCAGATCCAAAAAAGAACTAGTGGGAAGGCAAATTGCAATTTCCGCTCACCATTTTTAGTATAATAAATGAGACGGCACCATTTCTCAATCAGATCAAGCTATTCATCAAACACAAGAACATCATACATGTGCACTTATCCCATTATCAAGTCCACTTCCATGAATGGCATTTGATAGCAATGTCACCACACAGATATAGACCGCATGGACACTTTAGAGTTAAAGACTTTATAACTAGGGAATATATCAACTATCTCATACCTTTAATTCATCAATATATCTTCATTGAATTCTCAAATTTTACCATGTAGTATCAAAAGAAGAATGCTACACGGCTTCTATTAAATCTGCATCCAAAGCAATCATACTCCTCCCACCCAATAATGCAAAAAATTAGTGCATTATGATTCCTTTACAGGTTTTTCGAAAACAAAAACCGTGAAGGTCTGGCTTTACAGGCTACAGCAACCGATATCCTATTCCTACAGTGTATGAACAAGTAGTTACAAAAAGATTTGGATAAGTTCTAAAGTCGCTGCAATCTTCTTACTGTAAAGTAACAATTTCCGCACGAACCATTTCCAGTGATTCAAAAGACAATGCATGTTTTTACTGCAATCTTCTTGTCATGTGTTTCAACTTATTATTATTATTTTTTTATTTTCATTATAATTGGTTAATTTCAAATTAAGTGTATGTATGTCAAAATGTATTGGATGGTCATATCTGTAATGCGTATGTCCTACCCAAGTTTTACTCGTGACATTTTAAGTGACTAACATATTTTTTTGAGAGGTCTATTCAGGCTATATCCCTCACAAGTATTTCTCCATTTACACTAATGAGCCAGTCCCATTTTGTCTGTCTACATCTAGAGCTCAAATTTTCTAAAGCTCTATGCCATATTCACTTAAAACCACATTCATTTTCATGGCATTTGTCAAAAAGGACACTGGACAACTTCAAAACCACGCGGTTTGAGCTTTGAAGCCCCAAAACCACTAGCAAGACCTCATTAAGAAAACCACATTGTTTCTACAAAAATCACAGTCCCAAAAACAACTTACTGTTACCATTTGCATGTTCCCAACAGGCTCAAAGATAATTGTCAGGTTGTCAGTCCTGTTTGATGTTGACTGCCCTCTAACTCTATTTATTTCCCCTCAAGCTTTCATTTCCTCAAACAAACTCTCCTTCCAAGGTTCATTTTCTTGCCTTCTCTCCCAATTTAATCATACTATATAGTTAGTCATTAGTTACAGTACTATGTTACATTCTAGTACTAATATGCCATATTTTGCAGGAAAAAAAAAATGGCTCTTTGGGTGATTCTTTGTGTTGGGTTTCTCTCATTGGTCTCATCCGTTCAAGGTTATGGAGGTTGGATTAATGCTCATGCAACTTTCTATGGAGGTGGTGATGCTTCTGGCACAATGGGTATGTAAAATGTCACATAACAAAACTGAAGTATGTAAGTTGTAGTAAAATTTCAATGTGGTGATTGTATTTTGGTAAACTTTTCTTTTAGGGGGCGCTTGTGGGTACGGCAATTTGTACAGCCAAGGTTATGGTACTAATACCGCAGCACTTAGCACTGCTTTGTTCAACAATGGCCTAAGTTGTGGAGCTTGCTTTCAAATTATGTGCGCTAATGACCCGCAATGGTGCCTGCGTGGCTCCATCATTGTCACTGCCACTAACTTTTGCCCTCCTGGAGGCTGGTGTGATCCTCCTAACCACCACTTTGATCTCTCTCAGCCTGTCTTCCAACACATTGCCCAGTATAGAGCTGGTATTGTTCCTGTAATCTACAGAAGGTAAGTGTTTGAAATGAAACATATGTAAATATTATGTTCTAACCGTTACAGTTAATTACAGTTTTTGTCTTATGCTCGCCTTGAGTTTGTTATTTTTCATTATGGTTCCTTATGGAACAAAAATGTTAGTTTCACCGCTAACTAAAAGGTCTTTTCAAGTACTCCAATATGTTTGCATAGGTCTCTACTTTCGCCTTTTGTGTGAGAAGCATGTTTGATGTCAGTCTTGTACGCTAAAGAGGCTTGGTAAATACTGTTTAATTTTTGTGAGCCATATTCAGGCTTAATCATTTGGTATCAGTCTTGCATTATTATTTACTAATTTTCAGATCTTCACCGACCGGCTTAAGCTGTTAAACCTGACTTTATGCAAACTTTTTCAGGGTGAGATGCAAGAGAAATGGGGGCATAAGGTTCACAATCAATGGCCATTCTTACTTCAATTTAGTTCTAATAACAAACGTGGGAGGAGCTGGTGACGTGCATGCTGTATCCATCAAAGGTTCAAGGACTAGATGGCAACCGATGTCGAGAAACTGGGGCCAAAACTGGCAAAGCAACTCGTATCTTAATGGACAAAGCCTCTCTTTTGTTGTGACCACAAGTAATGGCCACAGTGTTGTTTCTTACAATGTTGCCCCTCCTAATTGGTCATTTGGGCAGACTTATACCGGCAGACAATTTCGATATTAGGCTTAATTTAAGTTAAAATCAAGCAACCCTTTTAAGTATTTTTAATTAGCTCTAGCGATATGGGTACGTACAAAATTATTTCTGAATTGGCCCTTGTGTGCTTTAGTACCATTTATGAGAGTGTTTGCATGCAGTTTTTTCATGCTTTTGACTTGAGTGGCTGCTGCTGGGAGATAAAAGAGAAGTGATAGAAATTCTGCTTAAAAGCAGGTTCCAATACATAAAATGTATTTGAGAAGTGCTATAGTAGAAAGCATTTTGTTATTGCCTTAATGCTTTTGTAAGGTAAATTAATGAAATTATATATATATATATATAAATAAAAGCTGTTATAATATATTCTCCTTTTGTTCCTAATTAGCTCAATTTGTGCAATGTGAAAGGTAAAAATTTCAGTCTGTCTCGCAATAGTTTTCATAAAAATCTAACAAACGAAGTTAGATAACACTGCTTAATTTCAAATCTCTATTTTAAAATGCGTTGATACTCGTGATGAAAAAGAACTGTTTGACGAATATATATAGCACCTCAATTTCAAATTTTTTTCAATTTTATGTTGGACATATTAACAAGTATTGGTAATAAATCATCTACTTAATTGATATATATGTTGGAGAAACAACAATAGCTGTTATTATTATAATTTCGCAATTGAAGGGATTTTTCTACTAACTTTTTAAAAAAAAAAAAAAAAAAAAATCAACAGGAACATTGCTTAACCTTTGTTGGGAGAACCTGTGCCTCTCGGTTCGAGCGGGGACTTCTAATATGGGTTGTGGTACGGGCTTAAAAGTGTCTCCCACAGTTGAGGCCCTCCCCAGGATACCTCGTGGTCAAAATAAAAAAAAAAAAAATTTGGTGACTTTTGATTGAATTAAATCGACAATAAGAGAAGGCACCGACGCATGTAAAGGGAGAAAAAATAACACAACTGGATTCATGCAAATTGTAGAGGATCATAATTACAGTATCTGCAGAATGAAAACGAACCA
Source organism: Citrus x clementina (assembly GCF_000493195.1). NCBI lineage: Eukaryota > Viridiplantae > Streptophyta > Magnoliopsida > Sapindales > Rutaceae > Citrus > Citrus x clementina. The sequence continues at coordinate 25,033,031 of NW_006262139.1, read as the reverse complement.
ACAGGTTATATTTGTTATGAAATCAAAAAGAAATTCATATCTTTTATATAATAATAAGAGCGACCATTCTCTTGTCAGATTTTAGCTCGAGTGCAGTACGTAACTATTAATAATTTAGTTTTTAAAAAAACTGTAACTACTTACTATCGTTTAGCTCAAATTCGTTATTTAAAGCATGAGATTAGATTGATGTTTGTAATAAAAAATGACTATATATAAGAGTTAAAATTCATATATCAAAGATTGAGTTGATAGATTTCATCTTTATGATTGAATAGATAAAATATTTTTATTTTTCATTAAAAATGTTCTCTCTTAGTTAGATCGTTCAAATTCTCAAATGCTCACGCATGCAAATTGTAAAACACAGATATTCTTAATTAATAGTTATACGTTGGTAAATGTTCAGCACTTTTACACCGTTATATAAATTTTTCCAAACTTGTTAACATACAAATATTCGCACTGATAAAGACTTATTAAAGTTTGATATTGAAATGTTATAACTTTTAAGTCACATCCATTGTGAGTTGTGGGGGGGGGGGGGGGGAACTTTAGTTATAAATAAAAGTTGATAGTGTGTAGTTAAATGATTTTAAATTTTAATACAAACAGAAAAAAAAATTATTATAGGTTTTTTTTTTATTATACAAGTATGGATTCAAATTAACTTAACTTTCAAATTAAAGTAACAAGCATTTATCAAATATTTTAGTGTTATAACTTAAAAACTACAGTTGGCAAACCATAAAATAATCTCGGCCAAGTATATGAGTGTTGTTATTATTAAGCAGTAGGAAGCTTACACATATGATTTGATACGTAAGAGACATGCTAATAATATCTTAAAATTTCAGTAAAAAGAAGTTGTTGGCAAGTCGGCATCTAACCAAGCTGTGTTGCAAGATTTGATGTTGTCCGACGTTACTTCAGCATTATGGGTCCTTTTGCTTATTTGGGTTGAGCCTAACCTTCTATCACAAATCACATTTCCAGTTAGCAAAATTGATTCCGAATAGGTCTTCTAATCCTAAAGTTGCCTTTAATTAATCAAGTGGATATATGTTAAACCTACTAGATTTTTTTTCAAAGGTAGACGTGTTTTGAACGAAAATAAAGAGAGCTCAAGTCCAAAGTAAAATTGTGAGGGCGAAGAACGCCTGCCGGCGTGCGTCTCTAAATTTAATACAAAGCAATTAATTACATAATTGGGTTTTGTTATGATGATAATAATTGTCTTTTTTGGAGATCTTTACAAGTAAACGTCCATCTATTTATCTAAAATTAAAATTTAAATGGGTTGCAAGTTCCAACATTTATTAGTATTTTGCAGCAAAATAATGGAGAATTTAATTTCAGAATAAGAGTGCAAATCTAAGTAGGTCCATTTTTTCAGTGATGGCAAGGGAGAGAAAATAAGGATGGATACACATGTAATGGTCGAAATTAATTTGTGTGAGCCAGCTGGTTGGCAATCAGAGTGATACGACGGGGAATTCCAACTTATGGTGTCGAATCCATTTTCATTGGGTCCATCAATGATGTTATGTACGGGGTGTTCATTTAAGGCGTGCGTCTTGTAACTAACGGTTAGATTGATGCCAATTGCAAGCCATTATTGAGATTAGCTGTAACGAGTAACGACTGAAATGACCAAGTATTTAGGCCACTTTATTGATTATGCAACATTGATTCTACAAAAATCACAGTCCCGAAACCAACTAAAATTACTGTTACCGCTTAGTGATTTTGATTGATTGTTTTTATAACAAGTGGCAATGAAGTGGCTGGGCTACAGGCTAGTTAGAAATTGGTTCTGTCACTTGAAAGCCCAATTGGAGCTTGGAAGCAAGAGATTTGAGTACTTTTTTTTTTTTTTTTAAATTTTAGATGACCCCGATTAAAGCAGTGAAATAATCTCATCACTAATGCATGTGCCCGTAAGCCAGTTTTGATTTTAGGAACTAACAACGATGCTGCAGTTTGGGATTAATGCCGTGGAGAAATCAGCAGCATGTTACAAAAACAAAAAGTGTTAGATGCCAAAGATAACCTTAACAACTGAATTTATTTTTTTTGCGTATAGCTGCTCGAAACTAAATTCAAACATCGATTTAACCGTAGTTTTTTATACCTGCCAGCAGTAGAATATGGTTAGAATATGTCGGATGCGGTTCTGGCGTAGATTCTATGATATTTAAGTCAGATATTTGGTAAATAAGAAAGGAAAAATAGATTGAAAAAACTAGAAATAATGTTGGAATTCAATGGATTTTCAATATTGTTGAAGATCATATAGAATGGTTGAATGGTTCATAACTTGTAGAGCTCTTAATTGGATTTTGTTAACCCCTTCCTCTAAAGCCCTCTTTAACTTAAATAGACTCCTGGTTGTAGGTAGTTACCTCCTTAATTTCAGAACCCTTTCTTTAGTGGTTGCAAGTAGTTGCCTGTCAATTGAGGGTGGTTTAGAAGATTGTGACACATATTTTTCCTAAAAAATAGGCCACCGACTAATAAACCCTCATGTTAAGCTAGCATATTTTCAATTCGGACAAACATATTTTTAGGTCAAACTACCTTACTTATAGATTGGACTAATGGATTTCCAAGTCAATGGCATAGACTTTAGCTATTCTATAAATGATGTTGCTCATCTAGACCAGGTTGTACTTATAAAGTTGACTTAGTGGCGGCAGGTTCCAATCGAGCTCGAGTCAATAATATTCTCTTAGTACTATAAGAAAAATCTAACTTGAACATTAGCCCCTTGGTTTTTAATTTAGGAAAAATATTATTAGTATTGAAAACTAATTGTCAAAAAATAAAAAATAAAATTCCCTAAACTCAAGAAAAAGAAAATTAAAATAAGATATTATAAATATGTTCATTTTCTAATGTGGAGATCCAAAAATTTTATAATATTGATTGAGGTTGGACAAGACTATCTAACAATCAAATTATAGCTAAAAAATATTGTCTATCTCGAATCTACGTTTTAAAACGACTAAATATCGACATTAAAAGAAAAAGTTTAATTACTGGTGATAAAAAGCTTAGTCGAATAGAATTTGGGCGTGACAAGAAGCTCTAGGTAAGCAGGAGATCTCTTTCTTGCACAACTCTCCCTGTAATACAAACCCATCATTGTCATAAGGTTCTTCAAAAGTGATAAACAAAACCACCATCTTTTGCAGGAAAAAGTTTTGTCATCTCCATCTCAATCTCATAATTAACCTGAAAAGTAATAAAAATCAATTTTTTCTGAGTTGATTCAGAAACCCAACAGAAGGCTTCACTTTTCCATCTTTAAGCTTGACGTATATATCCTTGAATCCGTATGTGTATGAACATTTGGTCTCTCCGTCTCGATCATACACACGCAACTGCAAATACTTAATAATTTGTAGCAGTAAATGAATGAGTGAGTAATCATTCTTGAATTCCGACATCAGCACGTTTTACTATGTGAAACTAAATGCATACGTATTTTGAAACGCATTGAAGGAAGATTTTTCACAGTTATGTCAATGAACTTACATATATGTTGATCTTCTCAAGCAATGAACAATCAGCTAGGGAAAGCAAACGACATTGCAGTATTATATTCCTTGTTTAATGGTCCGAACCAACAAAAGTAGGGATGACAAAATGCGGATTTGGACCGGGTATTTTCAAGTACAAGATCAAAGTTCATTAGAGGAAAGTATAAGGGCCAGGCTCATTGCGGGTCTGGGCCGGACTTGGACTTTTACTCTTTTTTTTTTTAATTTTTTAAAAATTTTTTGTAAACTTAAAATGAGTTAATAGTTAATAAGTTGTTATAACCGATAATGAATTAAAGAAATGAATAATTCAAAACAAAATAATAAATAAAGAAAATAAGGCAAATAAAAGTTTAGAGATTTAATTTTTTTGATATTGGATTCTTTAATTTAGACTCTTGCTTAACTAATTAACACCTAAAATAGAGATTAAATTTTTAAAATTTTTGATTCATTATTGTTATATAAATTAGTGATTAAAACCTTCATTTTCTTTTTTAATTTTTTCATTATATTCTAAATTTTAATTTTTAATATTTTTTTAAAAATAGAGAGTTTAAGCTTGGTCCAGACTTTTTTTCCCTAAAGTCCTTGTCCTGGCTCTTCATGTAGAGGCCGAGCCAAAGCCCATAGACATGGGCCGGGCAAAAATTCTTGAGGCTCCTGGAAGCTGTCCATAGTTTAGCATTTGTTGATTGCTCTTAGGCCGAAAATTTGCAAATTTCAATATATTTGCCCACATGAAGAAATACATAAGATTAGTAAACTCGATGAGAAAAGTTTTGCAATTTCTTTCAAAAAAAATTCAGATTTTGCATGTTTAATTACATCCAGATGAGATAATAAAATTACTAGCAAATTTGCAGCACAATTGCCTTAAAAAATAAAACAAGAAAAAAATACACTCCTAATTTATAAAAGCATTTACCTGAACAAATAATCCAAGTCTATGACATGGAATGTGGGTTTTTTCAAATTTCTTGTCTTTTAAATTTATAAAATAAAAAAAAACATAGTTTTTTAAATATATATAAAAAAAAAGTAAAGATGATCAGTTGTGAGCCAGAGCGTCAGGACATGCAGCATAATTCTCAGATTCTTTTTAAACAGTATTTTAATTGTGAATAAACTATAACCAAATTGTAAGAATGCCACTTACCATAACATGAGAAAAAGTGTTAAAAAAAAAAAGGACAAAAAAGATAAGTTAGGAATCATTACCCTAAGGAACCAATAATCTACGCCAAGAGGCTCAACATGAGAAAGTTTTTCATCAAGCAATGCTTTCACAACATCAATACCAATGACGTTATCCGAAGAATCAAGAAAAAGATTGGCTTCAGCAAGGCAAGGCAAGTGGACTAAACAAATAAACTTTCCACTTCCACAATTCAGAGCAATCAAATTAGCAGCATTATTAAATTCCACCAATGTATATCTTTGTGGCCTCCGAACAAATGTAACATGCTTAAGCCGTGGCCCAAAAATCTTCACATGCTTAAGTTCTCTACACTTATCAATTATTAGACTCTCAAGAAGCTCACATTTGAGCAACGTTTCACGTGTAATCTCATCAGTAAGCTTACAACGCCAGAGCCCGAGAGATTTAAGAGAAGCAAATCCCTGACACCCTAATGGAGGATTGATATTTGCACAACCAAGAGATATTTGCTTCAATGATCGGTTATTTATGTAGGATGAAAATGTGAAATCAAAGGCCGTATCAGGAAGTGGGGAGGTTTTGAAATTTAATACAAGGACTTGAACGTGGTGTGCAAGGGCAAACTCAACCAAACTCGGGGCTATGTTAGAGTAGAAACCAACGCGGACGGTGGCGTCTACGATGAAATTTTGGAGCTCCGGTGGTGGTCTAGGATTTGGTCTACGAAGCTGTAATGGACCATCCTGAAGGGATGATATGGGAAAGAATTACAAAAGTGGACAGTGGAGGTGAATTTCCAGAGATGTTGCCATCTTTTAGATAGAATGCTTGTATGAATTGCTGATTTTGTTGTAATGGAAGAGAGTACTTGGTGCAAGATTTCGTGTGGTAGTTCACTGATCCGATCTTTTTCATTGATGGATATATATATATATATATATATATATATATATATATTATTTATTTATTTATTTATTTATTAAAAGTGATATAATTTCTATTTCATCAAACGATATTTAGTTGTTTTATGAGGTTAATATTGGTTCTAATCTTGTTGTTTGGCGCTGTTTTGTTTTTCTCTTATTGTTGTCTTGCGTTTGGGTGGTTTATTTGTTATCTTTACATATGATATTAACAAGAAATCTTGTATGGTTTGAACACTATAGTTTATTATTAATTTGTTAACTCTTATTTATACAAGTTCTTCCCCCTTTCATGATGCTTTTTATTGGCGGATTATCAATGCATTTCGGAGCTATAGATTTTGTTGATTTCATAACTCATATCATAATAGTTAGATAATCCCAAGACTCAAAATTTAAGCATTGTTAAGTGTGTGATCGACATTAATATCTAAGATCATATTTAATGTTAATTAAATACACCACAATCAGATTTTTTTTTAATAGACCACATATAAGAAGTCAGAAGCATTTAATTTTCAAAACCTTTTAATATTGGAGGTTAATAACTAATTGCATTACCATGTAAATCTTTAAACTAAATTCAAAGTTTTATGATGAGAATCACTTACTAGTTGAGTTATAACTGAAATTTTAATGTGTAGAAGGAAGTTCAAATTCCTGATATGTATTAATATTATCAAAGATAAATTTATACAAGAAATCAGATGACATAAAGAAAAAAAAAGTCAAATATCATAAATTATGGATTCATCTTCTCAATATATAATCCATTATTAAGGGTTAGACTTAAGTTGTGGAGTGGGGGAAAAAGGGGAAGATAAGGGGTACTAATTGAAATGTGGTATATTTTGTGACCATTTTACTTTTTGGCCAACATAGTTTCCAGATATTTTATATTTACCCATATGTCTGTAGTTTGTTCATTTTAGCCCTCATTGGACCAAAATTTTGATTACACCATTGTCCAAAATGCCATGATTTCTTGCCATATGTATACAGACATATCGTAATGATGTTATTATACTTGCCTTAATTGTGAAAAGACATTGTTACATTTTTATTAGTTCTAAGAGATTTCTGACTCTATAAATATATTAATTGTAATGTAATATTATTAAAAAAAATCAAAGTTATATATTTGAAATGCAGTTCCAAATTTGAAGCCACAAGCTTTATTTATTCCCTCTGCAATTGCTAAGTAATAGTCTTACTAGGAGTTTGAGCTAGCTTTCATTCATAAAATATACCCTATCACACAGGAAGCAGAACTGAAAAAGGCACTTCTGCTTGCCATAAAACTAGCTGTTTAAACGAGCTTTTACCTTGATTTATATTCACATTCTCTTTTCATTTTTTATAATTAGATGTGTGAGCCGGGCGATTTTATAATGTTAAAAGACTGTTAATAAATGTGGCATACTGTTTTGACCAGTTGCATGAACATTGGGATAGGCCTTTAATATCACAAGAAACCGAAAGCTCTCAGCATTCTGAAATTTGAAATTGTCAGTGAGTCTATTCAACCCAACGTACAAACGATTCCATGCTGATTTTACAAGCAAAATTTCTAGCTATTAGGCTAGGCCCTGTATCTGTGACTGTCAGTTCTTTATGGCCAATTGGCCTTGTCCTCCATCATGTCAAATCGTGAGAGCAAACTTGTGATTCCACCCAGTAAAAACTTGAACAAATGAAAAGAAACAAACAATTGAAATAACTCAATTTTCATTTTCAGTAGGCTAGATTATTACTCACATTTTTTCTATCTTTTTTTTTTCTTTTTTGTATTTTTCACTACAATTCTTCCTCACGTACCCAAAGAAGAAAGAGAAAAAAAATCAATTATCTATTCAGTCCTTTAAAAAGGTTTCAACCTTAATTTATCTCTATTCTCTAAGCTAGATTTTGTGCGCCTTTTTGAGGCATCGCTTAACTTCAAGAGGATTGTCGCCGAAATTAAAGTCATCGGCAATTTCTCCAACACAAATCTCCTCCACAAGATTTTTTTTCTTTTTTTAAATAATGATGATAATGATAATGAGTTAACAAAGTTTTACTTGGGGGTGAAGATTTTTCTAGGTAATTAATTAATTCAGACTGCATAATTGAGAAAAGCTCCTGAAATAATGCCTGACGTTTCCTCCTCAACAGACTTGCCTTGAGATTTTGGTTTACCTTTTGACTATTCATTCAGGGCCATCCGTATAACTATATCATATACATTTTTTTTTTAATTTTAGTATTATTTATTATTTATTATATATTTTGCCTATAATATGAGATTCAATGGTGCGATGAGTATATCGATCCCTAAAAAGTTAAATTTGAGAAGTTCTTGTTTGAGATAAAAATATTTTTTCCCACAACAATCTGGACCCTTAAACGAATAGATATTGGTAATTTGTGTTTCGAACCATGCAATTTCCACCATTGCAAATTATTTAAGCATCAATAGGATCCAAATTTGTAACTTGCCCTTCCTTAGCCACTTGCCCATGAGGGATTAATATTGTCTCGCATATAGTTTAAATCTGGGGATTAATTGCTGATGTCATCAACTTTGCCCAGAGAAGGCTCAATGATAGAGAAGGCTCAAAGAGATGATCCATACACGTATCAAACTGCTAGTTCCCTCTTTAATTATATTATTACCTTCTTATGGCTTCTGGGTGCAGAACGCTGAGCCTAAATTTGTTCAGGTGGTCAATTAAATAACAATAAACGATTTTTTTTTTGTAGAAAAAGAATTAAAAGAGTAAGCAGAAGCCTAAAGAAGTACGGTCTGGAAGTTATATCACTGACAGTGATAGCTAGAAGCAGAGAGAGAGTTGGATGTTATTTAATGTTTGTGAGGTGGCATGTCCTTGTTTCCCGGCCTCTTAATTGTAAATTTGTAAGCTCTTTGAGCGTTCTGCGGAACTACAGTCATCTTCTTTTGTCAAGTTAGAGAGAGACAGCCCCAAATGGTTAAGTTATCAAGTGAGAGGCAGCCCTTAGGGTTAGGGTTAGCTAAGGTTCGGTTCTGTCCACATACAGATTTAAAGTACAACCTCCTCACGCGTGACACTAGATGCCATCCACACGTGTGTAAGTGATCTTGGACACAAGAGAAAGATAATAATTAAGAAAGAACCTTTTCAGTTTTCAATAAGCCCTGCAGAAACACACTGTATACGCCAGTCCCACCTCAGGCGTTTGCATGCAATGTACTAACTCAAATATATTTTACAATTCCATATTGAATAATGGTACGTAAACTTATTCGTAGGTGCAATCGTCTACACGTTTTATATTCAATTCTTAGTAATTTAATTATGTTGAATTCTTATTTTAAAAAATATATGTTACATCCACTCCTCAGAAAAATTAACTATACGAAATGATGGAACATCTAAATTTATTGATGAAAGATTATAATATGTTATTTAATTCAGTACTTCATTCTATATATGTATCTTGCTATATTAATTATTTCACTAGGGTTTGATATTTCATCTATGTGTCACGTGTGTATTACTAAATCTTTTGGACATTTTGTTTGTGATACCTTACAATTAATGCTAGACGAGTGACGTTCAAGATAAACCATTAGTATTGAGTTATGTTCTTCTAACAAAACAGCCAGCATTTTGAATAAATTTTAAAATATTATGCACCTGTAATAGATCTTTTATAGGAATCAGAGCATCAGAATTTTTTTATTTTTTTTTGTAGCCCTCTTTCCACCGTTTTGAGAAGCTAATTGACAATGGATATGGTATTAGCCTTTCAAATTCTAGTCATTTATTACTAAACAAGATCAACCGATTTTGTTAAACACAGAAGGTTTATTGTTAAGATCCCATCTTATCTCTAATGCCCATACTAAAAGTTAAGACCCCTTATCTTCACCATCTTCTTGTCTCCTTGATCACTTTTTAGCTCCAGTACGTAGTTAATGCTTATTTTGGCAATCTTTGTTCAAATGAATGAATCAATAAACTGTGTGGCTGACGCACCACAAAATAGCGTGCAGCTTTCACTTTCATCACCCTACAGAAAAGAGTCCAAACAGAGCCAATGGTCTCAATCTGAACAGTGAACAAACTACTTAAACAAGAGGATATGTGCAAGTGATCGTTTAGACTTCTTTTACAACAAAGGCAAAGACAGAGACTCGTTTTTTCTCCCTTAAAAAAAAAATAATAATAATTAGACTTTCAAATTGGACGATCAGACCATTCCATATTTCCATTAGTGAATTCCGCAAATTTGGGTGAAGATAAAGGGCGTCATATAGTATATTAATCTTAGCTAGTGAATGTTATAATATAATAATGTCTTATGTCCTTCCAAATAAACGTAATTACTAATGAAAAGGATCATAATGCTAATTTCTTAAACGATTGAGGTCTAATTGTCTGTTTCTAACCGTGAGAGCTATCTAATTCTCTACTAAAACAAACTTTATGGGTCTCGTGCCCTCTTCATTTAAAAAAAATAAACATGTATATATATTTTCTCTTTCCTCTCATTCACTCTCTCTCTCTCATTAGTTTTCTTTGTATCTTGTGGCAGTTCCTTTTTCCATTTTAGGCCTTAAGAACATGACCTTGCAACAGTTCCACAACAGCACCTCCTGTCACAAAAGAAAAATGAATAGCATGACCAATCACTACAAAAACACTATCAATGCAAATGCACCTACCATTGATTCATCAATGGATATGTTTGCAGCAGTAGCACACATGGGTTCTCTCTCCGCTTCTCCGAGAAAAAATAGTGGCCACATTGTCACCTCACAAAATATTTGTTACTGCGACAGTTCTGATCATCAGAAGAGTGACCTAGCAGCAGGAGGTGACAGTGACAATAATAACAAGGTTGATGAATCTGTTGATGGTTATGAAGACATGGAAGATGTGAAGAAAATGGATGGTGGGCTGTCAAAAGTTTGTTCAAGAGGCCATTGGAGACCAGCTGAGGACTCAAAGCTCAAGGAACTTGTGGCCCTTTATGGCCCTCAAAACTGGAACCTTATAGCAGAGAAGTTAGAAGGAAGATCAGGTAAAAATTTATTTAATTATGATCAATTTCGTTTGTTTTACCTTTTGTTTTTCACTAATAAAGCTTTTTTTTTTGGGGTAAATTAACTTGAAGGCAAGAGTTGCAGATTGAGATGGTTCAATCAATTGGATCCAAGGATAAACAAAAGGGCTTTTAGTGAAGATGAAGAGGAGAGGCTAATGGCAGCACATAGAGTGTATGGCAACAAATGGGCTATGATAGCTAGGCTGTTCCCTGGAAGAACTGATAATGCTGTGAAAAACCATTGGCATGTGATCATGGCAAGAAAATACAGGGAGCAATCAAGTGCTTATTATAGAAGGAGAAAATTTCTGAATCAGGTTGTTGATGATAAAAAATTGGAAGCTGCCGTCGCAGCCAATGACTTAGAACCTAACATTAACAACGTCCATGATATCAGCAGCAGCAGTGTCAGCTTCTTAGACTCATCATCACCACGGAAACCATCATTTCAAGCTCCCATTGGTGGGTGTAATTGGTCTTATACTAACTTGATCACAGCTAGTGAACAAGGCGTGAGTTTTGGAAAAGATTTGTTTCTTGGGTCAACAAGCAGCAGCAGCAGCAACAAATTATTATCTTGTGAAAATCAGACACCTTTTGATTTCTTTTCTGGTTTGTCTTTTTGGTCTCCCCCTATACCTACATTAGTTAATTTGCATTCTAAGTGCATTTGGATTTTTGTGTTTCCTCCTCTCTCACTTTGTTAATTACATTATTATTATTATTATTATTTTGTTTTTCTCACACATCTAATGTCTTTCCAATTCAAGTTCAACATGGTGAATGTCATCTCAAGTTCCCTTATTCCTTTGCTTTAAATCATTTATTCACTTTCAGATTCTTTTTCTTTTTCCCCAAAACTGATCTCCTCTACTCTGAAGTGAGCGAGATTCAAATTCAGGAAATTTGTGTCTTCAACTTCAAGTTGATGGTGGATATAGTATTTATTTACTTCTTCTCTTTTGATGAAACGGTGGTGGCGATTGTTGTGTTTTCAGGTTACAAAAGTGACGACAGTTTTAGCCAGAAGAGCATGCAGCAATGGGGTATGATCATGAAAGATGGTGCAAGCTTCACAGTTTCAAGTCCCTATACACATCATCATCATCATCAACAATTTTTAATGCCAATGCAACATTCAAGCAACTATCATCTTTCAGCTGCTGCTGGTTTCTCAGACACCATGGCATCAGCAGCATCTCAAGTCACAATCACTGAACCATCAGCTTCATCATCGTCATCACAATCAGCTGCAGAAAACAAAAGAGGAACTAGCCATTTAGAGGCTACAATATCACCACCATTTATAGATTTTCTTGGAGTAGGAGCCTGAGAATGCAACTCTTAGCTTAGGCAGAGGCATCATTACAAGTAAAGATGAAATGACTGTCTCTTTAGGCAGCTCAGAATTAGCTTGCTAGCTAGCCCTAATTATCATCATCATCAGAGAAAACAATCATCTGTCCATGTAGCCTTTTATCAATTATTATAAATCATCATTTCCAAAGTTGAACAAGTGAGAACTATCCCTCTCCTCCTCTCTTTCTTTTTCCACCTTCATCAACTTTATTTTTGTATCTCTAAATCCGATTGCTAGTATCAGCAATTTGAGGACGGGGAAAAAGAATGAGACAAAGCTTTGGATGAAACGGCCTCTTATGATAATTCAATAAATAATAATGTGAGACATTAGAAATTTTCTCTTTCATTTTATTCTAACCATTAATATGATAAAGGCTTGTATGTCATAATATATCATAAATTTGGGTCAAAAAAAAAATTTGACGGTTTAATTAAGAATTTAGAAATTTCCATGTAGAATACTAAGTAAGCAAAACATATTATATGAGGCTATGAGCATATAAATGACATCGTAGAATACAAAGTAAACAAAAATACTAAGACTCTTTGGATTGATGGGAAGGAGAAAGAAAGAGGGGCGGGGCTGAACAGCTGTTAGTTGCAAAATAGGGCAAAGAAGACGTGGGATAACAGAAGCAAAAACAGAACACAAAAGAAAAGCCAAGAGGGACTTTTCAAACATACTTGTGTCATGGGCCTGCAAAATTCAGGAAAATATTTCACTTGTGACCACTTTACTTGGTTGAACATCACCACATAAATTCTGGTCCTCACGTGCACAGATTACAGTTGGATTTTTTAGGCACTTTTGTCTTTAACCACAAAACACACGTTAGTAATTCTTGTTTGAACTTTGAAAGCATGCAAATATCTTCTATTCATGTTGGTGTTGACTCATGCTTTTGATGCTTGTTTGTGTTTTTGGGGCCAAATACAAACGTGTGAGTGTGAGATCTCCTGTCACATAATGCACTGCTTTTAAGGGCTGTGACTGTTCCTGAAGGTTCAATTATTTTCCCTAATAAGTACCAATAGAGTTTGTCACACCTAGGGACCAAGCTATAGGTACCAATAGGTGCCATGCAGTTAATTAAGAGAGGAATACCAGCTTACCAAGTGTGCAAGTCAATCTATAAATCCAAAAGTTTATGATAACCACTTGCAGTTAATGAAAAAAAAATTCTTTTAAAGGGTACTAGAGGTTTAGAATATACACCTGCAGACCACAATTTGTGATTGGTTGTTAACAGAAATGAAATATACTAATGGAATAATACAAGCATGGCACAAACTTTTTATTCATAACTCCGTGATCGAGAAGTGCATAACAATGATAATTGAATGCTTGAACTTGATACAGAGCAGCATTTAGAAACTATTCTTATGGTCTACACCTTTCTCAATAAACATTATAAATTTAGTTTCAAATCAAATTACAGTATCAGAAATAAAGCTTGCAGCCAATAACGGAGAAAAAAGGCAGTGTCAGAAGAAATTTTCAAGAATCTGGGCTTCAAATAAGCCAGAGTATTAAAGACTTATCGGAAACACCCATTCAATTCCCATATAAAAGAGAAAAAAGAATGTCTGTGTGATCTTTAACTAAACACTGACACCAATAATCTCAGGCTGAGGTCCCAAAGCTTCCTCAAGTTCTTGCTTGGAGAGAAGCCTGGTGGAAGGTACAAATTCTGCTCCACAAGGTTCTTCAGTAGCCTCCAAGTTTACATTCTTCACTGAGAAATAAGTTTCAACAGCCTCAGTTGTTTTCTCTATGAAATCTGTTCTTGGCAAATATTCATTCATTCGACAGATAAATTCTGTGTGGCCTCTTTCCTGGATTGCAGGTATGAAAGATATTGCATTGAGAAATGCCCAAGGCATAGCATTTTGTGAATCAGTGCATCATGCGCTAAAGCAAAATTTACATATTGGATAAATGAGATGCAGCATTTCTAAAGATGGTTGAATCAAAGTAATTGCTAGGAAACTGCAATCTAACCTATTTCATTAAGTATAGATTTTGTGGCACTACAACAGATGGCAAAATTTAATTAACTAAAGCACTGTATTCATGGTTTACATAATATTGCCGCAAAATGAAACTCAATCTGAGAAATATAGTGCAAAATTTATAAAAATAAAAATCTTACCATTCTATACTCAGGAGCCCGGGCAGGTTGCTTCAGGAAGGCCATGTTGCCCTCCGCATAATCCCATAAGAAAGAGGTGTGGTGTATCCAACGGTTTTTGGTAATAGATTGAGCATTTCCACCAAACTTGCGATTGCCAAACACATAATCTAAAGCAGATTCAAACGAGTTATGCAGTTGGAAGCAGGAGTCTCTTTAATTATTAAGTCGTAAATAGCCTCCAAATCAAGAAAGGAAATCACACATTAACAGTTAGAATGGTGTAATTGAGTGGGAATTAACAGTACTAAATGAAAAGGTACAACTCCATGGAATCTAAATATAACAACACAACAATCCACGTCGGAGTAAATGTTTTGCAGAATATTACTGTATGTGCTTCTTGCAGCTTTAGATGATCAGAAAGAATGATGAAACATTGTCAGTCTTAATCAACTTAAAACTTGCAATAATCTTCTGAGCAGCATAACATGAAACCATCGGAACCCCTATGTGATTAAGTTAGTGCAGTAAGAATTGTTTTTTCTATAAGCTCCCAACAAGTAGCATAAAAACTAAGAGATTAATGGATTTCAAGCAGAGATCAGAACAGATACCATTCTCGCGAAGTTGGAAATCAGCAATCCCTTTAAACACTTGATTATACAAAAGACCACTCCAAGACATGATGGAACGGGGATATGGCTGCACGCCAGGAACATCATCCTTGTTGCATATCAAAGTGACAAAAACAGTTCCCTTGTCAACAACAACCGTGCCTCCTCCAGTAAACCTTTTGATGACAGGAACCTGATCTCGTAACACTGACCCAATTTCAAGAAGTTCCGAAGGTTTCCTGCATAAAATACCCACCACTCAAAATAAATCCTTCTCAGCCAGCGTATGATAAACATGGTAGCAGCACCGTCCATATCATTCTCTCAAGAAAACCAAAATTCTACCTTTATAGCATCAAGAGAGCACTTTGATTGCATTTTGGGTAAGCAATTGATATATATACTTCTAAAACCCATTTTTGGTGAAAAAGAATCAGAAGTTCTTTCTCTACAAACACTATTTAACTCAAAAGAAATATAATCAAAAACATTTTCGAACTCACCTTAACATACTTACCCAGAAATGCCCATCACAATGGCAGGAGTATCTGTTCCATCATTAATGATGCACCAATTAGTAGACGATTTACGAAGCAATTTTTCCTCCAAATGCAGTTGTTTCAAAATGGGTGTTCTGTTTAATCTCACAAGATTCATGAGTGGAAGTCCCACTTTTTTTCCTTGTTGCTGTATCATCATTCAACGCCACTAAATTCTAACCCAAAGGGAGAAAAGAAGGGGGAAATTTTTTTGTCATTTTTTAATATAACCCAGTATTTAAAAGCAATAAAAGTTGATATTATTGATAGCAAAAGATTGTAACATTTATCATACAACGTATGAAAGTTATTGAGCACTTAAATCAAACATGTGGTGGGCTTCACTGGTACCTCAAGATTCAAAAATTTAACTTTAGGAATTAAAAAGGAAATTTTTTTCCTTTTTTCTAATATTCATTGTAAACTTAGATAATAGGGATCATTATGTGGCTTACCTGAAAGTGAGTTCTCTCCGTGTTTCGGATTCAATGGAGATATGGTGAGAAAGGAATAACTTAGAAAGATACAGGGAACGGCGTCGTTTCGAATATAGCAAATCGGCGACGCCGTTTTATTGCACCTTCTGCCGGTTTGACCTGCACAGCCGTTTTTATTTTTATTTTTTAGTATGTCAGAAGTTGAAATTCGATGTCTTTAAAAAAAAAAAAAAGGTTGAAATTGGATGTGGAAAATGAGATACGTATCAATAGAAGATTGTTTTATATATACAATTTATGTGTTGTATTTTGTTTAAAAATAATTATAATTATAATATTACTAATATTTTATAATTAGAAAACTATTCATTTCTATTATATTACGGTTAAAAAATATTATAATTTTTATTGTTTATACTTTTATATTACTTGTAACACTTACTGAGTTGGTCTAAGTTATATTTAAAAAGAAGGAATTTGCTCTCAATATAAGTATTTGAAAATCAAAAGCCTGTGTGTTTTGATACATGCACCTACCTTGCAATTGAATGGGTTCAAAATCAAAAGGAAATAAACACGTGCTTTTGCTTTGCCTTTGCGGGGTGTAACGCAAACCAAATGCCGGCCCGAAAACCGCCAACAAGCCCACAGGCGGCTACCAGGTGCGCGCCATTTCTTTTTAAACAAAACCGCGCACCTCCCTCTGTTGAAGACACTCTTAAGCTCTTAAAACACTCTGCCGATTCAAAGGATTTAAAACTGGGCAAAATAATCCACGCCCATTTGATCATAACCACTGAATCCTCCAGAAACGAGAACGTTGTTCTAACGAACTCTTTAGTCAACTTATATGCAAAATGCAACCAAATTTCAATTGCGCGCCAATTGTTTGATAATATGCGCCAAAGAAATGTAGTATCTTATAGTTCATTGATGACATGGTATTTGCATAATGGGTTCTTATTGGAAACTCTTAAACTGTTTAAGAACATGGTTTCTGGGGACAATTTGGAACCAAATGAGTACATATTTTCGATTGTTCTTTCATCTTGTTCAAGAAGTGGAAGAGGTGCAGAGGGGAGGCAATGCCATGGTTATGTCTTCAAGTCTGGATTGGTGTTTTGTAAGTATGTGAGGAACGCGCTTGTGGAATTGTACACAAAGTGTTTAGATGTGGAAATGGCAAAGCGGCTGTTGGATTTGTTGCCGGGATATGACGTTTTTGAGTATAATTCAGTTCTAAATGGACTTATAGAAAATGAGTGTTTCAGGGGAGGGGTTGAGGTTTTGGGGAAGATGGTGAGTGGGAGTGTGAGGTGGGATAGTGTTACTTATGTTAATGCTTTTGGCCTTTCTGCTTCTCTTAAAGATTTGAAACTCGGTTTGCAAGTTCATAGCCAGATGTTGAAGAGTGATGTTGAGCCTGATGTCTTTATTAACAGTGCGATGATTAGCATGTACGGAAAATGTGGGAAGTTTTCAAATGCTAAGAAGGTTTTTGAAGGTTTGGAAACTCGAAATGTGGTGTTGTGGACAGCAATGGTTGCCGCTTGCTTCCAGAATGAGTATTTTGAGGAAGCATTGAATTTATTTTGTGGAATGGAATATGAAGACATTCGACCAAATGAGTTTACTTTTGCTGTTATGCTGAACTCTGCTGCAGGATTGTCTGCACTAAGACATGGGGATCTGTTACATGCACATATAGAAAAGTCTGGTTTTAAGGAGCATCTTATTGTTAGAAATGCTTTGATCAACATGTATGCAAAGGGTGGCAACATTGAAGCGGCTAATAAAGTTTTCTCTGATATGAGATATCAAGATATTATAACTTGGAATGCTATGTTATGTGGCTATTCACATCATGGACTTGGTAGGGAAGCTCTGACACTGTTTCAGAACATGCTGGCTGCAGAAGAACGTCCTAACCATGTAACTTTTGTTGGGGTTCTCTCTGCTTGTGGCCACTTGGGTCTAGTGCAAGAGGGTTTCTACTATTTGAACCACCTTATGAAACAAATTGGTATCGTACCTGGTCTGGAGCACTATACATGTATTGTTGGACTTTTGAGCAAGGCTGGTCTACTTGATGAGGCTGAGAAGTTTATGAGGTCTACACCAGTCAAATGGGATGTTGTTGCATGGCATACCTTGCTCAATGCTTCTCGTGTCCATCAGAACTATGGTTTTGGAAGGCGGATAGCTGAATATATCTTACATATGGACCCTAATGATGTGGGAACATATATACTGCTATCTAATATGTATGCTAAGGAAAAAAGGTGGGATGGAGTCTCAAAGATTCGGAAGTTGATGAAGGTTAGAAAAGTCAAGAAAGAACCTGGATCGAGCTGGACTGAGATAAGGAATACGACCCATGTTTTCATCTCTGGGGATAGTAATCACCCAGAATCTAGTCAGATATATGAGAAAGTAAGGGAACTGTCAGCTAAGATTAAGCCACTGGGGTATGTACCAGATGTTGCTGCTGTACTCCATGATGTGGAGGATGAGCAGAAGGAAGACTATCTTAACCATCACAGTGAGAAGTTGGCTATTGCGTATGCCCTTATGGAAACACCTCCAACAGCACCCATCCTTGTAATTAAAAATCTTAGGATGTGCGATGACTGCCATTCTGCTGTGAAACTTATTTCGAAGCTTACAAAAAGGGATATAATTGTTCGAGATACCAACCGTTTCCATCGTTTTCAAGATGGGTGCTGCTCTTGCACAGATTACTGGTGAAGATTTGATGGGTATTTCAGTCATATGGTGAAAGATTGAATGCTTGGATGCTACGAAGATGAGCTTGCTGGCAAAAAATCAGCCTCTATGGCCGTCCAAGGCCACCAAGCTTGCTGGAAATCTGTGCCAACAGGATATTATATAATGCTCTTTTTTCTGATATTGAGATACTCCGGGAACTTTTCTTCTAGTTGTTTGACTTCCAGCATCAAGCATTCATGCCATATAAACTTGAGTCACCTAACCACACTGCTACAGCCACAGCTCAAGGTTCAATTGTAAATTGATGATACGGTTTGGTTTTTAAAAAAGGAAGTGCAATTCAATCTTAGAGACTCCAGAACCAGAGTTTGAGAAATTCTTTTGCCGGAACTCCACTTCAGCAGCAGCTAGAATAATTAATCTCTATAAAATTATTCTGTAAAATATTAATGATTTTATCAGAACTCTGTTAATTTCTTCCTTTTTATCTGATTTTTATATTTGAAGCAATCAGAAGAGAATAAAATGGAACATCTAATGTAAGTTGCGTAGATATTCATATTAGAACTGCGGAGGAAAAACAAAAGTAAAAAATTGAAATTGAAAGGAATAAGGTAAACACCAAGCTCTGTGTTACTTATATTTCATAAATTAATTAGGATTCAACAAAGCTACTCTCCATAAACTTTACAAATTCCTTAAAATCTATCCTTCCATCGCCGTTTTCATCAAAAGTTTTGATCATCTTCTTGCAGTTCTCCAGCTGGAATCCCTCTTTCATGCCCAAAATACAGAGCACTCTCTGCAACTCCAGGGCATCAATAAAGCCATCTTTGTTCTCATCAAACACATCAAAAGCATCCTTCACCTCCTCCAAGCTTGGTTCTTTCTCCTCAAACAACCTGGAAAGCTCTCTGGAACCGAGCTTCTGCGGAAGCTCCTCGCCTTCGGGGCTGCAAAAAAGTGTCAAGTTTGTCATCACCGTCTCCACTTGATCTCTAGAGAGACTCTCATCGTCATGTTTCTTCTCATTGCAGGAAGCTTGTTTGCTGAACAACTCAAAATCTTGGCTCTTCTCATCCCAATTTCTTGACTCGCAAGACTCAAATTGGGATTGGACAAAAGACCGATGGCTTAAGAAAAAAGTGTTAACGCAACTGATCATTGTTAGAAACTTATGAAACAAAAAGCCTTGAATGAATGCAAAGAATTGATTAAAGGGGTGTTGGTTCTTGTTTCCTGGTGATTTTTGCATTGTAATTAAGCAGTAAAAACTGTTAGCAGCCATAGCAATGTTGAAACTATAAGATGTTTTTGGTGATATGAGAAAATGAATTACATGGAATTTGATGTGAGGAAAGATTCAGAGGATTGTTATATTTAAAGGGCATCAAAAGCAGTGAGCTTTCAGGGAAACTGCTCAACGGTGGGCGCATGGAAAGCGCATGAAGAAATAAATGGTCAATTTGGTGGAAAAATCTTCTATCCAATGAAATTGCGACATGTATCCATTGTTGTGTACATGGCGTAATCTCGTTGGCTGGACTGCCACGTATTTTGATTTATTTAAATATGGGACAGGGACTTGCCAAGAATCTGGTGCTTTCATCACACAGGGTTGACTAATCTTACAAGAAAATTTCGAAGGCACAGTTGCTTGAGAGTTTCCTGGAAGTGACAAAATGAGAATACAAGGTTGCTTTGTTTTGTTTTTAATATTGTGGCTTTTAAGCAGCCATCAGTTTGGTCAATCTGGGGCAACTCTTTTGTAGGTTTCATGCAAGGAAATGTCATGGAAACTTTTTGGTTATGGTCTTTGTGGAATTTTAGACATTGAAAATTTGGGAGATGAGTCTCGTGACAAAAAATTCAATCTGTTCTTGCACGTTTTGGTTTTGGACAAGTTTTGGACGTCAGAGAAGGGGAATTAGGTTCTCCATGGTCTAACGATTTTTGTCTTTCCAATTCATGCGTATACGTCAATACTGTAATTGCATTGTTGGATGATTCCCGCATTGGGGTTTAACAAATTCAAGCATGAATTATATCAAATTTAAGTTGATCCAACATGTTAAGCATAAGCATAATCAAATTATTGTAATTTTTTTGTTGTTGGTATTTACATGATTAACAAGTCATCTTATAGTGTACCTAGAATAGATAATTAATGGATTAAGGCTCCGTTTGGTATAGTTTGAAAAATGAGTTTATTTAAATAGAACTTTACAAACATAAATTTTATTAAAAAAATTAATTGTTTGGTCGTTAATGAAAACTTTTATTAAAAATTGTGAAATTAGTTTAATAGACAAGTTTTAAAAATTTTATCATGAAAAGAATGAAGTAAGATTAAAAAATATTTAGATATTCTAACATTTGAAAAAGAACTTTCTTTATTCTCAAAATTCTAAAATTTGAGATTTTATCAATAAAGATAAAATAATTTATTTAATCTTCAAAAATTTTACGCAAAAACTAGCCCAACAATAATTAAAATAATTTAAGAAATTAAATATACCCTTCTGGCCAATAAATAAACCACACTAAATCATAGCTATAAATAAAGTTGATGCAATTGAATTGCATATTTATTGAAAAGGACCCCAAAAATGATTAACTATTTGTAGTAGGAATTAAATTGCAAATGAAAATGTGGGTGGGTACGAGTAAATTCATGTTAAATAATCTTGACTTGGGCGAACTAATCCCACTGGGGCCGCCAAAGCAATTTTTATGGACACGAAGCATTTGAATAAAAGATAGATTTGGTTCACTCCTCATTAGGGTAGTGGTGGAAGGTGATAGAAACGTGTATTTTGCTATATAGAAGCTTCAAGGAAACCCAGAACCAATTATCATTAAGTTAGTGGATTTGTTGGCGCATTGAGCGGTCACGTCATGTTTATGGACTTTGACTATATATATATATATATATTTTAATATTACAATTAAAACTTTATTAATATTTATAATAAGAAATTAATTGAACTTTCCGTGATAATTCTACTATAAGTCTTCAATTCTATTCTCTATAATACCGGAAAAATATTTATTTTACTTCAAATTATGAGGAGATAATTTTACCCCTACTCGATTTTTATTAGGAGGAGAATTAAGTTCATAACTGAGACTTGAACCCGTATGTGCATGGGTGGTGTTAATGGACTACAAGTCTATTGGCAGATTTTAACTATATGGTCGAAAAAGACTTAAATTGGAATAGCTTATGGGCTACTAAAGCCCAAACCAAGCCCATTTAAATTTGTTACAACAAAAATCAAGATAATTCTTTTGGCACCACTTGACGACTCCAATTTTGATCTCTCTCTCTCTCTCACTCTCTCTCAACCTTCAAACGGGTGTCAGCTTAAACTAAAAGCACTAAAGATAATAAAGACCCAATTGGACTCACATATCAACTCTTACAGACCCAATTAGACCCATGTATTTTCTATTTCACTCAAGACTTCAACAATTTCTTATAGGCTTATTGTAGGCAGGATGTAATTTTAGGAGTTAAAAGAATACAAGATGCTTATTTCAATTTCTGCAATTTTAGGAGTTAAAGAACACAATATGTTGCATCATTAAGCATTTCAATCAAGTATTTAAAGGGAATAAGGATGGCATAATTCTTTTGCAAAACATGTAAGCCGCATAAGAAGAATGCTACTATTTAGCTGCGTATACTATAAATTTCCACTATTAAAGCAATATTTGAGACCTAAATGCAATGGTTTGTTTCAATTCATTCAATCACTGTGCAAGCTTACTACCATCTCTCTTCATATAATATAAATTTGTTTTATTGGAGCGTATTTGAGAACTAAATATCTAAATGCAGTGGTCTCTGTTTCAATTCATTCAATCACTGTGCTCTTAAATATGAAATATTGAAGTAAAATATCTGTTTAGACACACCAACATTGAGCTTATTTTTGTATAGCAATTCACTTGAATACAACTCATGAGAACCAAAAGTCTCTTTAGAAACGACCCTTAAATAAAAAAAATAAAAAAAAACCAACAACAACTACAACAATATTCAGATTCAACTTCTTCACAAACCACTATACTAAGTTACATAGAAACATGAAAAGTAAATTAATGAAAACAGAAAACAGAGAAGCAACAAGAAAACATTCCACTTAATGAGCCTGTGGTGGAGGACTCAGCATGAATCCAGATTTCGGGTTCGTGTTTGGCCCGGGATCTTTATAATCCATCAGCTCCATCATCTCCCTTGGTTCTGCTCCAGCTTCCTGGAATAATTTTATGTAATGAGAAATTTGCAAAGGAAAAACGGAAAACGGATGGATGAAATAATAAACGAAAAACGAAAAAACCCAAAATATAAAAAAACCAACCTGCACATGAACTGTGGAATCTTCAAACTCAACAGATTCCTTCAGTTGTCTACTGAATCCTGAAAGTTGACGAATTAAAAGAAAGTGATGATTAAGAGCCCAAAAAAAAATAAATAAATAAATAAAAGAAAAAGTGAATTAAAAATGAAAAGAAAACAAATTCCTGAGCGTAATAAAAAAATTATGGCAGTTACCAGTACTACCATGGGGAAGGGAGAGAAGCAGAAGCACTGAAACAAGAAGCAATTTGTAAAAACAAAACCGGCCCATTATTTCTTTGACAATTTCAGGAAATGGGTTCTGGGTTTCGTTTGTATTTTATATGAGCGGACGAGGTGGTGGCAACAATTAATAAAGAACAGCTTCCGCTTCCGGCTTTTGGCTTCTTGGAAAGCGTTTCAGGTTTCGGATCCAATGAAGAGACTTTAATGCATGTTATTTGGGGCACTTAAATTTTGCAAATAATTTAAAGATAGAAAACTAATTCAAACTTTGCTATGTTTGTATATGCAAAGACTTGGAAACATCGAAACTGCCTCTGGTATTGCCCAAAAAAAACAAGTATTTTTGCTACTGTTTGAACTGAGTTAGTGGGAGAGGATCTTATAATCACATTTTAAGATTATTTTATTATTATTATTATTATTATTATTTTTAGCTTTTGTCAAGCAGGTTTATGGAAGGTACAGAACAGGCTTGCAAAGCAGCAGCAAAGCGTGTGTTTCAGTGGCTTGTTTTAATATTTTTGTTACAGCTAATTGAAGAATTAATTATATAATCTATCTTGCTTTTATTAAAATTACTCTCAAATTCTGATAGATTGTTTATTATATTACGTTTCATAAATTAATATCTTGAATCTTTCAAAAAAATTAATTAATTAATATCTTGAATAACTTTGTTTATGAAATTACGTTTTTTTCAGTATTTAGAAACTTGGATACAAATGTACATAATTTTTCAGTTGACTAATTATCTTGTTTCTTGCGATCCAATAAGGATGACTTGGTTCCAAGAGGGATTTTTTTTTTATCAAATGTCAACTATTTTTTTTCTCCCAACATATAAAAAGTTATATATGCTAGACTTCTTTACATAAAATGATTATTCGAGAAAAGTAAAAAAATAAATAAATTTCTTTAGGAATATTATAATTTTACTACCCATTATTTTTCGATATATCAATTTATCATATAGTGTTTTTTGACAATTAGTTTTTCCCACTTAAATTTTCAGTTTTTATCATTTTACTACTAAATCGTTAATTCCATTAATAAATTACGGATCTCAAAAGGATATTTTAAGAATTTTAGTATATTCAGTATTTTAGAAATTTTACAATGTATAAAATTTACAATTTTATCAATTAATTATTTTTAGATATATAAAATAATCATTTGATAAAAGCATTATTTCTTGGTATATAATTAATTTTGTATTTTTCAAACTTAGAAGATTAAGGTACACTTACATATTTTAGGGCTAAAATAGATTTTACTATAATTTTGGTCAATTAAAAATTCCGTTAACTTTAACAAATTGGTGTTAAAATGATAAAAGTTAGGTGGTAAAGTGATATATAAGAAAAAATTAGGTCGTAAAATGATAATACTCCATTTCTATTTTCAAAGATAATGAGCTACTTTTTTTTTAGTTACCATTTCTTTTTTATATATATTAGGTCAGACTCTAAAGTGTCAAATGCTACAAAATTGTATGCATAAACATGAACTGTGTAGATCTATGTAACGTATAATGTTGTTCAACTTTGAAAAAGAAAACATATACATACTTTGTTTTGTAAGATCAATCCCTCCAGCAAAAATATAAACCATCTCTATTATATGATACAATCATCCAGTGAATTGTTATTTGGATGACTTAATAATGTAATAAGTCTCGTAATGCTCTTAAACAAAGGATTAACTGATTAAGGGGAAATAATAGCTAATTAACATTAGTTTAATTAGTTGTGGATTAACGGCATGTGTTCAAGGGTTTATGAATAATTGCATCCCTATCCCTAAGCACGCGTGTTTATGTATTCACGTGAAACTAAAATAAAAAAATTTTAAATCCCTTTTGCTTCGTCTATTATTTATGTATTCAGTGTCCACCTAGATTAAATTTATTACAACACTGAACAAATTAATATGAATAACATATAACCTAGTACAACACATGTTAAATAGGAATCCTCAAATTTTCATAATTTAGTGGACGAAATTACGAATTGTTGATCTCAAACTTTCAGTAATATTTGGCACATTGAATTACAATATTTTCAACTTTGTTTTAAAAAATATATATATTATAATGAAAGAGTATTTTAATCATAATCCAATAAATTAATTAAGGTCAAGTTGATCAACTTTTGGGTATCAAATTAAGTGCTAAAAGTATATATTTCAAGTTAGGTCTTCTCCCACTGAGGTGTCGAAGTTGGGGGAGTTGGAATTCTTGCTTTTTAGGCAAAGTAATCAAAAGCTTTCTACTTTTTATGCGCACTAATCTTTGTTACAAATGGGTAACATATGGATATGCTTTTATTTTAGGCAGCATGCCACAATGGGCACGGAATGGGAAAACATTTTTTCAATAATGAAATGGGTTATTAAGATTAACATTTTTTTTTTTTGTCTCTATTTTGAATAACCTAAAGATGAATGACTTGTAAAGTAAATAACAAAATTAAAATAGAACCACGAATGGAGTTGACTTTACAGTCACACATCCCAATGAAAGCTGTACATTTGTAATTGTAAAGAAATTAAATCTAGTTAAGCCAATCAAATTTCTATTGAAATGGGAAAATCAGTAATTATCCTAACGGTGTGTGCATGAAATCTAATTTGTCATTTATACCTAACCGCTAATGTTGGATAAAATTGTTTATGTATCAGAATCAAAGTCTCATGATCTTGAAATCGGGGCCTCTTTTTTCTTTTTCTTTTTCTTTAGTATTCATATAAATAATTTAACTATAATTTTCAATCAAGTTTGTATAAGAGACTGCAACCAGGGGTGTCAATATTATTTGTACATATTCGATCTGAACCAATATCCGTAACAAATGAATTTAATTTTTATTGTTTGAGTAGGTGCAGGTACAGTATGGGTAGGAATTTATCTTTCATTTAATTAATGGGTATGCGTTTGGTAAAATATTTTACTATCTGCTTAATTAGTTTGCAGACTCGGTCTCTTTTAAGTCTAACAACAAATTTATTATGTTTATACTTGTTCTATAGTAATAATACAGCCACACATATTAGTTTGTATAAATCCATTTGTGCCTCTATTATTATTGTTTGTATTATATTTATTATTATTTTTATTACATGAGACTATTACTCAAATTACAACTCATATTACATAAAATTATAATTGATATTTACAAATCAGATTATTATTGGGACTAACTTACATCAATACTAAAGGAGCGCTACCCAAATTTTAACCTTCACAAATATTCGAAGGATGTCTACTCCTCACACTTGGGTAAGAAAGAAGATTGTTTTCACTCAAATTTAATTGAGGAAAGAAATATCCTCACAATGTATTTATAGGGGTTCAAACTGCTGCCCTCCAAATTGGAGGGCAGCAGCCCTGACCATACACATATACTAAGAGATTATTTTTAACAAAGTTTGTTTTGGTGATACTAAAAGGATAATTAACGAGCAAGGGTATCTGAAAAATTAATGAATACGAATTTAAAAATACCACTAGCCATTCGAACTCGTCTGGTTTACATTCCGAACGCAACGGCTTATTTTATTGTGTGTCAATAATACAGGTCACAAATTAGGTAACGCATGATGCAGTCTATGATATATAAGCAAGTGGCTAAGAGCCTCGCATGAATCTGATCTACGAAGATCTGAAGGCGGGAGGTGCTACTGTATGGTAACCAAAATGTGCAATCGATGTTAGAAGTTGTTTGTCTATGTCAGGAGTTGGAAAGTTAAGTCATGATCATGAATTTATTCGGAGATATCAAACAAGTGGCTGCAATTCAAGACTGCCCACGTCTAAGAAAATTGACCATTATCTAGGTCATAAGACTCAAAATTTTATCGTGAAATGGTGAAAAGGAGAGGCAAAAATACACCAGGGAAAGGGCAAAAAAAAAAAAAAAAGAGAGAGAAAGCCGAGAGCTGGCCAAAGAGGCTCAATAGCATCACATGCGTTGGGTCCCATAAAATAACTCATGGCTCACAAACTTTGCCCATACTGTAAATATATATTATTCATCAAAATATCTCCTGGTCTTTTACTCGCCTCAAACTGTCCGAGTGCCCATCAATTTTGGACTATTTGAGGCACCCAATTACATTAAGATCCCACGTGGGACCTCCAGCTCAAGTATGGTGCTAGTCGCCCCAAGTAATATTTCAAAGTTTGATTTCACATTTCTATGAGTTACGCTGGGGCTGGATCTAACTAAGTATTTGAGAGTCTAGCCACACAGATCGAGATGGGACAGTCCGGATGCTAAGCCTAAAATGGATAAAACCTACCTCCTAACGGTTCGGAGAAAACGTCTTTCACAATTCACTTACATGCACGTATAAAAAGAAGGGGGAGCCCCTATGTTATAATTAATGTAACATACACACTCAACAACAACCACATAAATGATGGGTTCATATAATTTATGTGGTTGTTGTTGAGTGTGTATGTTACATTAATTGTAACATAGCATTTGCCAAAAGAAAAATCCATTTATCTTATATTTAATGTAAGGTATACTATCACATATAAATAGTGTATAAATCTCACACATATATTATTTATATACGAGACACATAAATAATATATGACCCCTACACATATATTATTTATATATAAAGATGTAACTTATATTACAGGTAAAATAAATATTACCTAAAAAAAAACATAATTTATCACCCAGTAAATGAGTAGTTCCAAAGATCCTATAAAGTACAAAAATATGATAAATCAAAGGGCTTAAACATTTAGTGATCCTTATCGCATGAACCATGAGATGTATGTTAAAGATGAAGTCATAATGTACGTGTACTTCCGCATTTCATTGGTGGGTAGAGGAAAGAAACAAAAGAAGATGATGAGAGAGTAAAACTTTTTGTAGTCAGCTTTCCACCTTTTGGTGCTTTTACTTGTTCTGGATTTGGCCTTTTGTTGATAAGAATTCAAAGTCTTATCAGTAAAGGAGAGGGCCTACTTGCAAGCTTTTCTGTCTTTTCAACCGGCAGCCACCACAACTCCTCTCTCCATATTTATTTATTTGCAGACCCTTTATAAGCCATGATATTCAACACGTTTGGCTTCTTTCAATTTCTCTAACCGCATTCTCGGATTTTTCCTTTCAGAAACGGACAGCACACAAGCTTCAATTCTATCGCCACATGATGTTGCATATTGGGGTGTGACTAAGACATATTATGTGTAATTTCTATTTAATTTAAAATTTATATCCGCTAATTCGAGACATACATTCAATCAAACAGCACTTGAATTATTTGTGTAACTCATCTTGTGATCAAAAGTTGCATCATTTGGCTCAATATTTATTCGTGAAGCGAGTACAGAAGGTACAGTTTCTTGGCGTCATAAGCTTGACATATAACATGCTTTGAGAACACTTTAAAAGTACGAATAAGAAGAAGTTGAATTTGATTCCCATATTTATTTTAGTACAAATGGGAAATTTATGGTACACAAACTCACACTTTTCTAGCTCTCACTATTTTGCATATATAAACTATGTACATGAACTCGCAAACAACCTAACCTCAAACAAAAAGGGAAAAAAGAAAAAGAAAAATCGGTTGCCACTTCAGCTAAGCTCTCTTCTCCTAAGAAGACAATGAAACTGTTGTAAGAGTTCATTTCGAATGAGGATGGTGAATGTATATGACCTTGGAAGGAAGCAAAAATGGAGAGACTTGCAAGGATCAGTGACACTTGCACTACCACCTTAACCAGATACAAGTTGATGACCTATCTAATTACGAGCTCTCTTGGAAATTGAGTGATCTAGATAATGCTGCTGGATTGGCTTGTAAGACCGGAGATGTTCCAGCAATGTGACCCCTTCCATCATTCTTCTGTTGGAATGCCTTGAAGAGTCCTCCTCTGCCAATGGAATCAGCCTTATCATTCTTAATCCCTAGTGTCGTCCATATGGAGCTCTTTGCAGCATCTCCAGGGTCATCGATCCTCAATGTTTTTGGAACCCAGAGACATCTTTCGGCATTGTTTTCTTTGTGTTGCTCCTGTCCCTCAGAGTTGCTTGCTTTTACCAAGCTCTCCTCCCTTGAATGCTTTCCTAGTGTTGGAGAGTTTGGAGCCGAGCTTGGGGTTTTTGGAGAAGTTGGTTGAGGAATCCAAGGGATATTCCAAGCGCCTGGTACAGTACAACCCCAGTAAGCTGCTGGAGGGTAGAATGGCATAGGGAAGCCTGGAGGAAGGATCGCAGGTGGGGTAACTGGAGGGCTCCATTGAGCCGAATTCCATGGGTATGGCCACGGAGCCCCAGGAAAGCAAGCCACATGAGGAGGGAAGCCTTGACAATTCTGCACAACTGCCTCCTGTGATGTAGTTTTGCCTGCCTCATCCTTTGAATTTGAAACTGTCACCGGAGATCCGTGTGCATAATTATCCCCATTTTCTCCACCTCTGTAAGTAAGTCGAATTCTCAACTCCTCAGGTTTATGAAACCCATTTCTTGTGCAATTCCTCATCGTTTTATCAGCAATATTCAGAACTGATGCCATTGATTCACAAAGGGGTGCATCTGAGCCAAAGGTAAGTACAGTACCATTAGTTTTCAACGCAGGATGGTGGACCCCATTCGGAACATCAGTTCGGACATTTTGGAGAGCTTCTGAGACAGTTATGTGACGGTAGTGAGAAGCTGAGTTCTTGTTCTTTCGACGACCAGCACCTACAGGTACATTACGCATTGTCCCACCAGCTGTCCAGTATCTCTGGCAGTTCTTGCAGAAGTGTCGTGGTTGGTTTACATTGTAATTGTTGTAGTAGCAGAACTTAGTGTCCATACTATTACAACGTGGGCATGGAAGAATCTTGTCAGGTTTCTTCAAGGTCTTTTCTTGTGAAGTACTAGGTTCGCTCTGCTCTTCTTCTGTCTTTGAAGTCTTCACTGTAGTGCACTCCTTTTCAACAGGCGATGCTTTAGGGTTCTCACTGATCCCCGAGGTTGAACCTGGATTTGTGGACTCTTCAGAATTTTCTGGTGGGGCTTCATCTTCCTGTTTGGTCTCAACAGGCTTGTCTACCGACATCTCCTGAATTTATCATTTTTTTTTTCACAAAACATGAGCATCAAAACCAAATTCATAACCAGTGAAAAAATAATTAAAACAATGGTAATAAAACCATCATGCTCGGCAAGAAGAAACTCTCTTTAGACAGCTGATCATTATAAAACAGAACAAGGACTGCCAGCTAACTATGTTCAACACCAATCACAGAGCCATACTAATTACAGACAATTTCGCAACTAGTAAACAATTTTGTCATTCTACTTTGGATGCCTAAAAGAACCTAACAAGATGCAATAGGAGCTGAGGATGAGGTGGAAGTAAGTGGATCACAACTTCCTGTGAGAATATACGGAAATTACAAGCATATAATGATCCATATTATGCTCAACAACTAAGCTAATATTTCACATGGCAATTTGCTACAGCATCAAATTCTCATCTGCTACCAACCTACCACTGAACAAAACCGAGAGAACAAGAAAACACAGTTACAAATCAATAATCAAGCAACAATCAGGAAAGTGAATTCTAAAACAGAATTTAAGCCCCAAACTTTCAATATCTGATGGAAAATTTAAACATTTCTTCAAAACCAGAACTGATGATTTAGCAGTAAATCAGCAAGTTACTTGTTCAAATGATGCTCCAATGCAACAAAGACCAACAGCAATCCAATCTTAAGATGCTAGATAGAAATCCAATTCATAAACGAACACATAAACTTAAACAAATCTAGCTAACACCATCAAACAAGGTCCTTGATTTAAAAAATAACCAAAAAAGGGTACCCAAAACTCTATCAATCATCAAACCAACCGACTTAACAGAACCTCAAAACGATGCCAAACTAAGATCGACCCATTAAATATTTTGACCATTAAAGTAGTGGGTCAGCTTCAAAATCCAAAATTTGTGAATCCAATTCAATACCTTCTCAGAGTCTCTTTCTTCTCCGTCTCTGCTCTTATCGCTTTCTCGTGAAGAATTTGTTGAACAAGTTGGATCCTGATCGATTCTATCATCAACAAAAGGAGCGGCACCGACTGATGGAGTTACTTCAGGCAAAGGTATGGTTCTGCCAAAGAGCTTGATCCCCTGATCCTTTGGCTCCGCCATTTTAAAAGATAAAAACCAAAGTACAAAGCAGATAAAACTGAAAACACAAAAAATAAAAACTTTGCACTCAGAGAGAGGGAGGAACAAAGTTTTGTGCTGTTGTAAGGAGAGAGAGATCTAACACGGTGTGGTGTGTTTTTGAGTGTCTTGTGTTGTTTCGATTGTTGTGTTTTTTATGACTTCTTGTTTTCATTGCTACAGCCTACAAGTAGTAAAATAATATCAGCACACCTAATTTTTCATATTTTTTTAGTTAAGTACATAGTTTCCTCATTGGTATCAAATAAGCACTTAGTCCCTATCAAAATGACTGAAGTACCCTTATACTAGTAATGTAGTATGTCGTGTGAAAGCATGTCTTATTGCGTTGTGCTGATTATGTAACCCAACTCATTTTTCTCTCTAAAAAAGTTTCTCTACAGTCGAAATAGTTTCTTTTTTTCTTCCCCTCTTTAGTAAATCAAGTTTATTCTTTATTTATTTTTTTATTTCAACTTCCTCCTCCTTCATATGCGAGGCAAATATCTACTTTGTGTCTATTCTAATAATAATTTATAATAGTTGTTGTGTGTTTTTATTGACATTTTCAGTGACTCAAACTCGATCTATTTGCAATTAACTCTATTAGGTAAAAAATTAAAATCAAAACTTCTTTGTTATCCTTATCATTAACCTTCTTTATCATTAACTAAATTTATATAGTTGAAACTTCATTTATAAAATTTAAAAATATAACATAAAAACAAGAAAAATATTCATAATATATAATATATAATAAATTTTGGCTTGACCGTGTGAAATTAGACTCAATACAATCATTTTTATCATCTAAGTTTTTGTCCTTTTTAACTATCCATGTCAAATTTTGTTTAATGTAATGGACAGAATATAACATAGCACTAATGGTATTTTAGTCATTTCAGTTGGAATTAAGGACTAATTTGATATAAATGAGTAGTAGATACTCTTGTTTCATAAATTAAAAACCTTAGGGGATCAAATATCAGTAACCAAATTTTTGTAGATGTCGTCGTCTCGTGGAGTCTACGTTATTGATCCGTTTAAGCAGGTGGGGTGCCACGTCAGCAACCAGGAGGATTCTCAGCCACAAATTTGCCTTGTGGCCTTAAAGATATCTTTCTCTCCTTGCCTCTTTTTGATTCTTCTCTCTTTCTTTTTCTTTTCTCTTTCTCTCTCTAGATCCTAGTCAGCATTTTTACTTTTCTTTTCCTCGGCTGTGTTGTCAATTTTACTCTTAAAAACACTTTTCAAATAATCGCCGAGTTTTATCTCCATGGAGTTATTCAAAAGATTTTTTTAAATATATTTTTTGGTATTATATTTTTTATTGGGTTATTTGTGGATGACAATTTTTGTTGGCCCATTTGCTTCACTTTCTATTTCTTATCAGTATCTTGTTCGCTAGCTGCAACAACCACTATATCCATCTTTGTGCAATAACTCATCATGCCCTACTCCATTATGAAATTGATACATCAAACTTTATTCCATAAAATATTTGTTGCTGAATAATAACAAATAATAATACGAGATAAAAAAAATAGTAATAAAAGAATTTAACTCACATATAATATTTATTGGCAAAAGCTTTAGAAAATATTTCATATGTGATATATAGAATATGAATAAGATTTTACACTATCATAAGAAATATTTGCTTTACACTAAAATGTATAATTATTTATCAATTTAATACGATAATATAATTGAGACTGATAATTACAAAATAAAATCATGAATATATTTTTAATATTATATTTACAAATTTATGAATATTAAAAATTAAAATCTTATCAAATTTCATACATTAACTCTAATATTACCTTTGATATACGACATGTTGTAATCAGAATATAACATAATCCCATAAAAAAAAATTTATAAAAAATTTCCCAAGATTGCATATTGGTATTCAGCCCTTGCAACATCATCAACATTATTGGTCCAAGAAAATAATTTTACTGGTCATTTGGTGGAGCCTAATGCCTGAGAAAGATTTTTTTTTCCTAGTTTTTCAAGCTGAATTTTGAGGAAGAGTGACGGGAAAATATATATATTAAAAAGAATTCAAAAGTCTTCTATCCGATTTTTTGCCGAACTTTTCTTGTCCAGGCGGAGAAACCGATATCGCTATCAACAAATGTTAAATCCAATTAGATCTCCACGTCAGCATCTAATGTCAAGACACCATGTGCGGTGGGACCACGACAATGCCACACCGGATTAAACTTCGGGTGGGGCCCATCCAAAAAAGTGAAGTGAAATAAGAGTCCTACTCTTCGTATGCTCCCAGCAACTCTCATCTTCACCGCAACCAATGGCGTGAACACACGTGTCCAATCTTGTACACGTGCGAATCATCTTCCATAAAACCCAAGAATCTGCTTCTAGTGGCTGAGGTTTTCCTTGTTCGATAAAGATTTGCCCTGACGTTGACACGTGTACGCAGACAAAAAGCTGGTTTGTATCTTGCTCTTTACTCGTGTAGTGATTTGATTGGCTGACGGGAGATTAGATTAATTAAAAAAGTATAAAGGGATATTAACACGTAATCAAATAAATATCCTTTCTTTAATCTACTAGGGGTAATACATTGACACGTATAAAAAGTCACATTTTTGCTTTTCTTTTGATATTATATAATATAATACTTCTGTTGGTGTTTTGTACACGCTAGTAGGTTTTGACGTGAACATCATCTGTTCTTATTATGAAGTTATTTATTTAAGAAAAGAGTAATGATATAGCTACAAATTTTTGTATAAATTTATTTTGTATAAATTTATGTGGTATGATAAGATTGGTTGAATTAAATATCACTTGGCCCACATGATTTGTTTTTATTATTTTATATTTTCATTCAACCAATGAATTAGTGCCATGTCAGTTTGTACAAAATAAATTTATACAATAATCTGTATCATTACTCTTAAGAAAATAGTACCCCAATTGATTTGGCAACAACAGAAACGCCACGTAATGGATTGCAAATTTCAAATCTGATTTCTCAAAGAGAAGTTGTGCGAAAGGGCAAGGATAATATAATAGTCCTTATATTTCATATTATTCATTAGACGGAGTGTTCACAAAAATCAAAAAAGAAGGAAAAAAATAATTTTATTTGTGTAAATTAATAACAAAGTAATGAAGATTTATATATATTTTAAGGATATTATCAAATATCCACTTAATATTTTTTGATATATTACTTTAGTAACAAGATTTTCAACAAATATATTTTACTACCTGATATTTCAATTGTTATTATTTTACCGCAAAACCATTAATATTGACAGAATATTTAACATGATTCTTATTAAAAATATTATTTTACCTCTTAGACTATTTAAGTGTGTAAAAATATGATTGTCCTCTAAAATAAAAAAAAAATCCAAAAATTAAAGACTTGGAAAATCAAATATTTTCAATGTTTAAACTTTTAAAAATAAATGTCCATATTAAGGAACTAATGTTATTTTAATATTCATATTTATATCAATTTTAATAAATACAAATCATTTATAATAATATGTTTGATGAAGATGGACCCTTGTTTTAAGAAAAATATTTTATCTTAGTTGCTTGTTGTTTAAACATTTGTGTTTAGTTATTTAAATCAATTTAATAAGTAAATATCAATTATGTTATTTAACTTAATAATCCTAAATAGTTGTATTATTTTATTGAAAAACTATCAATTTACCACTTGAGTTATTACAAACTACATACCTTTTTCGTTTTGTATCAAATCACTACTGCTACTTAAATTTATCAAATTGAAAATTCTTAAATACCCATGTGATGTCATCATTTTAAAAATAAATTTAACTATTTACTGTAAAATAATAATAATTGAAATATCATATGGTAAAATATGATTATCGTAGACCTTTAGTAGTAAAATAAGATGTTAGAAAATATTAGTTAGATATTTGATAATATCCCATATTTTTATTGTGACTTATACTTACAAAATCACTTTTTGAGACGAAGGCCTAAATGTTCAGCTTTAATTTATTAAGACTTAGGTCTTGGTTTGAGTTTCATATGGTTTGACTTAAGTGCATGTTTAGTTTATATTTTACAAAACTATCTCAAAATATTCCTATAGTTAAATATATTATATTCTTACTTTTATTTTACAATAATATCATTCCAACAATATTATTGAGATTAATTAGTTTACTTATAAAAAGGTTAATTAGCAAATTAATCAATAGTTATTTATTAGTAAATTAATCAATAAGTATCAGTGTGAAAGAACTAATATTTGTTGTACTTGTGTAACAATCTTATTGATAACTATTTTATAAAAAAAAAACTAATTTACTAAGTTTATCTTAAAAGTAAGATAATAATATAAAAATTTGAGTACATTTTTTGTTACTTTCTGAAATAATTTATAACAACATAAATCTAATGATTCTGGCTGGGGACAACTATTCGTTGAAACATCTCTACTGTTGCTGAACCCGATTGATTGGGGTTTTACAATTTGTCATAAATAACGATACAAAATGTAATTTATGTTGTTGCCAACTGCCAACTGGCTGTCATGCTTTTTGTCTGTTTGTGAAATAACCATTAGATTAAATTAAGCCAGATCCAACGTTGAGAATGATCGAGGTTGCGCAACATAAGTAAGTAAATGACAGGCAATTAGCAGGTCAGCTTTAGTCAAACAAAATAATAGCAGAAAAGGAGCCAAGTGATCGGCTAACTAACCTTTTAGTACTTAAAACAAGAAAAAGCTTTAGAAACGGAACCAAGTAATCGGTTATAGAGCCAAGTAACAACCTGGGCTGGAACCAAGTAAGAACTAGCTGTACGTAAAGTGCAACGATGCGGTCATGAATGATACATGATTTTTTAATTTTTTTAATTTTTTTTAATTTAGCTTAACTGTAATTAATTCCCCTCTCCCACTTATATGATTAGGATTTGAACTATAAAATTGAAGGTAGATGGCACCCTAAAAAAAAAAACCAATAAGATCACGTGTTGTTAAAAAAATTATATTTAGCGAGCGGTCTGTGAAAAATCTTTCAGTTCTTGTCTTCTAATTGTGGATCAGTATCATAAAAAAGTCATTACTCAAGCTGGGCTCTTCAATTGCTAATGTAGTTCGACAACTGCTCAAGTGATTCTTCAATTAGCTTAGGGTGGGAGTATTAATTAATTATATTCTAAGGATTACTATTAATAAAATGTGTGAGTATATTTAAAACGGCCAAATTACTTTCTAAACCCATTTTATATTCATCTTAATACACAATATACCCTTAAAACTAATTCATGATTTTCTGATACTTTCTTCTTCTCTTCTTTTTCTTTCGTCTCTTCAACCTTTAAATGTGTTCATATCCTTCAACTTCTCAAGTGGAATTTCTTTTTTTCATTAAACCGCCAAAGGAGTTGAAGAAAAGTTTAAAAAGAAAAAAGTTAATAAATATGAAACAATCTTTATATATATATATAACGTATACATTGAACAGATTTAGAGATGATTTGAAGATTTTAGTAATAACAGATTTTATAAAAAGGCGGGTCAAATATCCACCCTTTGATAACAGAATTTATTACATAAATATTCATAATGTGAATCACTATTAAGACAAATATGAGTCCAATAAGCTAATATAACATAATTACATTGAACACTAATTTAACACACCCACTATTTAACATATAAATCTCATATCTTAAACCATAAAAAATTATTTTCAATATCTTAAAATAATTAGTGTTAGTTATGCTAGAGAAACAATCAACTGTACAAAGAATTAGTTGAATGTTTGCTAGAATTTATTTTTAAAAGTGTCGTAAGTTTTAAAAACAATCATATGTACGTATTTGATAAAAAATTATTGTTAAAATACTGTAAAATATAAATAATTGAATTAGATATAATGCTTGAATTTTTTTTTGGCACATTTATAAACATGTATAAAAAATACTTTTCATTGTGTATATATAATAATTAATAACTAAAATAAATATTTTATATTATTAATTTAAATTTTTTATTTTGTTATCTCAAAATAATTGATAATAATAATAATGATAATCTCTTTAAAGCGAGTGATTTTATTTCTTAGTAATAAGAATAATTTTGGATTTTTTATAACATATATGAGAATATACAAAATTATATTAAGTATAGAACTAAATTTTTAAAATCATATTTTGAAAAACTATCCCTCCTTATTTTTCACAATCTACTATAGGATGTAGTAATTTTCACTAAAAATGATTTCTAAAAAAATTTACCAAACAATGAAATTAATTTTTAACTTTTCAAAATTATTTTTGAACCCCTAATTTAAAGCAATCCCAAACGAGCTTTTAGCTGAACAAAGAGAAAATCAACATTTTAGAAGATTTTGACTAAATTCATGCGAGCCTTTTAATTTTTCAACAAAATAAAATTAAAAAAAATACAGTTAAAAAAGGTCACTTTTTCTTTTATCTTAAACCAACTCTATTTCTTACTAATGGGCCTTTGACCCAATGAGAGAACCATTTCACTTACAATGTTGAAAGCAAGAGTTCGAATCATTTCACTTTCAATATTAATAGCATTATGGGGGTTAGTTTCAATCTTGCTTCAATTATTAAATAATTGAGTGGAGACAGTCTCTCTCTTATGAAATGTGATGCCAAGAGAATGACAGTCTCTCTCTCATAAAATGTGATGCCAAAAGGAGGTTTCAGTTGTATAATCTATTTGTAAATATTAATTGTAATATATGATATTTATATCAGTAACAGTCCTATACAAATAATATTAAAAAAAAAACTCCATTTCTTTTTCGTCTTGCTCTTCTTCTTGTGCCATCACGTTCTCTAGCAATTGCGTCGAATAAGACTACTCAACTCAAGGACCCCTCTCTCCCCGTCGAGTACAAAATTTCTGTCTCCGAAACACTTACAACGGAGTGCAATTGTACTTTCACACCACAATCGGCTAAGAGGCCAACGTATAGAGCACAAAATTTTCTGATTTACCAAGAAATTAAACGGGTCCATGTTTTTAGAAAGCCTAAGTTAAGTCTCATTGACCAGTATCCCATCAATCCAACAGTTATGTCACAAACACACTAGAAAACTAAGTATGCATGTTACCGGCTTGGCCACATAATTGAATCCTATAATGATTTCTTTTTCGATAATAATGATTTCGAAAACATTAGTTTGACAATTTATACATTCTTTTAATTCTCTCAATTTGAACTCACCTAACCTTTTGAAAAAAGAACATCTAGACCTTATTAGTTATATTCAAGATAAACTCTTTTACTACCTATCACATGTCTGTATTAATTAATTAGCTGGGATGAAAGATCATGCAAAACAGAATCATGATTTATTTCTTACCCAAAATTAGAAGTTTACAAAATATTAAGTAAACCCTTTTGGAAGCAAATGTCTCATGGGAAAAGAAAAGGAGTTTAGATTCCATAAAGCCAGATTGAAGTTTTTGTCAATGACACTCCAAGCCATTTAGCATATGGCATCATGCATGCTTCATCATGTTCAAACTTTTTGACTTTTTTTTTTTTTCAGCCATAAATTATAAAATGTTATCTTTAGATGATGACTAGGTCTTCCAATGGAGGACTTGAAAGTACTTAAAATTTGTCTAATTATTACTGTTTATTAAAATGTCAAAAATTGCAAGATCTCTTGTGTTGAAAATTGAAATAATGATTAGTTGGTTGAACCACTCAACTCAAAGAAAAGCATCGTAAAGAAATTGGTCATGAGTGGCGTTATGACATTAATTTCTTTTTCAATATTCGGCGAGAGATTGAGTGGCAGTCACTTTCTAATTAACCCAATGTTTATGTTATTTAGACTATCTCCATTTTAATTTTCCACATAAGAGGCACCATCACTTCAACACAATTAAGGTCATAGTAGGCCGAGAATTAATTTCTTCTTCCATCGATCATGACGTGACCTATTTTTTCTACCCTAGCATACAAGTTAATAATATTTGTACATTATACATAAAGGGAATAAAATTAATCTCATACCACCAAGATGTGACTTAATAGACAATTTAAAACTCAACTATTTCAGAAATAATCCGTTAAACTCCAATCGTTCGAGAAATAGATATCAAAACCTATTTTTATTAGTGTTTTTCATCTACATTTTAATTTAAAAATATATTAAATTAATCTTGATGTTTATTGTTTAATTTCGATGAGCTGAGTAATATCTCAATAATTCAACGAAAACTACTTAGAACAAGAAAAAAAAAAGAAACTCATTTGAAATAAGTTTAACAATTTAAGAATATTTGAAATTGAGGTGACGTGATTTCAAATTTATAAATATATTGCGAAATGAAATTACTAATTAAGTGTGAAATATTACTGGGAGAGAAGACACCATTATTTTTATTTACCCGGTAAAGAAAATAATAATCTATTAGCTTTAGAAGGATAAGTGAGTAATATTACAGCTAAAAAAAAATGAAAAAACAAGTAAACCACAAACAAAGAGTGCTAGAGTCTTGGCTTCTTCAGGCCATATTTTTGTGGGTGGCTGCTTCTGCTTTGCTTGGCCTCACAAACATCATATTAGAGCATTGAAACTCGGAACTCGAAACTCGAAACTCGAAATTCTTCATGACTGACTTATCATCTTTCTGTGGTTGACTGAATCTAATAAATAAAAAGAATTCAAATCAAAATGGACGACTTGGTTAATGGATCGGGTTGAAAATTAATGGTGCCATATTGCATCAGCACCATCTTCAGATTTCTTCGTCTTGGTCAACATGCATGTTGACCAAAACCAAAACCCTAGATATTTTTATAGACCAAACGCGCTTTGGTTGGTTTTACGGGTTTTCAGGCCAAAGTCGGCTGCTTTTTTAATTTGTCTAATCTTCCTCAGTTCATACGTACACTACATCACAAAATGGCAAGAAATTAAACGGGATTCAAAAGCAATTCCCACTTGAGAGGGCATCCACAACATTGGAGATAATAAAATATTATTCGAATTTTGGCATCAAACGTAACGTAAATGTAACTTATTTATAAATTAAAAACAAAAAGGTCTACGTGTTTACTTTTATGAAAGGTGCATGTAGTATTCTTGGACAAAAATTCTTTGTATGGTTCGATTTAATTTGTTTGTCCTGTGAGTATCAAGTTCTTGGATAAAGGCGATGCTTTTCCCCCTAAATTAGGCAAAGAGAATATACACACACACACATATACATACATAAATACACATATAAAAACAAATTCTTAGGTCCGGACGTCTATATATGAATTTTGTGCGCATCCACTTTTATATATATATACACACACACACAAAGTTAAGTCATGGTATTATAATTAAGTAATGATCGAGAATTATTTAAAAGGCGTTACAAAATTACACCATTTATAAAGTTGCTTATAATATCATTTATAATTACAGCCTATGTTTTTACTTAACACAGAACACAATCTCCACGTTCATCCGTATCCATGGTTATTAGAAAACTCAAAAGTGAAAATCAACCCTAGAAATAAATTTTGATTCTATCCAAAAGAAAGGAAAGGAAAGGAAAAAATAAATTAGAAACAGATACAAACTATCAAATCGGTGGGCCAAATTAAAAAGCCCATAGAAATGCCCCACCACCAAATCATTTAGGCATCATTACCTCGAAGCCAAAAAGCCCAAATACAAATGTCACCTTCAATTTCATTTCCTTTTAGCGTGTGTGACCCCTTCCTCTTATACCAACAAAACCAACCATTCAATTACACTGCAGAGAAAAATATGAACCAATTTTATAGCGAAGACGAAATTCTGTGTTAGAAAACAAACATGAGTCCGTTTTGTTTTCCTCTCCTCAGTAGCTGCCTTTGAATAACACAAAAATTATGATAAAAATTTCATTTTTATTTTTCTTGATCTGAATTGGTCACCGACAGCTTGATTTGTTTGTTTTTGTGTTTTGATCAAGTGGGTCGATCCGATTTTGGTTGAATTTTCGGTGGGTATTGATCAAATCTTGATTTTGATTCCCGGTTTTTGTTTTGATTTGAAATGGTCTATATCCATAACTCTATCTCGGTCTGCAACTCAATTGACCAGAACATGGCGAATTGTGTGAATTCAAGTGACGCGTTTAATTCAAAAACAAGGCAAAACAATCATGTTTATAGGAATAAAAAGATACCCAGTTCTCCAAATTGTCTCAAAACTCCAGCTTGTGATCGATCAAGGTTCCGCTCAGCTGCTGTTGATGTGGTAATATTGATAGCTGTGATCACTGCTTGCGGGTTCTTGTTATTTCCTTATATTAGAGTTGTTTCAGTTAAATCGGTTGAAGTTTCTGCAGCTGTTTTTTATCTTGTAAAAGAGGAGGTAATTGGAAATCCATTGATTTATTCATCAATAGGGGTGAGTATGTCTTGTGTTGCGATAGCTACTTGGGTTGCACTTCTGTGCACAAGTAGGAAATGTGGGAATCCTAATTGTAAGGGACTGAAAAAAGCAGCTGAATTTGATATTCAGTTAGAGACTGAAGAGTGTGTCAAGAATAAAGATAGTGCCAAAAAAGGATTGTTTGAATTGCCCAGAGATCACCATAGGGAGTTACAAGCCGAGCTTAAGAAGATGGCGCCGCCTAATGGTCGTGCTGTGCTTGTTTTTCGGGCAAGATGTGGATGTTCTGTGGGGCGATTGGAGGTGCCGGGACCAAAGAAGCAAAGAAAGATCAAGAAGTAGGAGATACTAATGTATTGAAATGGGATTAGGAGGGTAAAATCAATACAGGAGTAGAGATAACAGAGAGAGGCCGTGACTGTTGCTTCTCTGGTTAGTTGTTTCAAAACTATATTGTTCTTAAATAAGCTGATCATGGCATTATGTTGTAATGGATTATATACAGTTGGTTATAGTGGGGAATATAAGAATCTTTTTTCTTTCATTTTTTTTTATCTGTTGTTTTTTGTTATGATTTGCTTCTTTATAGCTCATGTTTTGGATTTTGTGTTTTTAAATCTATTCTCTGTAGTCATAGTTTATTGAATCACTTATAGGACATTATAGTTGTTATAGTTAGGATCCTTAAAAGATATCTGAAATTTTCACTTCTTGATCTTTTCGATTGGTGTTTAAAATCATTGTTTATTTTGATACTCTTGTTTGGTGAAAAAGTGTTGTAAAGCAAAAATGATGTACATAGATAACATATGAGTTTAGGATGAAAGTGAAAAGTTGTATCCACTTCCTTGCATTGGCATGATTGATGTTTCTGTTTTCATAGTTATATAATTAGTTAATTACTTTTGGTATGGGATAATGATGATCAGTTTAGATAGCAGAGCTTTGGATAATGATTTTATATCTGTAAATAAATTAAACTTTGGATAAGACTTTATGAGAGATCAATCGTTTGGTCTGCCCATCAATTGCTTGGAAGTTCTAGATTTTTCTTGGTATTAGCTCGAGTTTGTGAATTTTCTTAACTTTACACCGTTGTTAATGATGGAGAGCAGAGTTTGTTTCTCATGCAAGTTGAATGAATTAGACCTATAGATTTCTCATATGATGGATTTTTTAATTGTAGTTGTGCTCATCTTGTGTACTGTTGTATTAAGTGCATCATTTTACTGGAGCTCAAGCACTTATATTTTGCTTCTTTTGCCTTCTTTTGGGTAAGTAAAATAAATTATGGAGATCAGAAACACACATCCACAAATAAAAATAGCACATTCATATTTCTGCTGGTATGCGACAT
The DNA here is from genome assembly GCF_000493195.1 of Citrus x clementina. Classification (NCBI taxonomy): domain Eukaryota; kingdom Viridiplantae; phylum Streptophyta; class Magnoliopsida; order Sapindales; family Rutaceae; genus Citrus; species Citrus x clementina. Next base: position 24,989,969 of record NW_006262139.1, on the reverse strand, counting down.
TAACACATACACAACATCGTAGATTATTAAAATATAGTTCTGCTTTTGAGTTTTAAATATTCTTTATGCATAGAGAATTGACTTGCATTTGTTTGTACAGTGAGTTCATTTTTTATTAGTTATGGATATGTTGCTTTTCATGAAAATTCTTATATGACAAAAGGTGAAGACCATGCTTTGCAGAGTTCTGTATTAGGCTCCTTTATGAAAGGATCTGCAATTAATGTTTATGTAGTGGATGTTGAAAAGGCAATAAATACAACCTATATAATATATGATGATAGGTCCTCAAATTCTATGGAATTGACCTATGTTTCTGATACAACATATTCTTCTGCTTTCAAGAATTTGAGGATGCATTTTTTGTCCAACTTCTTTTCATCTGCGAATTGAGTGCTAGAGTTGAATGATTTGTTCTAAATGAAGCTGTAGATATCGAACCTGCTTTATTTAAATGGTTCTCACATCCCAGTGAATCATGCTGCCTCCTTCTTCAAGAGCAAATTTATTGTTTGTTTTAGACTCACGAAACTATTTTTTGTAAGTGGGATGAATAGGTTCCAGAGATAGATATTGCTTTAGTGGTCGAATCAGTCCATTTACTTGGTCATCTTCCAAATGCGATCTTCATTGTTCTCTGTTTTCAGCTTTTTAAGGTTGTATGACTCAAATGGGTACCAACTATTTACTTGGTCGCTTGAAGTTTTTGCTTTCCTAGCTTTAGCCAACTTCAGTTTTATGTTTATGTTCCATCAGAGTGCGGTGATTTACTTTTGGTGGGACATGGAATATATTTCTCAACTTGGTTACACAAGCCTATTATTTGATTGACAAAGCAAAATGGGATTGGCAAAGTTACTGCTTTTTTGTAATTTTATATGACAATTCTGCTAAATCCATTCATCTATTGCCTTAATTTTGAGAGCGCATCGGCTAAAAGTGTTCGGTAAATACCCACCTAATTTTACTTCACTGTTATAATTTCATTCCAAGTTGAGAAGGGACTTTTTTTTGTTTTTTCAAATCAAAATAGTTATGGATTATATATGTCACAACATAGTGCCTAAAAGCACATATGTTTAAATAATTTTGTTATAACGCCGTCGAAATATCTAACTTCAAAACAAGTCTAATTTATTTTCAAATAAATATAAGAAGATATTTGCCAGTGTAAGGCTTTGGTTAAATAAAGGAGTAAAGCTTGAGTATTATTGTTCAACGGATTGCAATTATAGCATTACAATACACACAGCGATTGGAGCACACAAAATAAAACAATTTACATACTTCTCTTCTATCCAATATATCGACATTGATTAATACTTAATATGGTCGTTAATTGTATTCTAGAACACGAAC
>NW_006262139.1:24952658-24988296 GCF_000493195.1 Citrus x clementina | reverse complement strand
GATGCGACATATTAAATCAACCACATGCTCGCCTTGACTTAACTGAACTCATCACCGACAGGGCTGGATGAGCTTATCTTGTGATTTGGACTCAATTGGCAAAAACATTATAAGCTCAAACGATGATGATGATGATATTGAGAATTATGATCGTGTTCTTATCACCGTGCACAATGAAGACCGAAATTGACATGAATCGCAGAATTCACAAACCAAAGAATTTATTAATAGCTATTCCTTTTAGGCCATTTTCATTTTCATTTGATGCTCTTCTTCTTCTTCTTCTTTTTGGGTCAATTCTCGTTGGCGAAATGCTAGTGTCTTGCTAACGTATTTATCATTATAATATTTATAATTTTTCAAGTGCGGGAAGAAATATTTGAGTGAGAAATTTGGATACCCTGTTCTCATTATAATTTGAGCTTTTCTTGAATTTTTTAAATAATGTAAAATCTAAACTCTTAATTGAAGGCCAACCCCAAATTAAACCCATTCAATCAACTGAAAAGAACTAGTTCGTAATTTATTAAATCGATCCATTTTTTTGTTGATTTTTTAAAATGAATCAAATCTAGTTTTAATTCGAACTAACTAGTAACATAATAAAGTACAATATTACCTCCGCCACTATTATGGGTATGTGGTATTAATTCATTGGTTGAATTAAATATTTCTTGGCCCACATGATTTATTTATATTATTTTATATTTTCATTCAATTAATGAATTAATGCCACATCAGTTTATACAAGATAAGTTTATATAAGAGTTTGTGACTGTATCATCACTCTTTTCTATTACTAAAAGTTGATTTGGAATTATTTTTGGAAGGTTCAAAGGTAGTTTTGAAAAGTTAAAAACTAATTTTGGTGTTTGGTAAAAAAAAAAATTTTAATTTTTTTTGGGTAAAATCACCCCATTCTATAGTAAATTGTGAAAAATAGCGAATAGTAGATCTTAAAATCTAATTTTAAGAATTACTCTCATGTTCAATACAATTTCTTATATATTCTCATATATCTTATAAAAGTCTAAATTATCCTTATTAATTAGGAAACAAAATTATTAATTTTGAAAAGATTATTATTATTACCAATTATTTTGAAATAATAAAATAAAATATATAATTAATAATAAAAAATATTAATTTTAATTATCAATTATTATATGTGCAATATATGTTTATAAATAAATTTTATTCAATATTACATCTAATTTAGTCATTCATATTTTTACAACAATTTAACAGTAAAATTTATTAAACACATACAACTGTTTTTAAAACTAATAATTTTTTAAAAATAAATTTTACCAAATACTTAATTATTTCTCTTCACAACTAATTATTCTTATATTACAATTAATAACATTTGTTTTAAAATTACGGTATTACCAAAATAGTTCGAAGTGTTATGCAGTGACAAAGTTGACAACTCACTATCCTTTTAGGATTAAAAAAAACCCGGCCCATCAGCCGGTTCGATCCGAGTAAAATAACACACACAGTGAGAGACTCCATTGGTCCATTTTTCTCGCTCTCATAGCCCCGTAAATGTACAAACAAACTCTGAAGCTCATATTGCGTAAGACACACACTCACTTTGATCCTTCTTAGATAGGCGTTAAAGAAGTGTAAAGCCTAGCTGGGTCTCGGCTCCGATAACCCAGAATCCATGAAATCACCTTCCCTTTCTAATCCTCTTGATATCTTCGAGATTTACCGACGGTTTTGCGGTAAATTACAAAATTTCACCTACTTTTTATTTTTGAATTGGGATTTTACAGATTATCTTATTCTTGTTTCTTGATTCGAATCACGCTTCTAATTTTTTACTTGGAAAATTTTGATTATTTGATGTAAAGTTTTCATTTTTATGCATTTTTGATGTGGGTGTCTGTGTCTGGGAGTTTGATGGGTGAAGGATTTGATCTTGTGTTTTCTTTAGATAACTTTAGGGGTTTTATCTATTGGGTTGCTCAGTGGCTGTGCAAATTTAGTTTTGATGAGCTGTTGAGGAACTTGAGCTTTTTATTCCAATCCCGCTTGTAGTTTTTTTTTTTCTCTTTGGGGGGGGGGGGGGGGGGCATTGAGGTATATGGAGGACTAGGGTTTTGGGTTTGAAATTATTGCTGATTTATTTTGGTTTTGTAGGGAAATGTATGAGGGATAGTGGGTTGTTGTGTATAGTTTCCTAAATCCCGTGCTTTTGATTGTTTATGACTTTTTCTGAAAAGAAATAAATAGAATTTGAGATGGTTTATTTAATGTAGAGATTTTAGAAATTATGATGTGGTATTATGTGTTACATTTTGTAGCAGTTGTCAATCGTTGATTTAAATTAGTTTTGTATTGGAATGTACGAGGGAGTGGATGGTTATGTATCTTTGCAAAAGCCCGCGCTTTTGATTGTCAAAGACTTTTTTGGAAAAAGAGAATAGAAGGCACTTTTTTATATGCTGTTAAATTAAAGATTGTTGAATTAATTGTTACTGTGTGTTAAACTGTTTAGCAGCTGCCATTCATTGTTTTGTACTTGTTGATGAGAAAGAAGTTGTCATTTAGCTGATTCTTTGAACTTATATTGCAGAAATTAAATCTCAAAATGCAGATGTTTGTATAGAGGACAGTTATAGAGAAGACAATGAATCCCCAAAGGCCAAATTTTCCAGGGAGGCATTGGCTGAGCTATTTAACTTGGTTGAGTCAACTGTACATATAAGGTAGGTGTACACAAGCTACGCCTGGTTTTTCATGAAACTGTCTGAATTTTTCATTATCTTTCAAGTTGTGCCGTGGTCCTGACCTGCTTTAGTATCTTGACTATGTACAATGGTCATTTGCATGTAGGTCTGAATTCCTTTGTTATTCTGCGTGGTCAAATATCTAATTTGTGATAGTATACTATCAATTATTGCATCATTTAAATGTTTTTAATGCTTTATTTGTTTGTTTGACAGGATTTTTGTTTTTGATGAACTATTCAAGCTCATGTCACAGCTAGACTTGATGGTGAGAGTTCATGTCTTTCAATTCATTTAACTGATGAGATTTTGTTATTTTCTCAGTCATAAATTTTCATTTGATAAACATTGTCATGCTTTGACATCTCCTTTTTGTTGGTCTACTGTTATATGGGTCCTGTATTCCATGATTGATGTATTATTGTTTTAACTTTGACATATCTACTTCTGCAGGGTGACTTTTCTGAATTTTCGCGCTTCTATGATTTTGTTTTCTTCATGTGCTGTGAAAATGGTCAAAAGAATATAAGTAAGTTTTATTTCGTACATCTAATATACTTATTTTGTTTATGAGCCAAAAATAAAAATAAAAATGAAAAAGAAATAAAGGTTTTCTCATACACTTAGAGTTGAGATTGTAACTTTACCAATTTGTCCATAGAGCTGCAATTTCAGATATATGTTCCACTTATTTATGTTTTGTACTAAATACTTTTGGATCTTGTTGACCCTTTCTTTCCTTTGAAATGATTTACAGCCGTAAGCAGAGCGGTCACTGCCTGGAGATTAGTCTTAGCTGGGAGATTTCGGTTACTTAACCAATGGTGTGACTTTGTTGAGGTATGGCTGACACTAAGCTTCTAATGCTGGATTTATGTCATCGTTCTATTTTTATAAGTAGCCTGCATGATCAGTGCTCCTTCACCACTGCTGAAGGCGATTAGAAATAAGAGTATTAGGCTTTTGTATTCAGTTTGAATTTTTATTCCTACATTTTACTGTGCTTCTTGGGTTAAGACATAAAATCGTTGCTTCACAACTTAAATTCTTTTATGATTTTCCAACCGATTTACGTGCATCCATATTGGAATTCATTTCTCCCTCTTTCTCTCACTTGTTCTTTGTACGATATGGAAAGTCACTAGGATCAAGATCGTGAGAATTTAGGCGTGCTAGATGACATAGAAGCATTGATGGGTAACTTAGTATTATAATAGGTAACATTGTGTGATAAGAGGTAACTTAGTATGATAAAAGCGGATTGCATCTTCTTGTATAACGTAATTAACAATTTAATTTTGTTGCATCAAGAGTAGTTTGTTTGCTATTTCCATCTATAAAGTGCTCAGAATTGTTGGGTTCTTTTTTAATTGCTTTCAAGGAACTTTTGGCTGAAGGTTTCAAAAGAAATTGCTCATAATTGATAGATCTTGTTGTAGCATGTCCTGCGCTTATACATAGGGAAGCATACTACATCTCAATTTAACTTCTAGATATCTCTGGTTTTTCCTTATTTTTCCCAAGGCATCTAATCATTGGAATTCTGTTCAGAGAAATCAGCGACATAACATCTCTGAGGATACTTGGCAGCAAGTTTTAGCATTCAGCCGGTGTGTACATGAAAATTTGGAAGGGTATGATCCTGAAGGTATTATTGCTTGTGAACCCATACTTATTTAGGTTGCTGAAGATTCAGGATTCAGGATTAGCTTCATGTTTTTCATCCAATGGTCCCACCTTAGGAGGTCGTGAGAGAAATCTTGCATTTTACATATATAACACGATTGATTTTTTTCTTTTTTCTTTTTTTTTTGGGCATTAGTTTGATTTTAGAATTTCTCTATTGGCTTTTCTGCTGCTTATCATTATCATTAAGTTATGCTTAGTCCTAGTAATTATAGAGCAATTATCGTTTAACTACACCAAGTATTGCGAAATAACAAACCACTACACAAGTTACTGAAAAATGACACTTCACTACATTGAATTTTTAACAATAACAGTTTGCTACATTTGTTGGCACTTCCGTTAGTCAACTGTTGGTTGACTTATAAAATACCAATTATGCCCTTAATGAATAACTCATAAAATAAAAAGAAAATGATACAAATTAATTCCATGCGAATTTACAATGTTACCCTGGTCTTGGTGCAAAACAATATTGTAATTGCCGCTTGAATTTACAATGATAATTAAATGACAGTATTGCCCTTGCAACAGGTTGCATGATCAATTGTAAATTGATAGAAATGTAGTAAATTGTTATTTTTAAAAAGTTAACATGGTTAAGTGTTACTTTTCCATAATTAATGCAGTGGTTTGTTATTTCGCAATACTTGCCGTAGTGAAAGGATAATAATCCTAGGACTTAATTACCAAATTTGGGTTTCATTTGATGAAAATAAAATTTTGCCCATATGACGTCAGTGTGACATCATTGTTGGAATAACAACAGTGACAGAAATGTAGTAAACTGTTATTTTAAATAAGTTAAGGTAGTGAATTGTTACCTTTCACTAATTCGTGTAGTGGTCTGTTATTTTGAAGCACTTGGCATCATGAAAGGATAATAACCGTTAATTATATCTGCAGGTGCTTGGCCTGTCCTTATAGATGACTTCGTGGAGCATATGTACAGGTTTCATTTCTTGGAATTCTCAAGATATTCATTTTCTTTTGCTATTGCTTATTTGTTCTGAATTTTTTATTGTTTATGTCTACAAATTGTAATAATGGAAATAGTATACAAATTATAAACACGGAAATAGTTATTGTTATTGTAATCACACCTTAGTATGTTTTGATGTAATGGCTTTTTCAAGGTTATGTTAATCACAAGTGGTTGATGGGTCTCCCTTGGGAAGCACATCTGTTCATTCAGTATACTAAGATCTTGAAATTATTTCTTCCATTATCAAGTCTTTGTAACTCATCAAACTTATTTTGATGAGTGCCTTAGAGGTGAATATTGAGGAAGGAATTCTGATTGCTAGCCATCTCCAAACATCTTTTCTCTCTCTAAAAAGTCTCCTTGAAAGTGTGATAGTCGGCAATATCTCTGTTCAAGCTTCTAATGTTGCTCATATTGTGTTAACCTTATATGTTGAATTAGAGGGAAAAAAAAAAAAAAAAAGCTAAGGCCAAAATCAAGCTCATTCACTGATTGGCAAATTCTTTAATTGTTAAATTCTTGCACGATAGTAACCAGAAACCATATATGTTGTTTGCTTAATGGTAAAGAGAACTTCTCTTCATTGAAGAGAACCTCTATTCAATGATTGAGCCTCTCTTCATTGAAAAACTTCATCTTTCTTTAATTAAGTGAATCTCAGAAATTCTCTTCGTTAGAGACATCAAAGAGAAGGTCCTTTTTATCTATTAATTATTTCTATCCATAATATTATGAAAATGGATACAAATTTTTTAAAGAGTTTTTCTTTTACTATTTTCTCCTGTTGAAGAGAAATTAAAGAGAAACATTAAGTGAGTGGTTTGTGATGAGATTCCCTTTGTTTTAAATTTTGTGCATTTTTAGAGTTCTATTTACTGAAACAGAACGTAAACGTTCTAACCTTCTTTGGAGCTCCAACTTGGCTGCCGTCATGTTTTCTGCTTGTGTTTCATTGCATTTCAGTCAGCTGGTATGCTGAACTATCATTTTTCTTGCAGAGTATCAGGATCTAAGGAAAATCCCGGCTTATTTTGTAGCTGTGGTGATTCAGAATCCCAATCTTGTGGATATGAGGACTCTCTTCCTGGTATATGAACTTACTGCAAAGAGTTTTAACTGAGTCCCATTGTTCACAATTTCCGGACTTTATACACAGCAGAGAATAAGCTCTGAGATATTTTTGCAGGATTGAAAATTTTTCCGGGTTTGAAGAGGAAGTCATCTGGCATAGAACAAGATGAAATGGAGTCTTCAGATGCTCATATCCCTGAATTAACAGACCACAATCACATATCCAAGAGAAGCAGACAAGTTGCTAGACCGGTAAACCAGGAAGAAAATCCCCCGGGGAGTTCTGGTGATGATTGTATGGAAGTAGTTAGACACAATAGTCCATTAGGCTCGGCAAAGTCTCCTTGTGCTGTTGAAGGTTGCCTATCAAAGGGCTTTGCAGGGCTATTCTCAACTCGTTCCTATCTCCAAGTTGATCGGGGAAGAAGACTTTCCTATATATAAAGCTTCTTAGAAGTTAGAAACCTAGTAACATTTGTCTCGATAAGATTTTCAATGTTTGTGTTGCGATGTTGTCATAGTTCCATATCCCCACATTTTTCGAAAATCCAGGGAGATATTTTCCTTCTTCCTTTGTTGGTTTTCTGAGAGTTGTGGGGTTCTCTGATTTGATTTCTTGGAGTATGTCATATCCGTTGTCCAGTTTGATCCACACAAGCAATAAAACAAATCATCAGCTTTAGTTGTTTTTGTGTTTTTTTTCCTTCTATTACATGGTGTTGAATTTCTCATTGTAATGTCTAATGACCACTAATTACATAAAAAAGGTGCCAGTAGAACATTGCAAGCCTGTGTAATCGTAGCAGTGAAATACGTGGGCTTCCTTATCTAGCCTCGAAAAGAATAACAGAGCGAAGAAAAGAAAACAAACAAAAAAAGAAACTTTTTACATATTAATCCATGAACCATTGCCAACACACTATAACGGAAACATTCACTCTTATATGAGTGAGCTCTAAATGTATCTGCCTACTCAGAGATAGGTAAAAGGCAAAATTGTAGACATTCAGCCCTAAGTCTCACCATTGGTACTTGGCAGCAACAAGTACTTCCTCGTACAATTGAGCAGCATGATCCCAACTGAGGTCTTGCATCATCCCTCGTCTCTGGAGTCCTTCCCAACTCTTTTTGTACTCTCGGAAAGTCAATAAGCAGTTTCCTAATGCGTGTATCAGCTTACCTGCAGACGCACCATCAAACGTCCATCCAAGCCCTGACTCACTGAATGGATCAAAAGGCTGCACAGTTTCTCTTAACCCTCCAACTGCATGAACAACGGGAATTGTCCCATACTTCATAGCATAGAGCTGGTTCAATCCACAAGGCTCAAATCTAGATGGCATGAGTAAAACGTCTGCACCAGCAGTTATCCGGTGAGCGGTTTTCACAGAAAAGCCCACCCACCCTCGGACTTTGTCATGATGCTTTCTCTCAAAGTTCCTCAGCATCTCTTCCAAATCTGGTCTGCCAGTGCCCAACATGACTAATTGCACGTCCTGACCCATCATCCATGGAATTGCTTCAGCTATGAGGTCTACACCTTTTTGGTGATCAAGCCTTCCAATGAAACCTATCACTGGGACATCATCACGGACCGGCAATCCAAGCTCCCTTTGTAAGGCTGCCTTGCACTGGGGCTTGCCAGTACGCAGAGTGTCCAGGGAGTAGTTAGTGTAACCATCTGAAGTTAGATGGATATCATACATTGGGCTCCACTCTTTTGTATCAATCCCATTCACGATGCCGCTTAATTTCCAGTCAACTTCATTTATAATATTGTGCAGTCCCCAACCACCTTCAGCAGTTTTAAGCTCCCAGGAATATCCTCGACTGACAGTGACCACACGGTCAGCTGTTTTTAATCCAGCAGCAAAAATATTGAAGTGCTCACCTCCAACAGGGTCATACAATTTGAAAAGGTCCAAGTAATGTCCTGGCAGATCTGTATAGACGAAATCCGATACAGGCCCCCGACCCTGGATACAGCATTAATTAATATAAGCTGATGAAAAATGACAATTTTCTGAATTCTTATTAGAGTAACAGATATTCATAGGCAGACGTTGTGAGAATAGACATGCAACTATATCAAGCAGATTGAAATGAAATTAGAATAAACCTGATGAGCTATGTTGTGAATAACGAGCAGGGATCTCGTATACTGCATTAAACCATTGTCTCGATAGTATGCCTTCAGATACACTGGGAGCAGTGCAGTGTGCCAATCATTTGCAATGAAAACCAAATTTCCATCCCCATAGCAGACACCACCACATGGAACATACCAAGGTATCTGCAGATATCAGATTTTCTACGTTATGACACTTTAGCACATAAGATAACAGAGAAACTATATTCAACCAGTTAGTTAGCTCGGAGACAGTCACAGAAAAAGAGAAGAAAGAAGAATGGAACATGGATCAGAGTGTACTACCAGTTACCAAGCACAAGTTTATCAATGGTGCATGTAAATATCCATATACCAACTGGGAACTTACTGCCATTGTACTTTTACCTGACTGGGACTTTGTAAACCACATCCCACATCATGTAATGGTTAACTAGCATAAGCTTATATAACATCATTCTAGCTTGAGACTTGAAAGAATGACAGACATATCAGTATAACATCAATGAACCACTGCTCAGATACGAACAGGAAGGACTTGGTTCCCTTGAATTGTCACTGTTTCACTGACAAGCACTTTTAATATCAGTTTCTACTCTAATGGAAAAAGATGATTTCTATGTAAATGCTAAAATACCTAAAAAGAATCAGTATAGATGAGGCTCATCTCTGAAATCCACTGTATGAGTACGACCATAGTGAAGCTAGAATTATAAGGACATACAGGCTACCAAAACAAATTGTTTATTTGATGGTGAGTTTGTGACCAAAATTATAATCTGTAGGCTTAATTGGATGTCTCAAGTTGGAATCCACCAAAAGGGCACTCTTTCAATTTCACAAATTATAATTTTTATGCCTACTATAGAATTTTACCTCAATAGCTGCCTTGCAAAACAATACCATGCGTTTCAAAATATCCTGTACCACAAAACTAGATGTGTAAGAATCAAGATGCTTACAAATGGTAATTCAAATTGAATCATAATTATGTCCATTCTTATTAGATAAATACTTTATATAGAAAGAAGACAGCAAACAGAGCTCAATGAAGCTAACTAATCTACAACAGACAAGGGGAACTTTTTAGCCAATCAACATCACACAATATGAGACTTCAAAAAGAAAGATAAAGTTTCTAGAAGAATAAAGAACTAGGTTACAGGCTTCAAGTCACTGTTTAACGAATACTACAATGTAGCTCTTAATTGGAAATATGTTCAACCAGGCAAAACAAAGGACTGTCAATGAAGGAATTTCTCACCTCCCGACCTCCTCCATATATGTTATTTCCTAGATGGCGAAACAAAGGACTGTCAAGGAAAACAAAATCCACACCATCAATATACGCCTGGAAATATGCCACTTCGATATCCTGCAGACCATAGAATGTTTAAACAATTGCTTTGGGACATCCTATTATAAATAAAGAATCAGATAGTCAATAATTCAAAGTTAGCAGCATCCAATGCATACCTGGCGATCCACCCTATACCTTTTCCGGATTCCAGTATCTTGAGGCTCTGCATAATTGCCATAATGTGGTGCCACGACCTAAGAAGAGAACCAAAGAAATGCAAAAAATAAGAAAGCATGATCATTCTTAATCCAAAACAAAAGTAGGTGAAATAAAGAGCAAGACAGTCATGAATCCTCGTCAGTCTTAAAAATCTAAGTTATACAGATAAAACATCTATGTTGTCTTTTATAAATAATACATAGAGCAATTCTTAGCAAAGCCAGATTGGCTACAACATACATCCTAACCGTGAGTGCAGCATAACGCACAATCTATAATTTCCAAAATTTCCCAATTCATGTATTTAACTATATTTGCAAAGGGAAAATTTCAGAAAAATCTCCCTTCCGCTTATCATGTTAAAATACAAACAACGTTACCATGACTCTGTGTCCACGCCGAGCCAAAGCCTTCGGTAAAGCCCCAGCAACATCTCCAAGCCCACCTATAAAAACTCTTTATACATCAATATTTAGGTCACATACGAAAGGATACATACAGGTATGAGCATACAAGCTTGAATGTCGACATGCACGAAGTATTCTCCTAACTCATAGTCAACCTCATAAATAATAACAAGAGACAGACAAACACTGAACTTTCAATAGTGAAAAGAGCTAGAAATATCTTGATTAACTTGATTAATGTAAGAGATCCAGCATGTTGTGCAATGATTCGGTAGTGTCCACTTATGCACATGAGGTGGTTGTCAAACACAGCCTAGTGACCGATTCTCTAAAGAGTTCAGACCATTAATACCCTAAGTCAAGCAGCTTCTTGAACAAGGAAATGATTTTATTTTAGTTTTCCAATTACTCAAAATTTGGTTAATGTGAAATTTAATGATCTTCGTAGCAATCCCATAAACAAAAATCATTAATACGAGTGTTAGTAAGTAATATGAAAGAAATTTATTAACAGTGCACTACATGTAAAAGAACTGTACAACTTATGTTTGTCCTAGAAGAAAAACATCAATAATTTATTCTTATTATCTCCACATTTTATCAAGTGACTTGTATGACATTCCTTTCTTCTGAATTAAAAAGAAAATTCCTACTATCTTTTATTTTTATTACTAATATAATTCTACTACACTCATTCTGAATTAAAAAGAAAATTCCTACTATCTTTTATTTTGGACAAGCACATCAAGAAAGAAAATCTTTCATGTGAATGCCTTTGTCATGCCACATTAAGGGTACATACTACATACCAGTCTTAGACCATGGACCACATTCTGCAGCTACCAATATAACGTTCATGACATTTGCACCAGCCAATGGAGGGGGTTTTGCTTCTTCAGTTTTAGGTTCAATTGGCTCACTGTCAATTTGCTGTACTTGATCCAAATCTTTTTCGTGCCGTTCCTCCTTTGGGCTGGAAATTACAGCAGTACGTGAAAGAAAAGATGGCAGTTCATCGGACCAAGTTGATTGCGTGTCAGTGCCTTTCAACAGTTTCGAGGAATCTATATCAATAGATTCCTTTTCAGGAGACAACCTGTTTTCAGATTCCTTTCCACCTGCATCAGGACCTCTGTTAGCAGCAGAAGATTGAAGTTTTGGTGCCTCATTTGCAGTTGAGTGGTCGCCGCTGCTTGAAGGAATGATGCCATTTTGGTTTTCAACTACATTGCTACTACTGGTTGAAGTGAAATCCAAATCGGAAAAAGAGTTCTCCCTCTCTTCATAGGAAACTTCATCTTCTTCTGAATTAGCAATGTCACTTTTTATAGATGACACCAATTTCCTTCTTTCAGAAATCTACAGAAACCAAGATATCACAATATTTAGTCCACTTCAAAATTCTCATGTATGACAGAATTTAGTCATCTCTCGAGACCATAATTTACAAAAGATAAAATTTGATTCTTTGAAGCGAAGAAATAAATAGATCACGAATACTGCAAAGTAAAGTTTTAAAACTTTTTAGCACACTTGGAAGCACGAAATTTGAGATGATTAGACTCAAGCTTCCACCACCATGCTCATGCTTATAGATAAGACAATTGCAGTGTACACTAAATAGTGATCCGTGCAAGGTATAAATATAGAATATAGAAGCCACTCATTTCATTGAATCCCCTAATCATTTCACCATCAAAAAAAGATTTGTGTATTTTAATAAAAACGAAAAGGAAGAAAAGGAAAAGACCTGTTGAAGTAGTTGTTTTTGCATAGCAAGAACTTTCTTGCTCTTTTCGATGGTAGCTTGAAGCGAATCCTCTGGTTCATTACCACTTTCATCTTCCACGAATCCTGCTCCTGTCGCTTTCACATGCTTAACCTTTAACAAATGCCCGCTTTTATTAGAGCGAAAAGAGAACCCAGATACTGAATTATTTAAAAAAGCAAAAATTGGCGACTTTTTTGGCCTAAATGCAGAAAATGATGAACTGGGTCGATACTGATTTTTACTAAACAGCACCACGTAACTATCAGCTTTTGTTTCAACCATAAAAGAAAGAGACCTAATAGAGGCCATCGAGTGTTTGAAAAAACGCCTCCCTAAAAATCCAAGTGTGTAAATGATGCAATTATATACTCTTACGACATTAAGTTTCGTGCGAAAATGGGATTGACCCAGTTGAGGGAAAGTAAAGATTAAGAAACCCAATTGAGGAAATTACAAGTAGTCCAGAAACAAAAGGGTTGTTAATGATAGGCAAATTATACAGTAGACAAGAAGAGGAGAGCTTTGTTACTGAAAATAGATGGAAAAACATAGACAGAGAAACAGGAAGAGGAGGTGATCAGATATTATAATCTTAGTGGATGATTATTGAAGTGGGCCCAACAGAATGAGAAATCATAGAGGGGGGTTTGAGGTTCAAATTGGCCAAAAAATTTGGGAAGAGAGATTATATGGGCGTCTCTTAGTCTCTAAGCCTGGCCCTGCGGGTCAGGATTCAAAGAAAGCCTTTGAGCCACTAGCCATAAGCTTTACTCAAAATATCACATCATCATTCACAATAATATTTTCTTTTCTGGCCAATAAAAATGGCATGTGAAATAACCCTCTTTGTAAGGTCATTTTCCACGAAAGTGAAACGTGAAGCAATACGTGGAAGTCTTATGAGCGGGGATGAGGTATTGAAACATGAGTTTCGTGTTTTTAGACCATGTGTCGATATTATATTGAGGCATTAGTGTTGGCTTGGGCTGAATGGTCGATTGGTTCCTTTCGTTCTCTCTGTTGCGTAATGACTTTTAGGAAAAGTCAGTGGCTTTTCCGATTTTCAAAGGGCTTTCCGTATTAAGGGAAGGCTGTTTATCAAAGTGAATTTGGTTTCATGACTAAAACATGTTGCAAAAGGAACTTTAGACACTGTGATAGTAGTAACTTTCTCATATCCTTTTGCATTGTCCTTAATTAGGTTAAAGAAAGCAGTCAAGAGTATATTATCTATTACTGAAAGAATTGGGCCCCCTCATTGATTAATATGCACAAAGAAAATTGAAAATTTTCTTTTGATTGATTAGAGATAGTACTTGGTAATAGTTATACGCAAGGTATGTACTGATTGATGAAAATGAACACAAATTTTTATTACATGACTTACATATGGGTAGTTTACATAAATAATGTAGAAATTGAGCTTAAATGGCTGACAGTTTCCTCCACTTTTTATGGGACAAATACAAATTCTAAGTTTAGTAATTTCATCTGAAGATAGTCAAGAAAGGGGAAATAATGGACCAGTACTGCTGCAAACTCTGAAAACCTTTCCTTCTTTAAACTCAATGTTATCTAGCTTTTCTAGGCACCATTTGAGTTGTGAAGATGATATTGTGTACATTTGGAGCACCCTTGATACAAGCTTCATGTCCATCATTGTGAATAATATCTCTTTTCTTTGTGATTCTTCAACAGGATTTAAAACTTTCTTAAGCCAACACCTCTGCTTCCCTTGTAAATCTTTCAACCATAGTTCCTTCTACGAAAAAAGAAGGAAAATAAATTTTGAAAACTTAGAATTTTTTAATGAGTCATTCTTCGCTGTGAATTTGAAACCAAACAATTTAGTCTAACAAGATGTATTACGACAGTATTGCTTAGCTCAACTATATATGTTAAAACTAAAAAATGTTTGCACCTGCAAATTTTCTTGGTCAATATTTAATTAACACCTTTACCTTTTGGAGATTTCTGTTTAGAGAGCATAGGATTTCCAAATCTCTTGGATCTTCCAGAGGAGGATAGGTCCATAATAATGAATTTTTGATAAGTTTCCACCAAGCTGGCTTCTTGTTGTCTGCTCTGACAAATTTCCCAAAAGCATCTACACATCTCTCAATGGCCTTCAGCACTTCTTTTACTCCTATGGCTTCTCCCTTTACATTTACATTTTCCTCCTCTGAAAAACCTTCTGGCCAGGCTTAATTAACTTAATTGCAGAATAAAATAGCATATGTAGATTTAGCATCTTCTTTTTAAGTCTACAGTCTACTTAATCTAGCGTGTCAAGTACGGGAGGCATTTTTCTTGAAAAGGAGATTTCTAACGCATGCTTTAATATTCTATCCGGAACGTCATTTGGATCTTGCTGTTTGTTTTTATAATATAATAAGGAGGTTGCCAAGATTACAGGTTATTTAAAATATTAGCAAACAAAATTTTATAACATTTTAATCAATAAAATAAAATCTGCATCTCAACTTGATATTTATAATTATAGTTATAGGTTCAAGTCTCTAGAAAGTAAATATAAAATATATCCCATATAGATTGTTTTCACAGGCATGACCAAAGTAAATATAATATATATATTAACGATTAAGAGAAATATTACCTGATATTTGAGGAACTTGGAGGAGACTCTTGAGAGCAAATCTTCCCCTCACATAATTCCAAATCCTCTTGCCTTCACACATTTCATCTTCAAGAAACCTTTCTAGAAGTACTTGAAATTTCTGAAATTCCCCTACAACATTACCGTAAAACACACCGTTTTGAGAGCTGGATTCTGCGAGAGCCTTGACCTTTGTGTATTGATACTGAAGAGCCTCCCATGACAAACATGACTGAGCCACATAAACAATTTCAAAATCACTTTCTAAGCTTCTTAGTAGCCGCTTTTTAGTCTGTTTGCTCAATGACAGATGTGGAGTTGACATTTCCATGGCCTCACTGTTGCTATCAAATGAACTAGGAGTCCCCAAAAATTGCTTGTTAAGAACAGAACCTGCAGAAATAAATTTGATGAATATATTCTAGCTAAGAAATTAATTAATTTATATCTATAAATTTTATAATAGTAAACATCTACCAGACAACATTGCTTAAGTTATGATGAACAATAGTCATGTGTCGCCAGTCGGTTAATCCACAACTTCTACACTAATAACAATCCTAAATATAGCACAATTTAAATGAAAAAGAAACGACTACCTACTTATTCCACAAGTTCTATCATAATTGAGTAAATCGAACCATCTCATTCTTTCAGTGTACTTCTTGTAAAAAGGATCTGATTGATCTTGATGCTCGTCTCTAACAGCTACTTGCCTTTCCGCAGCTACTGAAGTAATGGAGACACAAAGTGCTGTTGGTGGAAACTCCGTCATATCTCGATTTTCGGCTGGCGAATAGGAGCTACAAGCAGACGACGAATCTAATTCTTCAACCGAACCCACATCTTCTGAGCATGAATTGGATCGGCAAATTATGGAAGCTATATAACCGTCCATGCCAGTGTCGTTATCCGAACAAGAATTGAGTTCTTCCATATTCTCGTCTCCGTGAAGAAGAACATGTTCCTCAAAATTAATTTCCTCTACAAGCTCATTTTTCTGAAACTCAATTAGTGTTAGCTTGCATGGTGTTGGTGAAATGTTTGAATAAATATATGGGTTACCAGTAATTTCATTCCTGTTACAGCTTTGCACAACCAAAGAAAATTTCCCAGCCTCTTCTGTAACTACTTGAACATCATTAGCCACTCTATTAAAGGATAAGAAAATTTTGATGATACGGTTTCTGAAAAACCTGAAAACAAACAAAGCCAAAAAGCAGACGATTCTAAAAGGATAAAAAGTTGCAAATAGAATCCACCGGATGAGCAATTGAAGCCAAAGAAAAAGCTGGCAAAAAAGGAGAAAAAATGGATGGATATAGAAGCTCAAATAAAACCACTTCAAAAATCCGTGTGGGATGATGATAGATTCAATGATAAACCAACAGGATATCAAAAGAGCCATTCCCATAAAAAATTCAAGACTACTTCTCCATGACTTTTCCCAGTGGATGGCAACTGCAAGAGCTACTATTATAGTTTCATCTGTGCTAATAATATATTAGTTTTGAGTAGTCATCAACACTCGAAACTGCGAAGAAAGAGCCAAATTAGAAATTTATGTGCTAGTTGTAATAAACAAATTAATATATACAGTCGTTATCAACAATGATAAATTATTATGTCAAAAATTTCAGTTTCTTTGCAAGGTAGACAAGACTTCGCTTAGAATATATTTTGTTGCAGAACCTGAATAACCCCTTTGTTTATGTTTTAACATTATAAAACTTGTATGCTTGCAAGGATCCTATCCACAGCCTAATCGATCATTTTCTTCTGAACGTGTGTTTCAACTCTGTCTTCCTGATCCAAGTTCTCTTAAGTTCAAAAGAAAACTCGGGTCACGAGTTCAAGAAGCTAAAATTAGTGGACCTTTTATATTTTTATCTATCAACCCACGATTATAAATTCAAATTATATATGCTCAGAAAAAAGTTTAAATCAGGATATGTCACAAAATTACACATCGATAGCTCGTGGTGTGTGTGGGGTGGCGCGAGGGATTCAGATTAGGATCTTGCCTATGTTTTTGCTCTTGGTTGAAACTTAAAAAGTGAAAGTTTAACTGCTGAAGACACGGATGAAGGGAATGCGTAATAATAAGAAATTACGAAGAAAATAATAATTTTTTTTTTTGATGACATGAAACTATTACTCAAATTACAACTCATATTAAATGAGAATATAACTGATATGTACAATCATATATATATATATATATATATATATATATATACTGAGATCTGTTGACATTTATTTTGATATGGCACCGCTCAGATTTTTAACCCTCTCAAATATTCGAGGGATGTCAAACTCTCAGTCTGGGAGAAAGACTGCCTTCACTCAAGCTCTGAGGCTCTAAAGACATTTATTTTGATATGGCACCGCTCAGATTTTTAACCCTCTCAAATATTCGAGGGATGTCAAACTCTCAGTCTGGGAGAAAGACTGCCTTCACTCAAGCTCTGAGGCTCTAAAGAAGTACATTTAAATGAAACCCCTGCAATGCGTTTGCGGAGGCTCGAATCCCTTCCCTCACATTTGTGAGAGAATGGCTCTAGCCACTTGGGCTAAGCCCAAGTGGTTATGAAGAAAATAATTAAAGGGAAGAGGGTGTAAGATAATACGTCATGATTGAAAAACGTTCTTACATCACAACTAGATAATCACGGACAAGTGAACGAACATTAGCTACCAACTACATAACAAATTAACTATCAATGTCTCACTATTCCCATAGCTCAGCACTTACGTAACAGTAGAAGGAAAATCCTTTAAAGTATTTTCGGCGTACTATCAATTGCTTCCCTTCCGTTTCCTCGAAGTAACAACACTATTGACATTTTAAAATCGATGAAAGAAAAAAAAAAAAAATTAGCTGGGATGAGAGATTCCAAGCATTTGAAGACTCAAAAGTGTCGATTCTTAATTTGCGTTTAAGCCATTTTCTAAGCAATAAATGTTGCAATTTTTACTCAAAACGAAAATTTTAGTTTGTGGCCGTGGGGAGTTCAATTAGTATGTTTTGAGTTTGTCTGATATTCAAATGATATCTTAAAAAAAATAAAAACCAAAATGATAGTCTACCTATATTGGAGAGCGTATATATTATACACATGTTAACAATAGGGATGGACAAAATTCAAATTTAATATTTAATTCCTTAAATTTTTCAGAGTTTAATATCGGATGGTCATTTAAATAACGTTAATTGAACAACACTCTAGAGAAAAAAAAAATAATTAAACCAAATAGAATTTTCTTTTTTTCCTCATAAAACCAACCGTTGGAAATAACTCGTACATAATTAACCGTTAATAACTACCTCCAGAAATTCAAATTCAAACTCACATAAAAGATCCTTTATATATCGAACAAAAACCAACTACTTGAAAATCCTCTTCTTTTAATTAAACCATAATCACTCCATCCCTTATTGCTTAACAAAGGAAAAAATGGAGCAACATCAAGAAGGAATTGGCATAAAAATCTACAACGCAACCCCGCCAGAAGGTTCCACTCCACGCATGGCGGATGCCCTTCCAGCAGAACCTTCCTCCGGTGTCCATCAGCCCGGAAGAAAACGCCGTGCCGTCGCAAAAGGAGTGCAGAAAACGATATCAAAAACCTCCATGCTTGTCAACTTTCTCCCCACAGGCACTCTCTTAACGTTTGAAATGATCCTCCCTTCGGTGTACGGCAACGGGGAGTGCTCTCCGGTGAATACCCTAATGATCCACGTACTACTGGGGCTTTGTGCTCTCTCTTGCTTCTTCTTCCACTTCACTGACAGTTTCCGGGGACCGGACGGGAAAGTTTACTACGGATTTGTAACGCCGAGGGGGCTGGCGGTGTTCAAGCCGGGGCTTGAAGTTGAGGTTCCGAAGGAGGAGAGGTACAAAGTAGGGCTTACGGATTTTGTGCATGCAATGATGAGCGTAATGGTGTTTGTGGCGATTGCTTTTTCAGATTTTAGGGTTACTAGATGTTTGTTCCCGGGGCATGAGAAGGAAATGGATCAAGTTATGGAGAGCTTTCCATTAATGGTGGGTGTCATTTGTAGTGGCTTGTTTCTTGTGTTTCCTAATACTAGGTATGGCATTGGTTGCATGGCTGCATGAAACCATTTAAGGGTTCCATTAATTATTATTATTTGTGCCTAGTTATATACAAGGGAAGTGATTATATTTGTAGACTATAGTTAGTGCCTTATGTTTATGTAGAATAAAAGTTAATTTCTCGACTCAATCGGGAAATTATGGTGTGTTATATGTATCTCTTGTTACGTTGAGGAAATGTTAATGTATTTGATAGTTACTTGTTTTTACCAATAATTCCTTTTGTTTACAAATGAACGATGGCAAAATCAGGATTTTGATTTAATAGACGGCATAACATAGTATTTAACTGTTAACATGAGGAGGTCAAATAACATGAAATTTGCATATCTCTTTGCCTCGAATGAGAAATTAAATTGGCTATGTTAATTCATTCAGAGGTCACATCCTACCATATGGAATGAACAAATACAAAGATTTGTGTGACTTCTATTTTACAAATGTAACGGACATTAATCTTTCTATCCCCTCTGTATAGTAACTGTGAGTACTCTATGAATTACTCTGTACAATCTCTTTTATCTTTCGAAAAAGTACAGTATGGCATTGATCTCTCGAGGGGGAAAAAAATAAGAGTGTGTAACCAATTCCTGACTAACTGTATGTATGTAAAAAGGAGAAAATCAAACTAGGGTTTCAATTGATGAATCTGGCTGTTTCTCATCGACTTGCTTTCGAATGTCTAATCTAAATGTAGCATCCCGTAAATTAAATTGCAGAAGAAGAAGTGTGGAGGTGATCCTTAAGCCGAAGTTAAGGTCAAAGCTATTAGCTAGCTTAATTATCTATCATCACAACATTTAGCTAATCTTTCCTCTTTCAACTTCTGCCACAGACAGAGCATTTCTCTGGGGCTTTGGTAGTGTGCAACAACAAACTGATCTCTGCACCCTTCGTTGTACACACGTGGTTCATTTATGTAACTTACTTGCATTCCAAGTTTCTTCAGTTGTGCTATCCAGATCCCCATTGCCACATCCTCCAGCTTGAACATCTGTATCAATCGACCCTAAATTTAGCAAGAGACTTGATGTACTTTCACGTGCAGGGCAAAACTGCAAGCCCATCTGTGTTTACTTACCTTTAAATGGCCTTTATGTCTCTTAGCAACTGCCTTAGCTATGTCATATGATACCACATAACCAGGACCATGTGCCCAAGGGGGGTAAGAACTCTCAGGCCATTCCTTCAAAATTAGAGAGTTTTTAGAGATGAACTCATCTGTATGGAACTTATTTTGATAGTTGCAGTAAAGAAAGTTACCTCAGGGCTGATATACCATTTACTATCAGGACTCCGATGAGGCCTTGCATCAGCATTGATGAGACCATACAGCAAGCCCTGCGTCACATTTGCTCTATTTAGAGAAGCTAAAACTTCATCCACGCGAACAAAAGCATCATCATCTGTTTTCATCACGTACTTAGCTGAAACAACTTCTGTCTGTCAAAAACCATAAAATAAGACAACAGGATAAACAATTTTAACTTTGGAACAAAAAATAAATAAATAAATAAATAAACAAAAAAAAGAAGTAAGAGCTTACCCCAAAGATGCATATTGCTACAGTCTTCCAGGTTATAAGACTATAATAGTCAACAAAAGGCATCAGCTGAATGTCTCTATATGTTTGTAACTCGGTCCAAAGTTCCTCATTCACAATCTGGTTTTTATGCTGTGGCAGAGTGCAATCCCTTTCAGTATTTAGCTTCAGACGTGCATGTATTGAGAAGACAAAAATAGTGAAAAATGGTACTCACCAGTCCGACAAAAAAGCGTACTGCAACAGCTCCTGCCTTCACAGCAGGGTACTGCATCCATGCTCTCCGAACAGCCATCCTTCGCTTGAAATTGTTCGCTGTAGAGAAGACACCAATGAATAGGTCTAGCCGGTGATGCAGGGGAAGTGGAACTGATCTCAGATCTTCAAGGTCAACAATCTCATCTAAAACCTCGGATGTGGGTAAGCCACTGGCCAAGACTGAAATTAATTCCAAGTCTCCAGATATCCTTACTTCACTTACAAGCCACGGCTCCAGACTCTGAAATCATCACAAAAATTGCAGAAGAGTTTGGAAGCATAAACACATAAGCATACACTGCGTTCACAGAGAAACAAGTGAAATTAATTACTTCGCGGAAAGCAAAAGATGTTATGTGCTTTCCATCAACCGTCATCTGAATTCCTTCTTCTCCCAACCTCAGCGTCATAACAGACAAGTAGCCTTGCTTGAAAGGGAAATACTGGCTAGCTCTAGTTTTGTTCCTCTCCATTGATGAGCGTAAGGAAATGTATGAAGATTCATTTCCTGTTAACTTTCTGCCCTCATTGTTACCCACAATTTCATTGCATTGCTTCAGCTCATCCACTGCTTATTATGCAAAAGAAAGACTCTATGTTAAATGAGAAGCAACAAGAAGCTCTAATGCGACCATGCCTTCGCAGTTCTATTCAATGATCTTCAAATGACCTCAATAAGCTCAGTATTCTCTTGATTTGTAACACATAATAGTGCAGCAAAGCAATGTCACAAAACCAAGTGTTTTCCAAATGGAAATATAGAGATACCAAATTCTAAAAAAGATGCAAAATTGGGCTTATGTCCTATGTAGACACCTAAAACAAAAAAAAGATCAACATTCTACTCGAGTTACTGGCATACAAGAGAGAACTGATGCATCAGGCCATAAAATTTATTTCAGATTGCGAAACTCTAAAAACAGAGGAAATAATGTATACCAATACCTTTCTTATTTTTACCGGGAACTGGCGAGGGGCACCGCTCCTCTTCACCCCAATCTTGTGTTGCAGTCCATGTGTTTTGAACAATTACAGGATTCTCGGTTACTTTATCACCATGAAGTCGTACATTGTAATGCAAAACTAAAGGAGGATCTGCCTCCCCTGGAGTAGGCTCCCCGGTAAGATCAATTCGAAAATCACCAAGAAGGCCATTTGGAATGCCTATTATAGTAATAGAAGAACCCTGAATCAGGCCACAAGGAATCCGTAGTCTATAACCACTATCACCAAATCCTGTGGCATTAATATTACTAAGAAAATGTGGACATTGTTTCTCCTTCACTTTGTGAACTGAACTTCCATTTAAGTCACCATGTTGGTCCTTTCCAAAGGAATCCATAAGATTGTCCCATGCAACTCCGGCTTCTCTAAAAGCCTCTACTGCATTAGGCAAGCCCTGAGAGTACTTAATCAGATGCTTCATCCGATTCCACGTCATCAAAGAACTTTGCACTTCTTCAGAGAAGTTCCTTCTAAGAAAAAGTCTAGACACCAATGTATCCGCAGAAATAACTTGATTAGCAGAATCTGAGTCATGTTAGTGAACAGCATCTGTGCGATTCAGTGGATCAGTTGAGTTGATGGTAACGGGAACAAACAGAGTGCTCTCCCCAAATGGGTTTTCCAGCACGGCATGCCTCAGAACTAGTAGCACAAGAAAGAACCCAATCAAACCGCCGCCAAACCATTTCTTCATTTTTCTTTAACACTTTCACATCAATGGTTAACAAATCGAAGCCTATACACTCGCCTAGTCTCTTAAAGTGCCTCTCTAGCTAATATTGTACCCACTACAAGACGAATCCACACAACCCAAGTGATGATGAAACTGAAATTGATGATCTGCAATTGAAGAACAATACATCCTTGTATGAAATCACTTGTAGCAATGTTTTCTGTTTTACGAAAAAGGTCTAAAAAGTAAAAACTGTTGCAACACATTGAAAGATTCCAAATTTCCAATTAAAAATGCTACACGAACTATGACCCCAAAATAAACCAAACCGGTTCAGGACTCTTTAACGGTTATAAACTCCTATTAAATTCAAAATGCAGTGTCACCGACTCTTAGAAGCAACAAAACCCCATCTCCAAATTCTAAAATCACGACCAAAAAAAAACTGACCAAGAACGCTAGAATACAAAAAACTGAAACAAAAACCAACCATCAATTACAAACTAACCCCAGATGAGAAAAAAGTAATCACATATCAACTTCATCTGCATTCATTAAACGAACTGCGTCAATTCAAATAACAGCAGCAGAAGATACGTAAGATTACTACATAAACATATACCTTAAAATCAGTTCTGCAAACATAAGAGAAGATGAAGACACAGAAACTAGAAAAGGGCTTAGAAACCAAGAAAATACGAGTAAAGAATGAAGATTTGTTGTGTTGTTTGGTGAAATGCACTGTTGTTTGTAAGTTTGAGACTTTAAGCTTATTAATATTCTATTATTATTAAATATTATTAAATATTACTAATTATTATTTTTATGAACTTGAAGTCTACGCCAAAACAAACAAAGTGAAAGCAGTTGTTGTTCTGATCAGGTGTTGCTTTTGCTGTCTTGTGTTGTGTCTTCGGTAAATACAATCTAGGATGATCTATTTTCCTGTAAATTACCAATCATGCCACTGAAAGATGGCCAGGTGGTTGACAGTTAATATATGTAATATGTAATGTTGCCGGCTCGCCGGGCTTTCTGAGTTAGAAGTTTACGACACCGTTTTGAGGCTGCGTAAGGAAAAAGAAAAGATTTACGTGTAGCTTTGACTGGATTCTTTTCTTTTCTTTTGCTTTCTTTCTATTTTGTGGGGGCTTGGAACTTTGACTAGTTCCTTGCACCAAAAAGCAAAAACTCTTCTTAATTATTGCAAATATTTATTATTCATGGAAATTTTAGGTAGGTTCTTCAAAATTTAATTTAATTTGAATAGATCAATTCAATTCGAATCAATATAGATAAATTAATTTTAAAATCATACCCTAAAATTTTTCTTAAAAGATCTATTTTAGATGAGATGTCATCCATCATGTGGAATTAAATTAATTTGTAACAATTTTAAAAAAAATCTTGTGTCATTTGATGGGTACCACCTCCACGCACCAACTCATTTGGGACGAATTTTCTGGATTTTTAGATAAGTAGCATAATTTTTATTTGAATGATTATAAAGAATTAGATTTAGGGGTGGCAAAACAAATAAACGAATAGAATTTGAATTGAATCGTAAACGAATTGGGTCAAAATTATATTGATTCGAATTCAATTCATTTATTAAATAAATTGAAATCTCAGGATTTGGATTTAATTTGTTTATTAAACGAATATTCGGTTCAATTGTTTAATTCATTTAGTAGAATTAATAAATGAATCGAATCGAATCCGGATTCATTTTTATTCGTTTATCCTATTACGAATGCATAACGAATCGAATTGAATCAGCATTCGTTTACAATTCATTTAGAAAAATATAATTAATAAACAAAATTAAGCAAAATAAAATATAAAAAATCCACAAATTTAATATCCTACAACAAAATACAAATAACCCAAACCATATTCTATGATTAAATATACAATTATCCAAATACGAAATACAAAATCCTTAATAATACAAATAACCTTCAAATTTTAAAATATTTTCAAATAAATTTAAGGACAAAAAAATAATTTAATTAAACAAATAAGAAACAAATCGACCTGTATTTGATTTGTTTATGACCCGTTTATTAAATGAATCTAAACGAATAAACGAATCAATATCTTTAAACCCATATTCGATTCGTTTAATTAGTGAATCAAATCGAATTCACCTATTTATTAAATTAATTAATTGTTTCAAACCCAAACCCATTTAATTCACATCAAATCGAATAAACGAATCTTAACCCATATTGCCACCCCTAACTAGATTAGAATTATATATTGAAATATTAAATTAGTTTGATTACGCGAATAATTTTACTAGAAAAATAAACACAAGAAACTCATCAGATCTAGGGCTAAATTACGGTATCCCATGAATTATGTGAACACAAGGCTTGTTAACCAAAATGGGGACAATCGTGAAACTAAGTCAGCGATTTCATAAAGCTATGCTTGTTGCCTAGTTCTATTACCGTTGGTACTTATTTTTCAAGTGTTTGTTCAAAGCCTACCAAATTGGAGTGGTTACAGCAACATCACAGCGCATGAAATTATGATCATATAAATATTTGACCACCTTTCCCTTTCTTACCGAAAGCTATATATTTAAGTTAATGCACTA
Organism: Citrus x clementina; assembly: GCF_000493195.1. Lineage (NCBI taxonomy): Eukaryota > Viridiplantae > Streptophyta > Magnoliopsida > Sapindales > Rutaceae > Citrus > Citrus x clementina. The sequence continues at coordinate 24,963,166 of NW_006262139.1, read as the reverse complement.
GCTTATATCTTACATTGTGGGCATTAGTTCTCTTCTTGGCCTCTTAATTGCTACCATCATTTTGTTGCATTCAGTGCGTTCCTTACCCACCTTTACGGTCTTCTGTTTAGTGTAAAATTAGTGTATAAAAAGGTTTGGAAAGTAGACATTGACGGTGTGTTTGTTACCTGAAATTAGATTGCAATCTATCATTCTATTAATTAAAAAAATAAATTGTATAATAATTTAATATAATTGACAATAAATATTAAATTATTTTTAATTCAATAAATATTAATATTAATAAAACAATAATATTTCACATAATATAGTTCATGTTACACTAAATATAATACTATTTAACATATTAATACAATACATGTAATATAATATAATTAATACTAAAATAATATAATATAGTATATCAAACACACCTTAATGAATTTTCTACCACTCATAAAAATTATGACGTGCCCTAATTTTGGGACATGATTAATTAGACCCATGAAAGTCCAAATTTCCACCACCTCATAATATCCAAGTGTATGGTTGTAAAATTCATCGAACCAAAGTGACGAAAAGAAGTGTACATCTATGCTGATGGTTGATGGTTATGGTTTTTGGCTTCATTTCATGATTCAGCCTGGACTTTTCCAGGGACTGATATACGGTTGCAGAAGCACTCGGTCATGTATATAAAAGCTCTCGGGTGCGTTTTCTAGACCCTTCAAGATGTTAGACTAATTAAGCAAGTAATATCAACTCAAGAAAAGCCAAATGGAAGTGCTGGAAACATCCTATTATCACTATTTAACAAACGGTTCTTCACTTTCCCTCCCGAGACAAAATTTAATCACGAAGTCAGAAACCAGAAGCAGAAATCAGCTTAACAAACCAAGCGAACAACCAATGTCTCCTGCCGTGTCTTTGTCCATCTCCCACCTTCCAATCTGCAAATCTCAGGACATTGCAAAAGATACCCACATCCCAAAAAGCACTTTCAGAGAAAGCCCTTTCCATAAAACACCTACAGATGTCGAACTTAGTAAAAGAAAGCTGTTAAATTCCACTGCCTTGGGGCTTTTAGGAGGGCTGTCTCTTGTTCAGCCAGCAAAATCAGCTGAACCTGAGAGCCCAATTGAGTATACTTCGAATAGAATGACTTATTCAAGATTCTTGCAGTACTTAGATGAAGGTAGTGTCAAGAAAGTAGATTTGTTTGAGAATGGAACCGTTGCGATCGCTGAGATATATAATCAAGCACTTGACAAAATCCAGAGGGTCAAAGTTCAGTTGCCAGGATTGCCACAAGAGTTGCTGAGGAAAATGAAAGAGAAGAATGTTGATTTTGCTGCTCATCCAATCGAAATGAATTGGGGAGTTTCTTTACTGGACTTCCTAGCAAATTTTGGCTTTCCATTGTTACTACTTGGCTCTTTGTTTTTAAGATCATCTTCTGTAAACAGTCCTGGAGGTCCTAACCTGCCATTTGGCCTTGGAAGGTATGACTTGGATTATATATTTTTTTAAATTCTCAAGCGCGGGCACTTGTAATTTGTTAAAATTTGGATCGGTAGCGATTTGTAGGAAAAACTGAGCAAATTTTTTGTCGTTTAGCAATTCTCTGTATAGAGATATGTAATTTTAACAAAATGCCTACGTCCGAAAGATAGGAATGATCATAGCATCCATTAATATTGTATTTTTCCTGTAAGCAGGAGCAAGGCCAAATTTGAGATGGAGCCTAATACAGGAGTGACATTTGATGATGTTGCTGGAGTTGATGAAGCAAAACAAGATTTTCAAGAGATTGTGCAATTCCTTCAGACACCAGAGAAATTCGCCGCAGTTGGTGCAAAAATTCCAAAAGGAGTTCTATTAGTTGGGCCACCAGGGACAGGAAAGACGCTGTTGGCTAAGGCCATAGCTGGAGAAGCAGGGGTTCCCTTTTTTTCTCTGTCAGGATCGGAATTCATTGAGATGTTTGTTGGTGTAGGAGCTTCAAGAGTAAGAGATTTGTTTAACAAGGCCAAGGCGAATTCGCCATGCTTGGTGTTTATTGATGAAATAGATGCAGTGGGGAGGCAGAGAGGAACTGGCATTGGTGGAGGAAATGATGAACGGGAGCAAACTTTGAACCAGTTGCTTACTGAAATGGATGGTTTCACTGGGAACAGTGGTGTGATTGTTATTGCAGCTACAAATCGGCCCGAAATTCTTGATTCTGCTTTGCATAGGCCTGGAAGATTTGACAGACAGGTAAGTTATATTTAAGTAACACACACTCTTTGTTTGAGCTTGGTTCACGTAACAAGCATGCTTGGCATTGGTTTTGCACTTGAGCCTTTACCCACCTAGCTTAAACTTCTACGTCAAGCGGTAACTTGAGAGATTTTGATTAGACATCATCCGACATTTTTGTTGTTTTTTTGAGCAGGTCAGTGTTGGGCTGCCTGATATAAGAGGGAGAGAGCAAATATTAAAGGTGCACAGCAACAACAAGAAGCTTGACAAGGATGTATCTCTCAGTGTTATTGCCATGAGGACTCCAGGATTCAGTGGTGCAGACCTGGCAAACTTAATGAATGAAGCTGCCATTCTTGCTGGTAGGAGAGGAAAAGCCAACATTACTCTGAAAGAAATTGATGATTCAATTGACCGAATTGTGGCCGGAATGGAGGGCACCAAGATGACTGATGGAAAGAACAAGATCCTGGTTGCTTACCATGAGATTGGACACGCTGTTTGTGCGTAAGTATATTCAGGGCTTGTTTGCTACTATAAAATAGAATCACTAGTTGAGAAAATTTTTTGGGAAAAATAAAATATGTTTACAAATCGTTCTAGCTTCGTGCTTTTAAAATAAAGCTGAATGACAATGGTTATAAAAAAGTACTACATATATTTTACAGGACATTGACCCCAGGACATGATCCAGTGCAGAAAGTAACTCTGATCCCTAGAGGCCAAGCTCGAGGGCTAACATGGTTCCTTCCTGAGGAAGATCCTGCACTCATCTCCAAGCAACAGCTTTTTGCCAGGATTGTTGGAGGACTTGGAGGAAGAGCAGCTGAGGAAGTGATTTTCGGAGAAGCAGAAATCACAACTGGAGCAGCAGGGGACTTGCAGCAAATTACCCAGATAGCAAGACAGGTTTTGTAACATGCTTCCACAATGTGTTCCGCTTACAAAATTTTCTGAACTTTCAATCTGCTGCTAACAATTTTTCTTAATTTGTTACACAGATGGTAACGAGGTATGGCATGTCCGAAATTGGGCCATGGACACTGATTGATCCTTCAGTGCAAAGCAGTGATGTCGTGATGAGGATGTTAGCAAGAAACTCAATGTCAGAAAAACTTGCAGACGACATTGATAAAACAGTGAGAAATATAATTGAAAGTGCTTACGAGGTTGCAAAGAATCACATAAGGAATAACAGGGAAGCCATTGATAAGCTTGTGGATGTGCTTATGGAGAAGGAAACACTTTCAGGAGATGAATTCAGGGCGGTTCTATCAGAATTTACTGATGTATCTGCAGATCAAGTTGATAGAACTCCTATCCGAGAGTTGATTAGCGCCTAAAGAGTGTCATTAATAGATTGTACCCTTACTTTGTAGTCATGCTGCAGTACACAAAATTTAGTAACTGAAGCAAGCAAATCTTGTATATTTTTGTATCCATGGTACAAATTTACAGCATAGTAGGAGCTTTCAATCAGCAAAATTACTATTTTGTCTTCCTATTTTGGCATTCTTTGACATATATATTTTGGAACATGTTCTCAATATATATGTAGTTTTACAAAGAATTGTTGCAACAGATATAAAATAACTTTATTTGTGAGATATTGATCACATAATCCAGATTCTATGAAAGCGAACATTTTCCCTTCTTTAATTTTTCAATAGATCTGTTATATTTTATTAAATTAAGCAAGAACCAAGCAAAAAACTCTTTTTATGTGCTGCTCATATCAGGCTAAAAAACATAAAATAAATTACGGACCGTACCTTTATATTTTGAGTTTTTCATTCCATGAATTCAAAGGAGGCGAATAAAGAGAAACAACAAACCTAAAGAGGTTAAGACATAAATATTATAAGTTTTAGGGGTAAAAATGTGAACGATGAAACTGGGTAAATTTGCTTTTATCTTTCCTGAAATAGTTTCGGCCAACACGGTTCATTGCATGGTTCGTTTTCCAGTCCCAACAACCAATCATATCTTCCCTCCAAAACCCTCCAACTGTAATTCAGATTTGCTCTCTAAAGCCCGCCAATGCCTCTCTTTTCTAAAGCTCTGCTGCTCCAAAAAGCACCTCTATCAAATCCATGCACAAATCCAAGTCTCTGGTCTCCAAAACGATGCCCAAATTTTAAAGGAACTTGTGCGCTTCTGCACTTTATCATCCTCCAAAAACTTAACGTACGCGCGTTCAATTCTTTGTAACTACGTTAATGATTCAGTGCCCATTCCTTGGAACAATCTCATCAGAGGCTATGCCTGGAGTGATAGACCAAGAGAGGCCGTTTGGGTTTTTATTGATATGAAAAGAAGAGGAATTAAACCCACTGAATTTACCTACCCTTTTGTTTTAAAGGCGTGTGCAGAGATTTCCGGGCTTAATGAAGGGATGCAGGTTCAGGCGAATGTTACGAAGAGTGGGTTGGACTCGGATGTATATACTAATAATAATTTGGTTCGTTTCTATGGGTCCTGTAGGAGAAAAAGAGATGCGTGTAAGGTGTTTGACGATATGTGTGAGAGAAGTGTGGTTTCGTGGAATGTGATTATAACTGTTTGTGTTGAGAATCTGTGGTTAGGAGAGGCAGTTGGGTATTTTGTTAAAATGAAGGATTTAGGGTTTGAGCCGGATGAGACCACAATGTTGGTTGTGCTGTCTGCATGTACAGAACTTGGAAATTTAAGCTTGGGGAAATGGGTTCATTTGCAGTTGATTGAGAGAGGAACTGTGTTGAATTGTCAATTGGGTACTGCTCTTATCGATATGTACGCAAAGTGTGGAGCAGTAGGTTGTGCTAGGTTATTGTTCAGTAGGATGGAGGAGATAAATGTTTGGACATGGAGTGCTATGATTTTGGGATTAGCCCAGCATGGGTATGCTGAGGAAGCTCTTGAACTTTTTTCAAATATGAAAAATTCTTCAATAAGTCCAAATTATGTCACTTTTCTTGGGGTTCTTTGTGCCTGTAACCATGCTGGAATGGTGGAAGATGGGTACCGGTACTTTCATGAGATGGAGCATGTGCATGGGATTAAACCCATGCGCATACATTACCATACCATGGCGGATATCTTGGCTCGTGCTGGCCATCTAAAAGAGGCCTACACTTTCATAATGAACATGCCTTTTCAGCCTAACCCAATTGTGTTGAGGGCATTGTTGAGTGCAAGCAGCATTCATGATGCTAAATACCAAGATGGAGTGGGGAATGAGGTGAGAAGGAGGCTGCTTGAATTGGAGCCCAGGGGGAGTCAGAATCTAGTGATTGTTGCAAACAAGTATGCTGAGGTCGGGATGTGGGAGAAAGTATCAAATGTAAGAAGGTTTATGAAAAATGTTGGGTTGAAGAAAATGAAAGGAATGAGTTGGGTAGAGCTTGGAGGATCTATTCATAGGTTCTATTCTGGGTATGATTCTCAGGTTGAACTTGCAGGAATTTACCAGATTCTTGAAACATTGAACTTGCACATGAAGGTACTAAATTTTTAATAGTAATTTTTTATCTGCTTGTATCTCAAACGGTGGATGTCTGCGGTCATTTGATTTTTCGGTGAATCATCTTCTACTTGCTACTCCGATTCTGTACCTTACCTTGAGGCTCCTAAAAATATCTGCTAAATAACAAGGCGCTAACCGCATTAACTCCTTAATGAAACCAGGAAGTGACAATGGCATAAACTTTACAAGATGCTGCTGAAGTTTCAAGTTTTTTTTTTTCCCTTTAATAATTGGTCCCTGTTTCCTTCCTTCCCTTCTTCATTTCTTTGTAATTTGTCCACTGTTTTGCGTACATTTTCTCATTCATTTGTCAGCTTCATGTGCAAGTTCAATGTTTCAAGTATCTGGTAGACTCCTGCAAGTTCATTAAAGTGAGTGGCTGAGGATCCAATTTGTTTTTTTTATTTTTGGTGGGGGGGGGGTGTTGTTGTTGGTGGGTGTTTGGAGTAGCCTTCGTAACGTTTTGAGAATTGAAGGACAAAATTGATTGGTTACTGTAACAGAACTAGTAGTTTAACGTTTTTATACATAGTGTCCGATTATTTGCACAAGAGATACATAAGTACCTACTACTGCTATCAAAACAGCCAATGATACAATGCCAAGAATGGCCATCATTTCACAGCCATATCTACGGTATAGCTGAAGTGGTCCTGCCTAGATATGTGAATAGGGCAATACATACCAAAAGGTTCGAAGAAGGAGCGCGCCAGTATGGATATGGTTGTCTGAGCCAAAGCGAGCTCATTCTTCTGTTCCCAAGGTAGATTCAAAAATGAAAATGAAATAAGGGATACATTCCAAACTGTTGGGGTCGTTGCGTGGCCTCAAAGAATTGTTCCCCCGGTGTGAAACGTCACGAATTGGATGGCAGGCACAATTCTTACTACGAAGTCATTTAGCCGTCTACAAAAGGAAAGGCGTCGGTACTGGTACGGAGTCACCGTCAAGACAAACTTGCCGAGTTTGATTGATATGGTGCTAGAGTATAAGCTTGGACGGACCAACCAGGAACACTAGAAGTTTAACGTTTTTATACATAGTGTCCGATTATTTGCACAAGAGATACATAAGTACCAACTACTGCTATCAAAACAGCCAATGATACAATGCCAAGAATGGCCATCATTTCACAGCCATGTCTACGGTATGCACCTGAAATCTTCAGATAACATAAGCAGGGTAGTATAACTGAAGCCGTCATACTCAAAAATGCTCCAACCAGTGCCATGAGGTAGCCGAAAAAAGGGACAACAAGGGCTACAATCACCGTGCTTATTACAAAGCCGGTGCTGATTAGGAGGCTATATGGCCTCTTACTGTACTGAGTTGAAAACCGCATTTTGATAGTATTCACAACTGGTGTAACCATCAATGCATATTTGGCAATGGGATTTACCATAGTGGTGTATATTGCCACTCTTGAGCTCAATTTTGTGGTTGGTAGATTTAAAGTTATCTGTGATTGAACCTCAGAACCGAACATCAAGTACCCAAAAACTGCCATTGATGCATAAATGAATGTACACAAGAAAAAGCAGACAAGCAGGACCTGCAATAACACAATGTTATGTCATAAGCACAAGTACAGCATTACAAAGCTCTAAAGAATGAAATGAAACAGAAACAAACTTTTACTTACATGAGAGAACTGATGTTTTTTCTTCATGGAAGTATACAGAGTTGGGAAAACAGGATGAGCACAGTAACAAAAAGCATATAAGCTAATAGAAGTAGGGATTCCTTTCCAATTAACAAGTGTTCCCTTTCGATGAAACCCAACTCCATCAAAGGCACCAGTAGAAAAAATTGATCCAAGTGTGATAATAGAAGCTAAAACCCCACTTGCTGAAACATAAGAAAGAAGGCTGAGATTGTCCAACCAAACTGTGGGCAGAATAATAAGGGCAATAATAACAACAAAGCTTTGCTTGCCACCAATTGTCAATCCTCCAACTTCAATTGCAAAGTTTGGAAACAAATTCTCTAAGTTATCTCCTTCCAGTATCAGGAATCCGGTGGCAACCAAGTAGAGCTCTATGTTCATGAAAATTGAAACAATTATTCTCCCATTCCTCCCAAATGCCCGGTCGCCTATATCGGGATAACTTTTGATGTTAGAATCCAGATCCATGCATCTTTTAATCAACAAGCCTGAATAGAATGTTGCTGCGGCGATAAGGAACAGAAGTAGCAAGCTCAACCATCCCCCTGATGCTAGTGCATATGGGGTTGACAGGATCCCAACTCCTGGTACCAAAATAATTGAAAATTAGTTAGTGAACCACATTGCTTGCTTAAATGTGAAGAATAAGCATATGGAATGATGCTAATTGAACTCCTAGCTAATATATATGCTCATTGTTCTAAACAAAAAAATTCAAAAAACAATTTCAATCAGTGAACTAAACAGATAATAGAATGCTACAACAGATTTGTCTGACAGTTCAATCAATATATTCAGCTGATTTTGATTGTTTTAAGAAGAAGCTTAGAAGTAGAACCTGACAAAGCATTGACTCCATTGAAACAAGTTTTGAAGAAAGAGGTTTTGCTTGTTCTTGAATCATCATTACCAAGATGATTTGCTTCCTCATCAACGAGGAAGGGCACATCCAAATTGGAGGCATCATCATTAAACATGGCTAAGGCTTAGTGTGAGTGAGTATGTGAGGAAGAAGAGATGAAGTTCAAAGGTGCTACAAAAAGAGAAAGAGTAAGAATCCAGTGAGAGACTTGCTAATTTAAAGAGTAGATTAATTGGTAGATCTTGGAATTTTGAGTAGTTTTTATAGCTTCTTCGGCTAAGCTTTGTAACGTGTTGTAATGCAATGCAAAGGTGTCAACTTTAAATTGAAGCTAAAGATACATCTTAAGTTTTAAAGGTGCCAGCAAAATTTTTTTAAAAAAATGGTGTCAGCATTTATTGTCCTAATGCTACAATACAAAAGCTTCCTTCTGGAGAATCTGTTTTTAACAGTTTTCTGAGTTACTTGCTACTTCCTCCTGGATTATGGTATCTATCTTCAAGTGAATTAATAGAGACGCCATTGCTATTTTATTCTAATACAAATCATTGAAATTTTGACCATGTGATGGGTACATGAATAAATAATTATAGCCTCTGTCTATACATGTATATAGTTTTCTAATATGAGATGTTTTTTATTCATTTTTGTCACTTAATAAAATAGTGTTTGCCAATTCGTAGGTGAGCCTAGGCTCTAGCTTTAATATTCTATACAAATCCAAGTCATTCATATTGTCTGTCTCTCACCGCCACTCAAGACCATATTCATCTGCAAGTCATTCACATTGCAATCAACACTCAACCTTATATTAACTGATAGCCTAGTTTTCGATTTCAGCTGATGCGAGGTATTTTCCATTCGATTTGTAGCTAGTACTCTTCCACTTCTACGTGCGCGCACGGCAGCCATGTTTTTAATGTCGGAATGGAGGCTTTTTATTGGTTTACCACGAAAATCCGGCTGGGGTTGCTACTCTTCACCTTGCCCGCACTATCAACATCATAAAACATAAAATAATATGAACTCGCAAACAGCTTGTCGATAAAGATGATGACCAAACGAGTCACGCAATTAAGCATGCGGACGATATAGGTGAGCATTAGAAAGTTCAGAGGTAAAATGGGAGGCTGAGATGTTTTAGAAGATTTTAATTATATCTTTAACACAAGGATTTTTTCAGAAGCAGCAGACAGAACATACTTGATAGAAATTTCAACATATTAGCATATTTTTTTTTTTTAATATGGTGATGCGTGCTAGTCCATCCATGCCTGCTATTAAAAATTATTTAACTTCTAAAGTCTCCTAAGAATAATTGTGCTATAAAGATCTCAATAATACCATTCCAGAACCATTCACGCTAATCAATCAAGGATTCTCATAAACATCAACGGGATATCAAGTATCAAACCTGCCTTATTATATATAATTTCAATGGCCGCATGAAGCATGTGTGCATTTGAGTACTTGTTTTTTTTTCAATATATATATATATATAGAGAGAGAGAGAGAGAGAGAGAGAGAGATGTTTGCAACAACTCGGATACTTGTAAACAAGGCAATCGCCTATAATCTTCCCACAAATTTGATTATGTCGCACACGGATGTGGCTAAGGTCCGTCCGCCTAAAAGCTGTGTCTAATAGCCCAATAGTTGTGCACTTTTGCTGCGCTGTTACCAAAACTTACATTAAATGTTCTTTCGGTTTCAAGGATAACAATCATACTTTATTTGACTCATGGAGAAGCTGCCAATAACATAAACATCAGGACCACTTTTGATCTGTTCAAGATCAAGTGGGACCGTTTGATTTCAACGCGACGCTGCTTTCGGGTTGCTTCTATAGTTTTCTGTTCTTGACTTTTGCTTTTTATATTATAATTTCGTGAAATGCTTTTACAACTATTTAAAATCTTTTTCTTTTATAATGCAAAACAATTTAAGAAAGTTAAAATCCTCTCCTAGTTTCAGTTTTCTCATTTCAAATTAAAGGATTTTATTAAATTAGATCATCGGATATAACACACGGCTAGTATTTTTTTTTTCCTTTTTTGAATTATTGACATTACAATTATCGGGAATCTTTTAAAAACCTACTTTGATACAACACAAAATTACATATTTAATATCTCTTATTTTTTCAAATATGTATAAATTGTAACCTTTTTAAGTATATTAAAAAAGATATGTATAGATTAGGATTCTATCTTAATTCGAACTTTGAAAATCTTATGCCACTCAAAGTACTT
>NW_006262139.1:24752576-24952185 GCF_000493195.1 Citrus x clementina | reverse complement strand
GGGAAAATGTGAAATAAACGTAAATCATATGTATTGTGTAAGCAGCAAGCGATGGACAGTGAATGACAAGAACAGACAAGAAAAGAACCTAACAAAGCATTGAATCCATTGAAACATGTTTGAAAACGGAAGGAGTAGCGGTAGGGTTGCCTTCAGAATTATTTGAGTCGTTAAGGAATCTTCTGCCTCCCTCAATATTATTTTATTCCGCGTGAGCTGTAATATCAGGAACAATGAGTGGTGCATTCAGTGAAGAATTATCCATCTATTATTGTTTTGTTGCTTTGATTATTCTCCGTTGGATCTAGAGAAGAGAGATCAGAGATCGATATTCACAGACCGGATTCAACAATTCTAAATTTAATGGGCCTGCCATATATGGGTAGACACAAATTTATTTTATTTCTTTAGTATTTCATTTGTAGAATCCGGAAAAAAAATTAAACGTAGTATGGCTGGATTTTTCAGTTTACAAGTTTGCATGGAATATAATACAACTGGTAACATTGAGTTGTAATTTTATTCATGATAAATCTTTGTTATGTTTTGCAGCGACTAGTCGGAGAATTATCAGATCAGGAAGAAATAGTCATACGTTTTTTTCATTATTAAAAGGAAAAAAAATTTCTTTTAAAAAAAGAAAGACAATATACAATATTTTTGTCTAATATAATTCAAAATTCAAACAAATTTAGAATGCAACAAGTAAGAAGAAGTAGAAACTAATTAAATTAATTTTAACAAACAAACAAAAAAACAATTAATAGATTGATTGTTGTAGCTAGCGTGTCAATTTTGTATCTCACATATAATTATATCATACGATCTTGTTAAAAAAGTTAACAGCAAATGAATAAATGACTCTCAATTACGTAATTAGTGTCACAAATTTCTGTGTAGAATAATTATTAGTATCATTATTTTAAGTATTTTTTTAATTTAAAAAAATCTTAGGTGAAAAAGAAGTGTCACTTCAAACGTAATTGAAGTTGTAAAATAGGTCATTATTAACAGTTACGCGTTTCATTTTGTTACTAGTTTTCGCTCTAGTTTTCAACTTCTTTTAAGGATTAAAGTTCACCATATAATACCCCTGATTCAATACAATTTTTTTTTTTAAAAAAAAAAATTTAATAATATCGCCTCATCCTAACGAAATTATTCAATATATAGAGAGAGAGAGAACAGAAAAATATAAAGCACGTAACAATCGCTTGTAGGACAATTAAGAAACTAATCTCCAGTGATTTCTCTTAATCAGTTTGACTATATTTCTTTGACATTAAAGAGTTTAACTGGAATTAAAAACATAAAGAAGATGATAATGACTTAGGTGGCATTTGTTTTTTGACCCGAAATCTGAATAGACCTGAATTAGTCTGAATTCTGAATAGATCTAAATGTCTAAATCTGAATAACATGTTTGTTTTTTTGTCTGAATATCGAAAAATAATTATTAAGTTATTTTTTTTTCAACTTAAAAAATTAAAAATATGTATTTTTACATTTGTATCCTTATTAAATTTGAATGTCAAATAAATAATATATTAAATACCACGATATTTTAACATTTATAAGTAAAACTATATTCAAATGAATATATAATGATTTTGAAATTTTAATATATAAAATATCATAAATTTCAAATTTTATCGTATATAATATAAGAAAGAAAAAACTAATAAGATGCTTGAAACAGTTGATTTACCATTTCATCTTGAAGTTGTCGCATGTAATTTTAATCTTCAATACTTGAGGAGTTGATAACAAAGTGAAGAGGGATTCCATGACGGCTAAAAAAATAATGATGAGATTATTATGTGGGGTAAATGTCTATGGGTGAGTTTTGGGATAGATATGAAAAATAAATTATAAAGCAAGGATATTTTTTACATTAGAAAGTAATTGACTTAATTCAGATGTCTCCATTAAGTAAAAAGTCAAAAAAATTAGCTTATTTTATTAAGTCAAAATTATCTAAAAAATTTCATTAAGTTATAAAAACAAACACCTCTAATTAACTTAATTAATTAAGTTAAGTCATTAAGTTAAAAAACAAACGACACCTTAGTATGTCATCACCAATAAAAATCCCATTCTTTTCTTCCACGCCTTGACACCTTCAAGTATGTGTGCTATATTTTTGGTTGGCCTCTATCCTCTTTCCTTCACTTAATAAAGTAATTATTTAACAGAAGATGACAATGACCGTTATTTACAATTACATTTAGATTGTGAAACAATTATAATAATTGCTACCAGTTGTTGTTGCCAACCTTAACTACTGTATTTGGATTGAATAGAGAATTTCAAATTAAACAACTAATTATTATTATCATTATTATAATATTTTCCCCCTCTCTCTATCAACCTTAGCCGCAGTCCGCAGGCACTTCAAATTTTCAAGCCCTCCATCATTGAGGGAGGGGAAAAATCGTTTAAATTTTTCTTCATATTAATAATGACATAGTTACTTATCTCTCATTTTGTAAGAGCTTTATCTTTACTTTGTCACTATCGTTTCATGATCTCATTGATATTTAAATCTTTTGCTTAGGTATACATCTTCATTCTAGTTGAAATTCTTCCAACCTATAAAACACATTTTATTAGTATAAATCACTAAAGACTCCCATTTTTTAAAAGGTTTTTATTATTAAATATTTTCAACGTGCCAGGGGCTCATGGGCCGGCACAGGCACGATACAATAAGAGCACGTTTTGGTAGAGCACGCAGCACAACACTGCACGCACTTAGTCTGGGCTGGATTTAGAATTTTAGGCAAGCATACCTTAAAAGCACGACATGATTAGAGATAGACTAAAGCATGGCACGTGAAAAAACATGCAATAAGTATGTTTCACTTTTTAAAGAAAATAAGTTTAATATTTTATAATTTTATAAATAACTTGAAATTGAATCTTTCAATATATTTTACTAGTGTAAGTCTTCTAAGTTCATTTAATTCTTAATTTAAAAAAAAACTCTAATTTTTTTTTGTTTATAATTTATTAAATGAATAGACAATATAATAAAATTATAAATATCATAATTTTATAAAATTATATATTAATATTATTCTAAACTAGGATTTATGACGCTACATAAGCCCAAGTTGACAATTAACTTAATCTTTAAGAAAATTTTATTATTGTTGTTGTTATTGTTAAGTAGTATAAAAGAATTCTAAAATATTGTAGTATCTAATTTAGTAGTTAGTATTACATTTTCTTATTATTATTAATTTATTATTATTGAATATGGATTTGAGTTTTAAACTTTTGATTTTATTAAATTTTACTAAAGTAACATAAACTTAAAAAAAGTATATAGGATCGCCAATAACTTGGCTTGTCTTTTTTTTTATGAAAAAAAAAGCTTATTGTGCTTTGCATGGCGCCACACGGTGCAGCCCATTGCATGAGGGCCTAAAAAAAAAAAAAAAATGTCACGACATAAAGTACATGATAGGTATGGCACGGCACGAACACGAACTCACGTGGACTTTCCTTACCGGCCCGGCCCGTTACGCATCTCAACTTATTACCTATTCACTGGCCCATTTCTTCACTTTGTATGGTGCATTTATTACCACTTACGTGCAATTTTGGATTTAAGAAGAGTTTGCCTTTTAGGCTTTCTTTGATATTTAGGCGAAATCTACTAATCTTTTGGATATATATGTTCTTACATATGCAGTGGCGGATCTAAAAAAATAATTTATTAAGGGTTAAATTATATAATAGTAAAATTTTAAAATTAAAACTTTGAATGCATAAAATATTTGTTAATACATTTATAAGTGTTTTCAACGTATTTTCAAGAATAAAAAATTTTTTGTGATGATAACCTATAATTATTTTTAATTATAGTATAGGCTTTTATAATTCTAAAAGTTAAACTTTAAATTTTGTGAGTTTATAAATTTATAGGATCAATTTTAAAAAATTTAATAGGAACTAATTAGAAATCTTAAATTTATAGGCTCAATTTGATTCTTAAAATTTTTTTTTGTAGTCAGCGGGGCTATAGCCTCCATTGGTCACTTACTGCAGTACATATGTGTCTAAGCTAAATTTATTATAATTTTGTCTCCATAAAAAAAAAAAAAAAAAATCTTCGATTGAATTTGATTAAAACTTTTACCACGCGTTCAAAGAAAAAAAACTATAACTATAAATATAAAAATAAAACAAACAAATAGTTTCTTGATGTTCTCGTGAGCAAGATGGTTAATTAATTCCTTAAGACATGCTCTCCATTCAACAATGTGCTTATTCCATCAAAGATATGACATTAGATTATTACATGTTCTAGCTAGCCAGCTCTTTGGTACTGCTCTTCGAGCACATCTGCAGAATCAGCTATCAACACAGCAAGCATGCATAAGCAGCATTATTACAAGATGCTGCATTGGTTCTGTCAGTTCATTGGGATGATCAGAGTGTTATCAACATCCTCCTCTCAAGCTTAGTGGTTTCTGAAGAACCTGATGCTTGCCTCAGTAGTGGTGGTAGCTTGGAGTCCTTTGCAGTCTAGTCTTCACCAGGCACAAATATAAACTCTTACAAATAGTGCTGAATTATTTGTACAAGCGATACATAGGTACCAATTGCTGCAACTATAAAACCTATTGAAACAATGCCGAGAATGGCTATCATTTCAATGCCATATCTGCGGTAGGCCCCTGAAATCTTGAGATAGCATAAGCAGGGTAGTATAACTGAAGCTGTGACACTCAAAAACGCTCCCACCAGCGTCATGAGATACCCGAAGAAAGGGACTACAAGGGCTACAATCACAGTGCTTATTACCAAGGGAGTACTGATTAGGAGGCTGTATGGCCTCTTACTGTATTGAGTTGAAGCCCGCATTTTGATGGAGTTCACAATTGGTGTGACCATCAATGCGTACTTTGCAATTGGATTAACTAGGGTGGTGTATATTGCCAACCTTGAGCTCAGTTTTGAAGTTGGAAGATTTAAGGTTATCTGTGATTGAACCTCAGAACCAAACATCATGTACCCGAAAATCGCCATTGATGCATAGATGAATGTGCACAAGAAAAAGCAGACAAGCAGGACCTGCAATAAATACAATGTTGTATGATAAGCATAAGTTGAGTATTAGAAAGCTCTAATGAACGAATTGAATAAATTAACAGTAAATTTTTTTCACTTACATAAGAGAATTGATGTTTTTTCTTCATGGAAGTGTACAGAGTTGGGAAAACAGGATGAGCACAATAACAAAAAGCATATAGGCTAATAGAAGAAGGGATTCCTTTCCAATTAACAAGTGTTCCCTTCTGGTGAAATCCAACTCCATCAAAGGCACCAGTCCAAACGATGGATCCAAGTGTGATCACAGAAGCTAAAACCCCGCTTGCAGATACATAAGAAAGAAGGCTAAGATTGTCAAGCCAAACTGTGGGCAGAATAATAAGAGCAATAATGGCAACAAAGCATTGCTTTCCACCAAGTGTCAATCCTCCAAGTTCAATTGCCGTGTTTGGAAAAAGATTCTCCAAGTTATCTCCTTCCAAGATCAAGAATCCGGTGGCAACCAAGTAGAGCTCTATGTTCATGAAAACTGAAACAATTAGTCTCCCCTTCTGCCCAAAGGCTCGGTCGCCTATATCAGGATAACTTCTGATGTTAGAATCCACATCCATGCATCTTTTAATCAACAAGCCTGAATAGAATGTCACTGCGGCGATGAAGAACAGAAGTATCAAGCTCAACCATCCTCCTGATGCTAGTGCATATGGGGTTGACAGAATTCCAACTCCTGCAGGTAGCCAAACAATTCAATACAACAAAATTTAGCGTTCGATCAAGAACTTTAATTATAAGAGAAACAAACAGATAATAGAGTCCTACAACAGATTTATCAGAAAGTTCAACTAATAATGAAGATTGTTTTAAGAAGCTAAGAAGTAGAACCTGACAAAGCATTGACTCCATTGAAACAAGTTTTGAAGACAGAGGTTTTGGTTGTTCTTGAACCATCGTAATGAAGATGATTTGACTCTATTTCCTGAAGCTTGCTCCCAAGCCCTTGTTGCTTCTCATCAACAAGGAAAGGAACAGCCAAAGATGAGGAATCATCATTAGACATGGCTAAGGCTTAAACCTTTGTGTGGGTAACTGAATATGTGAGAAGAGATGAAGTTCGAAGACGCTACACAGAGAGATAAGGTCAAGGAATAAGACTTGGGAGAGACTTTGTATATATTTTAAGAGGGGTAGTTAATTCACAACTTTGGAGCCTTGAGTGGATTTTATAGTTGCTTTGCTAAAGCTTTGAAACGTGTAACGTAAAGTAAAGTCAAAGTTTGAATCACATTTTAAAAGTGTCAGCACGGGTTGTCCTCTTGTGGTCTCCGAGCCGTGTGCGGTTGCAGCCCTAATGGCCTCTTCCTGATTACTTCCTCTTCCATTATGTCACTTTGCAGCCATTGATATTTCACTAGTACATTAATACTGCAACTATACTCATGACTCATGAATTTGGGCAGGGTTATCACACAACTAATGTGTGCTACACTCTCTACTCCTTTCTTCTCTTTCTTTTCAAATCCTTAATTAAATGTTTTATTACAAGCTGCAAATTTTTAATACATTTCTCAACTTATGTATTGTGTAATGAAAAACTAAATTTGATTTTTTTTTATAAAAAAAATTGAAAAGTATGGCAAAATATTTTGAGAGACTGAACCACTAGCGGGTTGTATGTTATAGCATGATTTATGATTTTAGCACTGATTCGGTTTGTTTGGAATTCGCAATGTGTCTCATTTCATACCTCACTGGTTAACCATCTTGTCTGATAACAATAGAGTATGGTCCACATAAAAGGTAGTAATTATGAGCAAACATATAAGCAGGTTTGATCAATAAAGTGGGTGGCCTCAACAATGGGGTCTGGGTACAATATATCTGATCCACTCATTTGTGTAATCTACTAATTAGGTATAAGAAAGCAGTAGAATCCACCGATCCCCATCCCCAACCCCCCCCCCCCCCCCCCCCCCCCCCCAACAAAATTGTATGTTCTTCATGCGACCAACAAGTGTAAAACATTTCTCTTTATTCAAGCCGATCTATCATTGATGCATCAGGTATATTATGGTCATAACTCCAATCAACCTAACATATGACTACTGCACGTACAATGAAATTATGAAAATGCTTCGTGTCATCGTATATAAAGAGTCAAAAGTACGAATAAGCTTTTTTTTTTTTTAATACTGATTAATCATCATATTACTACATTACACAGATAAAGAGTCAAAAGTACGAATAAGCTTGAGAGCCTGAAGTAGGAGATTGAGATGTATTAAATTACTTTTAAATTTTTATTGGGGTTCGGCTAAGTATAACCTACAGTTTATCCTATTCAAAATGTAACCTGGACCCACTCTTAACTAAAATAAATTGATAAACTGATATATGATTGTCATATTTATTTTTAGATAAACTGATATAGGATTGTTCTAACTTAATTTAAATTCTCGATTTGAGACTTGCGAATGTAACTATGTTAAATATTTATTGAGAGAATTTTACTGCGCTAGTAATCCTATCCAACTTAAATTTGGATTAATTAGAACTCAATGTAGTCTTTGAATACTAAATAATTTAATATATTAAAAAATAAATTTAAATTAGTTGGAACTCAATATATTCTTCAAATATCAAATAATTTAATACATATAGCCTCTACTTTTATTGACAATGTTCAACAGAAGAATAATTATTTGGATTTTGGATTGTTCAAAAGGCGGATTCAAGCCGAAAGAATATCTCAAACTTGGACGAATTTGTGAAGAGATCCACTTTGACACAACAGTGTGTGGGCCGCCTGCACCACACGCTTAATATGACTCATTGTGGGTTTCTCTACTTTTTATTTTTTGGATTGGATTGGAAATTTTGGGGAATGAGAATCCTAGAATTGAGAGTGTGGAGTGGAAGTGGGAGTAGGTTATTTACTTACACTGGAATGAAAGCATGAAATGAAGATCAGAATCCAATTTATGTGTTTACTTTATCTTGGATTGGGAGTAAATAGTTTCAAATTACAATTTTATCCTTATTTAAAGAATTATAATTTTTAATTACAAAACTAATAAAAAATATATTTAATGAATAATATTTATTTTATTATATTTGTAAATTTATTATAATTATTAATATTCTTAATTATGAATAATAAATTATTAATTTTAATTTTAATATAAAATGAAATGTTATTTTATTTTATTTTATTTAATATAATTATATTAAATTTATTATTATATAAAATAATAATATAATATTATTTAGTACAAAATTAATATTTTCTTAGAATAAAGTATTTATTATTATTATTAAATAAATATAGTACTATTATTTTTAAAATAAATATAATAATATTATATTTATTAATTCTCTATTAATATAATAATATTATTTTAAAATAATTTTAACTTAGAATCAATGTAAATTATTATTTAGTTAAATATAATATTATTATTTAAATAAATATAATATTATTTATTTTATTTTATTAATTATAAAACATAAAATAAAAAAAGGGTAGAAATGGGAGAGGTGGGAGTGGATTCCCACTCCCACCTCCCCCAATGGGAGTCCCACTCCCACTCCCCACTCCAAAAATAAGTGGGATCCACGGAGTGGGACTCTCAATCCCTCTCTATTTTAAATAAATGCTGAAGTAGGAGGAATCTATACTCCTCATTCCTACTCCAGCAAGTAAACACAATATCGGTCTTTCAGCGGTTTTGGATCCCTTAAAAGACTCGTGATGAGGTTTTTTTTTTTTTTTTGATTACATGAGACTATTGCTCAAATTACAGTTCAAATTACAACTCATATTACATGAGAGTATAATTGATATGTACAATCATATATTTATACTGAGCCCTATTAATATGAATGCTGATATGACACCGTTCAAATTTTTAACCCTCTCAAATATTCGAGGGATGTCAAACTTCCATCCTGAGAGAAAGACTATCTTCACTCGAGCTTAAGAGCTCCAAGGAAGATTATTTAAATTAAATCCCTACAATACGATTGCGGAGGCTCGAACCCCTTCCCTCATACGAGTCTTTTAAAAAGACTCGTGACGAGGTTAATTGAATCAAAACAAGATTATCTGCGGTCACCTCACCGGTGTTTGTTTCTCTTTTATAGGAGCCTCCACTAAACTCTACTGTCATCATTCTGTTTTAAAGCAACCAAGCACACTAGAGTAAATGAAATTATACAGAAGAAAGGACAGAGGTCTTTTTCCTATTTTAAATGGATATCTCTGAATCGCTTTTGATTTGATACAGATTAGGAGTCTGGGTGTTTTTCTCTTCACATAAGTTTTTCTAAAAGCGTGAATCACGTTGGCTGACAAGTGACAACCCGCATTACTTGTACGTAATAAATTAGGTCACTGTTCAATCGCTTACGATCTTTGGAAAAGATTTCTTGCCGTGTGAAGTCACTGTTCAATTTGTCCACTCCGTAGTCCTTCCTACATAGTACATATGATAACATCTACGACAAAAGTATTTTGCTTTCACTTTTCTACTGTAATTTCAAAATAATACATCACGAAATCAATAACAAACATGTGTGCTTTTTCCTGTGGCTCCCCCCTCAGAATAATGACAACAGAAACAAATTGAAGTTGTTGACATGACATTTCAATTGTTTCTGTTCATCTATGTTGTAACGGTCACATTTCTAAGAAGAAAAGCTAAATTTCTAATGAGTTATATTATTTATTAATAACACAAAAAGGCCTCATTTAATTCTAAATTTAAATGAACTCGTTTCATTAAAAAAAGGAAAAGGAAAATATCTCCTATCAATTCACCAATATTTGGAAAACCCTAGGGCCAATTTGCTGCAATATGGCATAACACAAACCGTATAATGCAAATACATTATTGATTAAGAAACAAATTAAGGGGGAAAAAAAAAGAAGAAGAAGAATAAATTGAGAATTAGTTTAAGAAAAGAACCTGACAAAGCATTGAATCCATTGAAACATGTTTTGAAAAACGAAGTGTTGCCAGAATAATTATTTGCGTCATAATTACCAAGCCTTCTTCCAGCAGCCTCAATGTTATTATGCTGCACGTGCCCTAGCTTGTCGTTGATCTGTTGCTGCTCATTAGTATCAGGAACAATGAGAGGTGCACTGAGAGAAGAATTTTCCATCATTTTATTTTTTGTTGTTGTTATTATTATTCTCCTGTTGGATTAATTAAGAGATATTTGACAGAGAAGCAACAAATTCTTCCAGCAGCCTCAGTGTCATTACGCAATTTTAATTTTCAATATCACAATGTCGAACATTTGTGGGGAAATTTATGATATTCAAAAGTGTCCGGCTTTTTTAAGGTCAACTAGTTTGCATGGGATACGGCTTGTAAATTAATTAAGTTGTAATTTCATTCAAGATAAATCTCTATACCATGCTTGGTTTGCAGCCATTAGTTGGAGAATTTTCAGGGAAGAAAAGTCATATATATATTTTGCTTTTAAAATAATTTAAAAATATTTTTTAAAAAATTAATAATAATAAATAAAAGAAATGGATCTTAGCCATACAATTTTGCATAAGTTTAATTGAAGGGAGAATGTTGAAATAGGGAGGAAAGAAGAGAATAGACTTTGATTATTCCTTTTAAAAATTTTCTAACAGTTGGATCTCTAATAAATTAATTTCCACAAACCACAGTATCCTATATCTTACTCTATTTTTCCCCCCCTTAAAATAACATCATCAGTTAATTTATATATATACATATAGTATTGAGT
Source organism: Citrus x clementina (assembly GCF_000493195.1). Classification (NCBI taxonomy): domain Eukaryota; kingdom Viridiplantae; phylum Streptophyta; class Magnoliopsida; order Sapindales; family Rutaceae; genus Citrus; species Citrus x clementina. The sequence goes on along the minus strand of NW_006262139.1, from coordinate 24,941,355 downwards.
GGAACACATTGGTCCGTTTGAGCATTCATTCGGTAGAGTCATCTACGGCAATGTGTTTAATCAGATCATCATCTTTTATATGGGGAATTACTAAACAAAAAAGATTTGCTAGAAGGATTAGTACTCCTCTTTTCTTTGCCTCTTGAAGGAATCGAAGCATCCATTCAGTTATATTTTAATTAAAGAATTATTATTAACAGTACTTCCTAACTTGAACTTTGTTTTATATAATTTAATTAAATCTTCCCTTACGCCTCCAAAAAAGGAAAACTTGGATATTTTAAATTCAAAGAATAGCTTTGAATCGAGCAAACGCTGGATTGAAAGCTTAACTGAAGCTTGATTAAATTGTTTTCTATACAATGAATCTATAATTATAATTACTACCGGTTGCCGAACTTGAATTTAGCAATAGTGGAAAATATGCCATAGCTGGATTTGATAAATATACAATTATGTAAGACTATATGCATTTTTTAAGGAAAAAAAAAATAAGTGGAAACAAAAGTTTTGTCGAGTGAGCTAGAAGCTATATATGAACAGCTTAAATATCAAGAAGAACGAGAGAAAGATAAGAGAAACTACAATCTAAGCTGCCGTTTTGCCTCCTCTCACTCTCTTCTGTCAGCTTTTTCTTTCTCTCTCTTCTCTCGGCACATGCTTTATTCTCTCGTCTTTCTCTCGTTCTTCTTGATACTTAGCATTTTCCAAATATATAAAATGTGTTTAATCAGATCATCATCTTTTATATGGGGAATTACTAAACAAAAAAGATTTGCTAGAAGGATTAGTACTCCTCTTTCTTTGCCTCTTGAAGGAATTGAAGCATCCATTCAGTTATATTTTAATTAAAGAATAATTATTAACAGTAGTTCTTAACTTGGAACTTTGTTTTAATTTAATTAAATCTTCCCTTACGCCTCCAAAAAAGGAAAACTTGGATATTTTAATTTTAAAGAATAGCTTTGAATCGAGCAAACGCTGGATTGAAAGCTTAACTGAAGCTTGATTAAATTGTTTTCTATACAATGAATCGATAATTATGATTACTAGCGGTTGCCGAACTTGAATTTAGCAATAGTAGAAAATTTGCCATAGCTTGGTTTGTTAAATATACAATTATGCAAGACTATATGCATTTTTTAGTGGAAAAAAAAAAAAATTAAGTGGAGACAAAAGTTTTGTCTAGTGAGTTATAAGCTATAAATGAACAGTTTTAGAGTGCGTTTGAGATTGAGATTGGATAGCTGTAACTTTTAAGTTACAGTACTAAACACTAGCTGCTGTAACTTAAAAGCTATATTAATATGATTTTTTACTTATATAATATAAAATTTATTATATTTTAAATAATTTTATCAAAATTATTATTTAAAATGTATATTTACTACATATTATTAATTTTTATTTCATAATTACAAATTTTTTTTCTACAGCAGCTGTAAAGTTACAGCACCTCAATCACAAACAGGACCTCAGTATATAAAATATCTGCAGTCGAATATTGACTAGGCAGTAGACATATAGTTGACTGATCACTACCACAGTTGTATGTCTATCACATTATTAATTCACCAAAAGTTTATGTTACAATTTTTCAACTAACGAAGCTCTTGTAAATGTTTAAAATATAATAGAGACACAATGCTGTAAATAATTTTAAAATATTACAAATAATTTTACAACATTATAAAATCCTTTTGCAATTGTTATTTTATATTTTTAATAAAGTGCGAAAACTCAAAAGTCACTCGCAATATAATTAATATACTAGGATCTAGAAACTTTTATATATGCACTGATGCATGAACATCTTATTTTTCGGTTCATTACTATGGCAGCCGGTGACCAATTCGATATATATATATATATATATATATATATTTTTTTTTTTTTAGGGGAAAAGAAATTTTTTTTTTATGGGGGGGGGGGGGGGGGATGCAACTTTAATTATTGACTAAAATGCTTACTTTAGGGTGGTCAAGACAACTCACAATGGAAAGCGTATATCTTTATATATTATCACTTTTTCATACCAGCTTGGCTCGTGGGTACTGTGAGACTTTTTCATTCAAAATGAAAAAAAAAGGTTTCTCTAATCTTTTAATAACTTCTTCTTTTTTTTTTAAACACTAAATTGGTGTATGCTAGTTGTGAGGAGTAAGGCATGAATTATTGATGAAGTGTAAAGTGGTCTCTCTTTCAAAATTTTGTGTTTTCAATTGTGTTGTTTACTTAATATTGTGATAATATTCAAACTAGCTAGTTCATGTAGTTATTGATGATGCGTAAAGTGGTCTCTAGTAGGATTGGGTGCTTCGGCATATCCGATTTTTTGAGCCCAAAGGCCCAGCAGGTTCACATCTTTTGGTCCAATGGCCCTAGGAAAAGGCATTGGACTCCAATCGGCCCAATCAATCGAAGCCGTCTCACTGGATTAGTGTGGCCCAACTCAGACCCGTAGGCTTTGGCCCAACCCTCCACATGAGGGCCATACAAGGGCTTAAAATGGCGTGGAATAGGCCCGACCCTTTATTTTTTTTCAAAAAAATTTTAAATTAGAATATTAATTAAATTTTAAGAATAATAGGAAAATTAGAAAAAAAAAACTTAAATCCCTAATTTATAAATCAATAATAACTGAAAAAAACCTAAAATTATAACACTAAACTTCTAAACTTTATTAAAAATTGAAAAAAGCTATAAAGTTATATGGTTTAATAGTGTAATGTCATTATATTATCAAATCATATGGCTTAATAGTTTTTTTGGACTATAACAAATCCAAGATCCTAGATTGGAATATATATAGTATTTCTCTAGTGCAAGCGCCTTTATTTCTCTTTTACGTAGACACGTTGTTAAGCTGTGCAGTTTACTATCGTCAATTTTTAATAATATTAAACCGCATGGCTTAACAGCGTATCCGCATTAAAAAATTAAAAAGAGTTCACTTGCACTTTGAGAATGATCATATATAGATTAGAACTAATCAAAGTTGAGATTAAAGCTTATATAACTTTTTAATTTTGAAAACTAATTAACAAATTAATGCAGTGAATTCCCACATAATGATAAATTATTGCTTATTCTTCTCTTTCTTTGTTAATATATTCCCCTTTTCTCTTTTATAGTATTAGCCATCTCTCTCTTACAAACACACAAAAGAAAAAAAAATCATATACACAAGAGCAAATTAAACAATTCATTCCCTAAATATAGTATAATGTCAAAACAGGTAGAAGACATATTAAGCAGCCCTCGCATGATATTTACAGTAAGCAATGATGTTCATTCTTTGTTTATTTATTCATTTATTTTTTAGGTTACTTTCAACTATTTATTTATCAATTCATATGGTTAACAGGTTAATGCTATTTCTTTAACTTTTGTATACCGTTCTAATGTCTTTATCAATTATTGTAACCTATCATTTATTATTTTTCCGTGATTATGTTTGAGATTGCAATTTTAGTTATTTTTTTAGTGCCTCATGTCTCATATATATTAAAAATGTGTAATAGTTCTATTCACAATTTTTAGATGCTAATGTCTTGTAAACTAATTAGGGTAGAAAGGGAGAAGCCAGATTAAAAAGTGGCATTGAGTTATTCCAAAGAAAAAAGAAAGGTGTTGTACTTTATATGACAAGTCATGACATGACAAATGAAATTTTCCTTTAAATGAAAAAAAAAAAGAAAATTAAATGAAATAACTCAAGTAATAATATACAAGAAAAGGAGGGAATATATTAATTAAGAGAAAAAAAATGAGCAATAATTTATTGTTATACAGGGAGCCGCTGCATTAATTTATTAGTTTTTAAAGCAAAAAAATTCATATCAACTTTAATTTTAACCCTTTATTAAGTTTAATTTAATGGTCATAATATTGGTTTAAAAATTTGTCTCTTGGACGTATAACACCCCTAGTCTGGCTGGCTGGCTAGCGAGCGGTTCTTTCAGGTGAGAAGCAGATCGGGCCCTATGGGCGGGCATCTCCCGGAACGCGAGCTGCATTGTTCGCTCCACCCAAAAGGCAAAAGATTTGAGAGTCAGGCTGGCTGAAAATACATGCATGCATAGAGAGTGGTCTAATGATAAGGGAATATATCTCTAAAATTACCTAATTGTTAGGGAGCTTTTTGCCGGTTAAATATACAGCAATATGGCTGGTTAGCATCACATTGTCTCAAAATGATTTGTGGGATAAATGGACTGAATGTTAAGTTTGAATTAGGAGAAGTAGGCATATATCTTCTTGATCAAAAATTGCTTTTTATCGGTATGGGTCATGGAATCGACCGTGTCCTTTCCCTTCAAATCAAAGCTTTAACGCTTTAAATCTTCCTTCCTAAAAGTGAGCGATCCCTCGCACCAAGCTGAAGGTTGGAAAGATTCTGTTAATATTTAAAAAAAAAAAAACGTGCACGTGATTTTCTTTTATTGATTATTAATTAGATTGTCGATTTTCTTTTCTTTTTTTGTCTAAACTTGGTTAATAAACTCCGTAATTGCATTACTTAATTATTCTTCAATCTGAAATTTGTGACACGTTTCATTTTTTTTTTTTTTTTATATATTTATCGTTTTAAAATTGTTGTAGAGTGGATAATACTCAAATTAAGTTTTTAACTCTCTGTTTATTCACAATTCAAATCCAAACCATCAGCTAAATAAAATTTGATTGAAGAGGACTCAGATCGGTCCCAGAGACAATTTCTTATGACAAATCAAGTTGCCTCCTTCACGCCCCTGTTGAGGGGAAAAGAAAACTCCGTACAGTATTAATATTTTAGAGCTTATTAAACTAAATCTAGTATGAAATCCTTTCATGCAAACAATGATAACATTTACTCACATACATTAAAAGAGTAAATGATAAGATCAATCATTTTCTCTCCTACGCAGATAAGTGACATTATGTGATTGTAAGGATCCATTACCAACCACAAAGAAACGAAAAAAAAAATTATTTTTTCGCAAAACTATGGACCCTTAAGCAATGGAAACGAATTATATAAATGGACCTTAGGTATCTAATGCTCTTTTAGGGTAAATTCTCTCTACCAATTGGTTCTCTTATTCCAAAAAAAAAAAAAATTATTTGAAATATTCTTTACTACCGTTACTTGGGTTTTAGTGTAAAATCCTACTTGTTTGGGGCAAAAACAAAAAAAAAAAACCTACCTTCTTTTCGATATCTCATGAATTAATAACAATGGCGGGGTCGGCTGTTTGTCAATGTCACACCTCATCAAAAAATAGTTTTTTACCCTAAAAATAACATTTACCCTTAAGAATATAGCATTTAAAATCTAAAATGATTTTTAAAAATTTAGGGACCAATTGCGAATAGACAGATAAGAAAGAATTTACCCTCTTTATATTTTCTTTTCCCCCGTCGCGCACGCATGCTACATGAGCAAGACAATAATGCATGGGACGGTGAGGTATTGTCCATTATAAATAGCCGGTTAGCTGTGAGAAACTTATGCAATAATTAGGGCATAGTCATTGAGATTATTCATTAGCTTTGCTTGCTCTTTCTTTCCTTTGGCACTCTCTCAATTATTTCTTTTTATCCATTTTTGAAGGGTTACGTTTTTGTTTCTTTACACAAAAATGGCATCAATGGATCCAAATCTTAACACAAATATTGATGAGCTTGTGTCAGTGCAAAGCCCTCCCTCCGAGAAGCCAAAACTATGCCTTGTTTGGAATGAACATTATCCTCCTGGTTTCCTCAGAAAGGTTAACTAATTAAACATAAATTTAGATTCTGCTTCTGGCTTTTGTTTTCTCTCCTTAAAAAACCTCCATGCAAATTTGTTAATGTGTGTGCAGGTTATTGCTGAGATAATAGCAACATATTTGCTGGTTTTTGTGACCTGTGGCTCAGCTGCTTTGAGTGCATACGATGAACATAGAGTATCAAAGCTTGGAGCCTCGGTTGCTGGGGGACTCATTGTCACCGTAATGATCTATGCAGTTGGTCACATCTCTGGTGCTCATATGAATCCTGCTGTCACTCTAGCTTTTGCTGCTGTTAGACATTTTCCCTGGAAACAGGTAAGAACGTTGATTTTTTTTATTTATTTTTAACTTAGCAAATGACCAGGACGATGATATTGATAATTAGCAAAAGCCGGAAGAGGACACTCATACTACATATATATGACTAAACTCTTTAATGTTTCAAGAACAGACACATATAGTACCTTGCCGTTAACATTATTATTATTATTATTATTTTGTTTATCTCCATCGAATTCTATTTTTTTAAGATCTGCGCAATAGTATTAATTTCGTCAAAAAAAAAAAAAAAATTACGATTCGAACTAAAAAGGAATATGTGTGTTAATTCCTTCTACATGTATTATAAATATACTAGTAAAGATTTAGACGTCCTTATTTTCCCATATAATTATAATAACAAAAACAAACAAACTTCATGTTACTTGTGGAGGGCCAATGAATAATGTTACATGCACGTCTGGTGATAGGCACATGCATGAAATTGGACCACAGCTCAGGTGTTATGGTTTTTTATGACCCCTTGCTCCATCTAGCCACAAATTTGAAGAAAATGATAGGTTTTAAAAAATCTGAAATTGATGAGCTCCAGACATATGCTAGAAACAAATTGAAACAATTAAATTAAATTATTTGCTTCAGTTTTGTGGCTAGAAATGAATTGAAGCAAATAGAGAAACCAAAAAGGTTGAAAGCTATAATATATGGTGGAGAATCTAATCTTTATGGAGGAGGCATCAGGTAACCACGTAAAAGGGACAGATTTATCATCTAGGTGAGCCCTAATGGTTGGTCCTTGGTAGGATTTGACATTAGAGGCAGCTATCCGAGTTTTAGAAATTCATCAAAAACATCCCTGAAAGACGATTTCTACCAAATTTTCGGTGGCTAATTAGTCATGAATTCAAGATATATAACAAAGGTTGGATTCGAAGGTAGTGTGCTTTAAGGACACGCCTTAAGATAATAAGATCGTGTGAACTGAAAGGTTGCGACATATCACATCGCCGTGCAATTAAAGAGACAAAACAAAAACAGATAAATTTCTTTTGTCTTTTTAAATTTCAGGCGTCACGTTATACCCTTAAAGCACGAGATCCAAAAGTTATACGTCGAACAAGAAAGTCGTGTTAGGAGCGTATTTGTATTAAGAAATTGTCAAACAAGTTAGTAACTAGTTAAAGAAACTACACTTGCCTAACCAGATAAGTAATATCAAATTATAGCCAAGTGATGCACATGGATTATTAATGATATCATATTCGTGGGTCTAGTGGTTCAGGAATTAATGTATTGTTTATGTGCCCTATCCCTTAGTTTAATTTTTTTCAGTTTAATTTTTGGGGGCCATGATGAAGATGGGCACTGTTCAACTGACACAGCACAAATGATGTGACTCTTTTCTAATGTGGGATCATCCCACAAAATTATGCTTCATTTATCCTAGTCACTATCATAACTGATTGATAAAGTAGAATGCTGTTTCTCGAACTGAAAATTAAAAACAATAGGGTAAGAAAAAAAAACAGTTACATAATCATCTGGACATGAAAAATTAGAAGTTGAATTTTCTTGCAGGTCCCAATTTATGCAGCAGCTCAACTAACAGGAGCTGTATCGGCTTCCCTCACACTGCGTGTCCTATTACACCCAATCAAACATATTGGCACAACATCACCTTCTGGATCAGATCTCCAAGCCCTAATCATGGAAATTGTTGTCACCTTTTCTATGATGTTCGTCACTTCAGCCGTCGCAACTGACACCAAAGCTGTAAATACACATTGTCTTACGATTTTTTTCTTTAAAATTAAGTGGGTGTTTCATATTTGGTATTTTAAAAAAAATAATATTCCGTCTTCAGAAATGAAATCGAGGGAAATTTGCATTTTAATTTAAAACTAAATTAATTTAATTCTGATCCATCCATAGACACCTATAATTAATTTAATCCACTTTCATTTTGCAGATAGGAGAGCTAGCAGGTATTGCAGTTGGTTCTGCAGTTTGCATAACATCTGTTTTGGCGGGGTAAGCAACTTTAAAACACCTTGATAACTTTAACAGTAAATCTTAATGCTGTCTCAATTGTTTTCTAAAACAAAAGCCTAGAAACCAAAACAAGAAAAAAGGGGAAACAAAAAAACAAACGAATCAGGTAACTAACTGGTAACTTAGTGTTAATCCTCAGACCAGTATCAGGTGGATCTATGAACCCAGCAAGGACAGTAGGACCGGCAATTGCTAGTTCGTTCTATAAAGGGATTTGGGTGTATTTGGTCGGACCGGTTACTGGAACTTTCATGGGAGCATGGTCTTACAATATGATCCGGGAGACCGATAAGCCAGCCCATGCAATTTCCCCAGGCTCGTTATCGTTCAAACTTCGCCGGCTGAAAAATAATGAGCAAGCTCACAAGAATGACCCTCTTGATGCTCTGTAAAAGAATTCGGCTGTGTCTGTAAAGATACTGTCCAAGCTTATGATGCTATAGCAAGCACAACCAACGTACACGGTTTCAATTCCGTGCTTAACATCTGTAGGCACTATCAGTTACGATGTACTCTTACAAATAGACTGGATGTTCATATTGAATAAAGTACCAGCATTTACACATCAAGCTTTCCATTCACATAATTGGAAATAAAGCTTATAAGAAGATGATGATGATGGGTTACCATTTTCAATTGCCTCATCAGGAAAATGTACAAATGGTTCAAGCAGCATTTTCACACACCGTGAAACTCCCCGGGTTGATGGTGATGCTCTTGGTGCAATTATCAGTCTTGTAAATCCCCACTAGTCGATCAGCTAACTCAAACATGTTGTTCCTAAGGCTGCATGTGTATATATAGATCATAATATAAAGAGATTAAGCAAATGTAACATCCATTTACCTAAAGTAACTCCCACAAGGCAGCGGTTAACCTACCTTATAATTATAAACTGTGCATCCTTTGTTCGGTCCTTCACGTAATGACCAACTATAGAAACGTTCTTGAAGTCTGCGAAATTGTATAAACCATGCAAGTTAAGGATAATTCGTAGAAAAAGAAACATTAGTTAATGGCTGTGAAAAAAAAAGTACCTAGAGCGGCATCAATTTCATCCATTACATAAAGTGGGGTAGGCTTGTAGTGATGAAGAGCAAAAACTAGAGCTAGTGAGCTGAGAGTCTGAAACAGTTACAAACATAGTATTACATGCTTGGCACTCAAGAAAATTAAAGCACCAAATTAATGAATAATAGCAATAATTTTAGAGGTAACCTTTTCACCACCCGATAAGTTTGCAATGTTCTTCCAGCTTTTTTTAGGCGGTCTAACACTGAAAACAACACCCTCAGAGAAAGGATCCAAAGAGTCCACTAGCTCAAGTTCTGCATCACCTCCCAATGTGATCATCTGTAGCAGGCTCATCCAGTAGACAAGAAAGATTGTTAGTCGAAGCAAATAGAAACACAGATGGCAAAATGTGAATTCCACAGCTTCAAAAGTGATTGGACCAACTACTCGCAAATAAAATGAGCAAGTAAAATTTCAATCAAACTTAATGCCACCAGCCTTATTTTTGGTTATTTGAGCTGTAATTTTTATTCCAGTCATTTTCACCTGGAAGCAACCCAATGAAAGGAGGAAAAACTTTAAACAAAAGAGAAAACACGGTTCACAAACCTGATACATTTCCTTCAACTTTAATGATATTGCATTAAATCCTGCCATGAACTCATCCAACCTAGAATAAGAATTATAACACATTCAGTAGACTGAAAATGAAAAGTCAGGAGTAAGGAGAAATTAAAGTGGTAAAGGAACAAATAATATGAAAGGAAGTCCATGCCTTTTCTTTCTCCATTCATCATACTGTTTCTTTACATCGTCACGTTGTTGGGTGACTGTGGTAAGATCCTCGACTCGTTCATTATACGCTGCAACCTTTCTCCGATACCTATAATGAAAGAAATAATAAAGATACAAAGCAAAATAAAAATTGCATATGTCAAAACAGTTAAATGAACTATAAGAGTTCTGACTCTGTGATTGAATCAAGATTTGGATTCAACTCTTTCAACTGTGCTTCCAGCAATGCCACCATCTCAAGGGCCCTTTTCAGGTCGCAAGCATCCGATAGAGTCTGATCAGCAAGTGTTGCTTGTAGCTTTTCAGGGTCCACTAGGTCTTTCTGAATTCTGTAACCAATAAAATAATAAAAGTAAACATAATTGAAAGTCAAAGCTTCTTCCTAACTGTAAAAAATCCCATTAATCAATTTACTGTTCCAAATGCTTCAAAAGAGTAATTTGCAAGTCATCAAGCCGCTTCTTATAGCCCTTCCCCCTCATTTCCAGCTCCTTGTATGCTCTTTTCAAATCTTGTAATTTGTAGTCAGCTTCAATCTGTGTTAAAACCAACATGCTGTTGACATGATTAAACTAAATCAAGGAGTAGAAACTATAAAAATGCATTTATTTCGCACTGTACCTCTGATGCCCGCAACTCATCCACAGTCTTCTTCAATTTTTCATAATCATTTTTTGCCTTATCTAACACATCTCTATGCTGATCAATCAACTGTACAACAGACAAGGAAAATTACATCTCTGCAATGAAAAATCTCCTGTCTTCAGTTCACAATTAGCAAGAAGTTAAACCTTCTGAGTATTTATGTAATGCTCTTGGACATTATGTGCCTTTTCCAGTATTTCATCAAAAATGCGCTCCATCTTTACCCTCTCTTCAAAAAGTTGTTCTTTCTCCTTCTTTGACTCCGCAATCCCCTTTGTCAACTTCTTTATCATCTTTTGGGCAGTCTCTATTTGAACTTTGTGACGGTTGATCTCTGTGCTACTTTTGTCAATATCCTGAGGGGGCATGAATTAATAGAGACTCTACATATGCAGTAATTTGAAAGTTTCCAATGCAGGGCAGAACTTACAGACTGAATTTTATCGACCTTTGACTTCTGTGCTTTTAACTTTTCACCACCAGCATTTTCTACTTTACTTTGAAGCTGCAAAGCCTGGAATAGAAAACACAAGAAATAAATCAAGTTGAGCTGCTTATTAGTTTCATATCCTCATTCTATCAGTTCCCTACCCACCTTCTCCTTCAGATCTTTAGAGCCATTTACAATTTTCTCGATCTCCTTTTCTTCAGCAGAAATAATTTTCTGGAGCTCCTCAAGCCTATCAATCTCATCCTTCCTTGGCTCTGATGCAGCCTTCAAGGAATCAAGCTGTTTTTCAAGATAACTATGTTGTGACTTTAAACTCTCGATCTGTTTCACAGAAAGATGATATCTGCATCAAGTTCCACTAGAACATAGCAACCAAAAGAAACATTAGACTTTGAAATAAGTGAGTAATACCTCCTTATGGCTTTTAGCTAATTCCATTTCCAAGTGTGCAACTGCTTTTTCTGAGGCTTGGTAATGCTTCACTGCATCAGCAATTTTTTGGCGAATTCTACTCAAGTTATCCACCATAGCTGAGAGCTCCTTCTCAGCATTGATAATTGCTTCAGCCGAGACACTAGTGGGTCGAATAGATGTCCCCATCTTACCGCCACGTGGCTTACTTCCCCCACCACTCATAGTACCAGATTTTTCAAAAAGCGCACCATCAAGTGTAACCACTCGTCGAAATTCTTTGTTTCCACCATAAGCAATCCGTGTTGCCTAAGTTCAACAGCAAAAGGAAGTTAACTTATAGAAAACCATCAATAATAGTTATGGAGCACTATGATATGAATTCTATCTAATTATTGAAGTAAGCATGATATACATATGCATAAAAAGACATAGTCAGATGTTTATGTGCGTGCTCATTTATGCTCACACAAGAATATCACACTGACATTGAGGAAAACATATAAATATAGAAAGGAAATAAGGCTTAAAATCTCAAAAATACTGCCAGTATATAAAAAGAATCAGAATTAAAAATATCCAAAGACTCTCATCTCATTGCAGTCAAAATTTCCCAAAGTAACTTGCCTTCTTGTTAACTCCCTCATACTTCATTTTCAAATTCAATTCGGATTAAGTTCTATCTAGAAATGACATGGAAATGCGCATCACCTGCATAACACACTCCATCATTCATGACACAGGTAACTTTAATGTGTGAAAACTGAAGGCTACCTGATCAAGATCCTTCGCTACAAGAGTATTTCCCATTGCCGCATAGAAAGCAAGTTTCATTCTTTCATCCTTAACTTTTATTAAGTCAAAGAGACGCGGAACATTTTCTGGCGTGCTAAAATGCTCCTTCATCTTGGGAAAAAGATCCACTTGTTTCTCCTGCATGGAAAAAGGAATGGAAGCATTATCATAATGTCATCCCTATCTGTTTTCCAGTTGCTAGGCAAATGTCACATTGCCAAATATAAGAAGTTAGGGGATCCCAAACATATGTCTGCTTTTACAAAATTACTAAATTCCGTGATGCTGAAATATTTCATTTGTGCATTTTAAGAAAGAGAGTTAGAAAATTTGTGATCCCAGAATCAGCAAATCCAATAGTCAAATAGATTGCCTCTCGTAATTTCTCTCTGTTTTCAAGCATTTCACCAACAGAAACTAAATGTCTCCTCCACCCATGTAACAGAGGATCAAACACGAAGTCTCTTGTACCACCCCAAGAGATTTTACTAGTTGAACCTACCAGCAACGACTAGATCGTCAGTCATAATTGAATTTGCCAGGTCTTAAGGAGTCAAATTCACAGGTCAGTGAGCACATCTACATGGTAATATTAATGTAACTGCTAATACCAATATCATGAACGTCGCAACACCAAGCTTCTCCCTCCGAAGTAGCTCAACGCATGCTTGTGCTGCACTGGTTGTTTCTACCACAATATAATCAAGTCCAGGACATGCTGTTGATACAGCAATATCATATTTCGCTGCAAAGACAATGAGGGTAAGAAAGAAGTGAATAACATGACTTAAGCCAGCTAAAATGTAACAAGATTATTGCACCACTTGTGCAGATATTCAATATGAAAAGGGTGGTAATTTAGGGTTAGTGGAATAAAGTGAAACTTTTACATGGAAAAACATAAACTCCTAAATTAATTTGATTATCCTGTTCAAGCTGGAAAAGATGATGGGAATACAGTAGCCAAAAAAGATTGAAATGAACATAACAAGAGATCTTGATAAATTGAACTTCAGTGTTCAAGAACTATAATATAAAAGAATGACCAGATGGCAAAAGCTAGTTAACATAAGGCACCATCATGATGCAGAATACGGACCATCAATGGCACCTAAATCACCCATTCTGCCATATATTCCCTCAATTTGGTTGGACTCCTTAGCTTGCAGAATTGCTTTTAATACTGATCCCTGACTCTTCTCAGAGTCCATTACAGACTTAAGTTCAGCAACTTTCTGTCTAGCAGCTTGTTCAAGTGGAATCAGGGTTTCTTGTTCTTTGAAGCACTCCTACAAAGCACATAGGTTTTCTCATCATATTCCATCACAGAAGAGAATAATAAGAAAAGAAAACCGATGTTCAAATAATTATCATGAAAATACGAACTTGTTCTGCATTACGAGCTTCCATTGCTTCAAGCTTGTTTTTCTCTAAATCACCTTGCATGTTCCTGATGGCTGTAGTCTTGGTGTCAATTCTGCTCAATATATCATCCATTTGCCTTTGAGCGTCTTCAAAAGCTTTACGGCCAGCTTCATGCTGAAATAGTCAACAGGCACATTCAGCCAACTATTTTTGTTCTGATCATCTACCTCATGATTCAAGCGACTCAAGTGTAAAATTTTGCAAAAAAGTAAGAGAAAGAAAATCTATGTGCTGGAACCTGATGTATGTTAACTAAGCAGGGGTAGTGATCTATAAAGTGTTTAAAGGAGAAAAAAGGATAACGTATGTAGAAGGTACTAACACAATTTCCCAAGAGGTGGAGGTTAAGCGTGCTTTCTGCAACATGTGTATTGGTGAGTGAAGTGTATGCATTTCATGCTTTTAAAGAGGATCCATGTCAAACTACTACATTTTCAATTCTACATGATTGTATAAGTAATTATCCATGTCCATTATAATCACTGAAGACGTATGCTTATAAGTGATAATGGTTAAAATATATGCGTATAAATAAAGGTAATAGATGATACATATTGCAAGCAAAGCATTTGATCAGGGTAGAGAAGGAAACAATTTTAAAAAATGAGTTCACTACAGACTAGGAATTTCCTAAAATATCAAAACCATTTTGACAGTAATTATCCAGTCAAAAATAATATAAAAAGCACACCTTCTCACATAAAAGCTTGCTCTCAGTGCATGTTACTTCAAGTTTTCCCTTGTGCACAATCAGCTCTTTTTCCCAAGGTTCTAGTTCAGTGCGAACGGTTGCAAGCTCAGAGCGGTACCGCTCAGTTTCAACTGTATATCAATCCATCACATCAAAGATAAGTTTAGCAAACTAGGTACAAAGGTTCTCATCTAACACCGTTTATAACCTGAAAGGGATTTAGTTTTGAACTTATTATCACTCCAGTTGAATTTATGATAAAAAACTAAAATTCGTTGCAAAGTAATTTTAAAGAATCCGAGGTCTTCCAAAACAACATAGATTGATCATATTCATAAATGGAAAAGTAATCATATTTTGTGTATCAGCAATGAAGACATTTTCACTAACAGATATTTTTATAAAATTTCGGATAAAAGTAGATACAGACAACCTTTGGCATTCTCTTTAATTTGCTCCAGGAGTTTCTCTTCATCCAACAGAAGCTTTTGCAGCTTTGGAATGTTTTCTTCAAGATTTGGGATCTGATTCATTGCATGCTCACACTCCTTTGTTAAGTCATCAATCTTTGATGAATCCTGCAAGCACATGGCAAAAGTAAGATGCTGGACATATACAATTGCCGTAACCATGTCTTTACTCTACCTTTTCAACTTTAACTTCAAGTTTCTTGATCTTTTGCTTCATGTGCTTCGAATCTTCCCTGTATTTCACATCCTGCCTCTCAAACTCTTTAAACTCCTCCTTAGAAACTCTGAGATCATTATCAAGTTCCTAATAATCCAAAGAGGGGAGAAAAAAAAAAAAAAAGAAGGAAAATATAGATGTTATTCAGATAAATTACTAGTAAATTTAATGAGAAAAGCTCAAAAAGCAGGCATTATTCATTCTTTCTGGAAAGAGATAATCCATACCAGTACAATAATCACTACTTCTATGAATAATTTAGATAGCTAGATTTCTATCAATAACTTAGATAGCCAGACTGCTATGATGCAAACCTCTTGTCTCCTCATGTATTTGTTGTGCACAGACTCCAATTCCTTCAATGTTTTGTTATTATCTTGGATCTTCTCCCTAGAAAGATATGTTGAGATCTTCATAGTACAGTTCTAGAGAGCAAAATTATAGTGTAAGCTCAATACTTATGATGACCAAACTTACCTCTCATTCTTCAGATTTTCTTCTAATTTGGACACATTTTCTTGTAGCTCAACTATTTTCAGACTAGTATCTTCATAAGCCAAATTTGTGGCTTTCTCTTGCCATTTTAAGAGTGACAACTCTTTTAGCATGTAGGCCTCTGCCTCGTTCTTCACATCCTATTATGTAGAAGTACATTAAGAGGATGTCTGAATGTGAACGAAGATAGCATACCAGTACAAAAACACATACAAACCTCCAAGCTATCTCTTTCTTTCTCTGCTAATTTAACCATTTGAACAACACTGGAACGTTTCTCATTGAGTGATTCAAGCCTATGAGGTCATTGAGCGTTAGTCATATGACATTAGAAACAGGCTATGTAAAAGCAAATATGATCTTCAATATGGTAGTTGCACACTGACCTCAGTCCTGCAGTACTTATAGTTCATTACAAAATTCATGCTAAAAACAATGAAATATCAATATTAGAATAGAAGCACCACTTCAATGACAGTTCCCTACTTTTAATCCCATAAACAACCCATGTTCATATTAAAACTATTTTTCTAATCTCATGACAACAGCATTCTTTTTCTCGGCGGACAAAACTGAGTCTTTCCCACCCACACCTACCCAGGCAGTACAAATTACAACCTCTTTCAACTTTCATGTACACATCAAGGAATGAAAGAAGAGCGTGTACAGGGTGAACTTTCTACTGAAATAGAATGAGGAGAATACTCACTCCTTATAAGATTCATCAATTTTTTCAACATATTTGTCAGTTCCAATTATGTCCTCAAGGTATTCGAGAAAGCCTTCGTCATGTGGCCCTTGACCTTTTGGCTTCATCAGTGAAATCTGCTCAACTTCACCCTGTTAACAAACCCACAAGCATATCCTTAAAACAATGAGAAACAAAATTTTGACTCAAAATTGCTAATTGCTAATGCTGTTTAACAATACCGAACCTGAAGAATCAGAAAACGGTTGTTGTCCAGGTCAACTCCTTTCCCTTTCAACTTCTTGGTAACTTCAGTAAAATTACTTGGGCGGTCATTAATGTAATATTTTGAGGAGTTATCGCGGAATGCAACACGTGATATTACAAAATCACTTCCTTGAATAGCTTCATATGTTCCATCATCCTGTATACAGTGCAAAATTAGTTCAGAAAATTTTGACATTTACAGCTGAATTTAGGTACCATGAAAGAAAACAAAAAATCAAAATTTCTGTTTCAACATTTCACCATCAAAAGGCTATATTAGACAAAGAGCTTGTATAATCAAGCGTCACAATCGCCCAAAACCATTGCTTGATAGCAAGAAACCCCAGATAAGAAAGACTTAAGAGATTACCAGATCAACTATCTCCTGAAAATGAACAGAAACACCTGCACTGTCTAGGTTCTGATAATTAGTAGAATTGTGAATAAGTTCTGAAACTTTGTTGAGTCGCATCTGCCAATTTCAATCAACACAACATGGAGAAATATTAATTGCTTTTGCTACAATTTAGAAGATGAAACATACAAAACTTTTGCTATCAAAAAAAGAAACTAAAGAAGACTCAAATGCATAAAACACCTGTTTGGCTCTCTTTCCAAATACAAAAAGCATTGCATCTATCACATTGCTCTTCCCACTCCCGTTGGGCCCAACCACTGCAGAAAAACTCTAATATCCAACACAAGGGATAATTAATTAATTAATTCAAAATCTAACAAATAAACAGAATAGGTCAATTCAAATCAAGTGCGTTCAATTGTTTGGCCTCATGTCTCTGAGAGAGAATTTTGAGTTCCTAACTGATCCTTTCGATTGAAAACCAAAAACCTTTGAACTGTCAGTATAATTAAGCCAAATTAAAAAAAAAAAACTCCAGTTCTCCACTATTTTCTCGGCAACCAAACAGAACCTTAAACTAACATAAATACAAAGACAAACTTTAGTCATCTACAACCTCGGTAATTTAACATATCAGCTAACTCAATATGACTTCAAATTTTAAATTCATTTTCCGAAACTTTTTCGGCGAAGAAACAGAAGCAAACCCAAAACACCACACAAACAGCCAAGTGAACTCCAATTACTCAAATCGTTTGTCTCAATTTGATATCAGATGTAATTTCCTCGGCAACCAAACAGAAGCCAGAATTTTTTTTTTTTAAAAAAAAAAGGTCTTAACCTTGTGAAAAGGACCGACGCGCTGTTCGCCGGCGTACGATTTGAAGTTCCGCATCACCATTTCTTTGATGAATAGTCTCGGCCGTTTTCTAGATCCCGGCGAAGCTGAATCATCCGCCGATTCCATCACCATTTTTTACTCTGATTCAACTCACTAACCTTCACTGAGCTTCAAAAAAAAAAAAAAAAAAAAAACTCACTAACCTTCACGGAAAAAAATATCAAACCTAGATAAGCGCGTGAGCATCTACCCCTTTTTCCTTTTTTTATTTAAAAAAAAATTGATAAAGGGGCAATTTGGCGGGAAATTGAATGTGGTCCGATTTTTAAAACAGCGATAGGCCTTGTATTGGGCTTCTGGTGTAAAGTATTAACAGGCCCATTATTAGGTTTCTTACTTTCTTTTTAAATTTTGAATTGAAAATTTATTTTTTTTTTTAAAAAGGAAAGAAAAAAAGAAAGAAACTAAATCTGTATTCATGGTGCAACTAAGTTTCAAGGAAGCTTTACGAATTTTGTATAGCACATAAAGCATTGAATCAAGATCGTTCGACCAAATGTGCTTATAGTATATGGAAATGGTAGAGACGTAGAGTATTCACTATAAGAAGTATTAAATAAGAACGGATTGGCGTTTTTAGAACATCAAAAAATCACAATAATAATAATACATCAATTATTGAAAGATAATGAGACTATCTAGCCCTATGATTCACATTCTATTGCATATAGGATATTATCCGGCAATGATTTTACGGAATTAGTTATGAGTATCTTGTTATAGTTATGACAGTTGAGCGAATTTAATTATCTGTCATATTACCTTTATTGATTTAAAAGTGAATTTTTATGACTGTTTAATAATTTATCAAAATTTAATGATCTATTCAATATGTTTGTCTTATTACATATTGTTTTTGTTCGACAGAAGAAAACATAATGGAACCAGACTACCAGTTTTGTCATCTTTTCTGCATGAAAATATATTTTCAATTATTACTCATTTTTTCTTCCCATATGATTTTATTTTTGTGAATTTTGGATAATTTTTTTTAATTTAGAAAAATATCATAAACATATTTTGAGTCAGATAGGATTATGTATGATAGAGAACGTACGGTCATTTCTCCAATAAACCAGAAGATTATGAAATAAGGAAACTTTGGATTTATTGAAGTGACAAAAAGATTAAAAGGAGAAATAGATTTGAGCTTTGCTCCAATAAGAAATCCATTTTCTCGTTCTTTTTCCTTTTTTTTACAAAGAAAGTACAGCTGAAATAGGGATGGCAATGGATTGGATCTGATCCAAGATCCACGTGATCCAAATCCAATCAGATCGGATTTGGATCGGTTTAAAATGAATTTGGATCAGATTTGGATATCGATGTGCGGATCTAAGACGGATCTGGAGCAGATTTAGATATATCTTAATATCTAAATCCATATCCATATTCACTCATCTTTTAATTTTATTTTATTTTAAAAGTTTCTTAACAATTGTGAAATTATAATGATAATAAATTTTATTCATAATATATTAGTAGTATTTATCATGCATTTAAACTCTTAAAACTTAAAGGTTAGTTTTGTAAATTTAAAGGTCAACCAACCTCAAAGCATGTACATGCAATATTCAAATTGCAAGCCAAGTAATATAAACTGGCAATTTATTTTATTATATTGACCAAATAATTTTTAAGGAATATAGTTATTCATATATTTAGTCAAATATGGTCATAATAAAAATAATAAAGGACTGAATATAAATCATATTTAATTTATATATCATTATCTAATGTTGTAGGAATGAGAGTAGGTGTATCGTAGATATTAGAATGATGAAGGAGACAATAGAATATTAGATTGATCTTACTCCTGCAATTACTTCAAAATGATATTTTATTATCTTTCTTATTTGTTGTTTTGGTGTAAAAGTATAAGCTACAATATTTATTATATTTTTGAGAAAAATTATATAATTTATTTGTTATCAATACATTTTAGCCTTCAATTTTCAATCTAAAAAATTATTACTTTTTTATTACTGAATTTTAGAATTCATGACGAATCTAGAGCAGATTTAGACTTTTTTTTTTTTTCCAGATTTGGAGCAGATATAGATTTTTATTTCTTTTTTGGATCTGGATATGGAGCGAAAAATATGGATTCATAACGGATCTGGAGCAGATACGGATCTTGATTTTTATTATGAATTTGGATCTAGAGCAAAGTAGATCCAACTCATATCTGCCCCATTGCCATCCCTAAGCTGAAATAATTAAATAGTTATGATATATTATTATATTTTTATATTTCTTCTTTTTAGTTCTTATCCGTCGCTTCTCAAGGGGAGGGTTGGCTAATCAATGATATAGTCCTGTTCAATAGATTGAAATTTTCTTAATTGATTAACCCCCTTTTTGCCATCTAAACCAACTTGTATTGCAATCAATAGGACATGATAATAAAAGAATTAAATGTTCTACACTTAATTATCAACTTCAAAATAATTATGAAAACGAAAAAAAAAAATCTTAAGAAAGCCGATTTAATTGAAGTGTAAATTCGGTTTAACACTCAGGAAAAAAAAAAGACAAATTTGCATTGCATATCGGAATTATATTTCAGAACTACAAGTAATAAATGTATATAAATCTTATAACCAACCATGTGGGGGTGGCGAGGCGTAGTTGAGGGCAATAAGGTAAATTTGCATGATGCCCAACCAGCAATGCCACGTATGGTAAAAAGAAAGTAGTGCCAAAATTGTAATTGTGTGGCACAAGAAACACAATTACGCGTCCAATTCTGACGACGGACTCGATGTTGATATTAAATTTCACAGTGGACGAATGGATGCTGACTGCTGCTGAGCTATCTGTCACCTTTGGTTTACATTTGAGCCTATATAATAAAATAAAAACCTTAATGCATATCACACCCCCTGTAGCAGTAGGTAGAAGGAGTATCTCAGTATTCTCTCTTTCTATTAATTCTCTGTTTTTTTTTTTTGTTTTTTTCCCCTCAAATTCTTGCATATTTGATGGTCTTTGGATCATTTTCTTATGAGCTCTTACAGATGTTTTGAGTTGTCTCTTTATATTCAGATTGATCTTCATTGCTATTCTTTCTTAATGCAATAAGTGTGAATGGATGAGGCTCATTCTATATATACACACACAGAGTCTTCGTTTTCTTTGCTATTTATCTTATTTTCTTTAGAGAACTTGAAACTCACTTCATTATTTTGAGTTTTCTGTAAGCATATTTAAGTATGATTTCTAAATACAAACATAACATGCCCATAAAAATTAAGAGCGGAAGTTTAGAATCAATCTCTAGTAATTAAAGTGTTTTGCAGCTGATTTTGATACTTCTGAAGCCTCTATAATTAATAGTGATGGTGTAGCATAAGTATTTTTTGTTTGATTACAAACCTCAAGGACCAAAATTATTTCCATCATCTCATTTTAACATGCCATCTTTCCATCAAAGATGAAGTAGTGAAAAAAGTTTGTTTTTAAGTGATTATTACAACTGTTAGCCGGCATTTATTTCCCCAAACGTGGCAAAATTGAACTCAATGAAATGTCTGTCCACGTACTGAAAACTCCTTTTAGAAAGACACCTCAACAGCTAAGTGTCCAACATTTTCTTGTACATATATGTAGGTCTTAGAAAATGAGAGATCATATCATCCTCAACGCTGATATCCCTATGATGTCACCAACCCACGAGCTTGAGCGATCGACTACAGTGCCTAATCTTGTAGAAGGAACAACCCAGCAACCGGGCCACATGCTCATCCAAGAATTCAAGATGGAGAGGCCGCCGGAGGGAGCAAACTCGTCAGAGTGCTGTGTTTTGCCAAGGGAAGGACTTCATCCACAACATGGAGCCTCCTTGTGCATGCAATTGCAAGGGTACCTCCCAGGTAAAGTTAATTGGTTCACATGAGGAATTGAATATCATGCATGTTTGTTGATGCACTCGTGACTAAATTCTAAAATACTCATTTTTTTAATGCGGAACGTTCATATGCAAATTCGTACATAATCCATGGCAATTTAACATTAAATTGTTGTTAATTATGTACGGATTCACATTTTGCAAAATATACACATGCGTGTGAACCTGGTTTTAAACAGGCAAAAGCATTTTATAGGGTGAAAAAACTATCAAGTGCATGCGTTTTAATTGAAGCACTCGATCCAATAATTAGTATAAAAAATAAAAAATATAAAAAATGCAATTCAAGAAGTTAAATTGGCCGTGAAAAATGCACAGATCAAATTTACCTGTGAAATCTAATCTAGCCTTTCTTCAAATTACTTGCTTTAATTTGAACCCTCATGCGCTTTTCTTAGATATGCTTCTATGTGCACGTTCAGGAGTTTTATAAGCCTGGCCGAGACACCGTCAGCGCCTGCTCCCCTGAAAGGAGCCATTCACAGGATCAGAGAGAATACTTAATTACCAACCAATAGATTAATTGTTTCTTTCAGCAACAATGTAAACGACTAGACTGATGTAAATGCAAAACTATTATTTTATCTTCCTTCAATTATGTAATGCAGAGATATGAGTGTACTAAAGTTTGGGCATAGAAAAATTATTACTGGAATTTAGAATGAAGAGAAAATAAAAAATTTGATAAGAGCACCACATGCTCTGTTCCAGAGCTAACTATGCAATAGTGGGGGGCTAATGACGTAATGTATGTATAGCTAGCCATATTAGTTCGGGTTTACTAAATACAAGCTTTTTTACGCTATTTAATCCTATTCAAAACTTCTATTAAAAGAGAATAAAGGAATTCCCCGCAATTTTTTTCTTTTCTGAACAACAGAGTCTTGCCAAAAAAAAAAAAAAAAGTACCAAGATATTAACCTTTATGCTCTTTATAGGTGAATTTTTTTCAGCATTTAATCTTATTTGTTTATAGTTCTATCAGAATTTTAGTATCTTATCAATGAACTTGTCATATTATGAATTGTCATTTTCTTAATAAATTTATGCTCATTGTATCATTTAAGAAGAAACATCTTATTCTTTTTCCATTTTAGAAAAAATAAAATGCTAAAGTAGTTAAAATAATCATGTATTACTGTATATCGTCTTCGTTCTTATCTCTTCTCAAGTGGAAGATTCGCTTATTAATTATATTGAAATTGATAGTATTAAAACTAAACAATCGTTGTTCATTATATTAAAATTATATTATAAAACTTCAAAATACAATCAATGTTTAATAATTTTTAGTTTATGGGGAAGATGAGGACTGAGGAAAGATGATTTGTAGGGGGCAAGAAGGTAACTTCCTTAGGATAGTCTAATCAGCTCTGACCGCAACTATTAAAAAGTAAAAACTAAAGCAAGCAACAACAATGCCACAATAAGCAAAAGAAAAGTAGAGAGCCAAAAAGTGTAATTATGTGGCAGAAAGAACCATTACGCGTCCAACTCTCAGCAGCACTCGAGGTTAATTTATTAATCCTCTAGAC
Source organism: Citrus x clementina (assembly GCF_000493195.1). NCBI lineage: Eukaryota > Viridiplantae > Streptophyta > Magnoliopsida > Sapindales > Rutaceae > Citrus > Citrus x clementina. The sequence goes on along the minus strand of NW_006262139.1, from coordinate 24,918,200 downwards.
TAGCTAGCGAACAAATAATATTGGATGCTGAGGTTTTATATCACCTTCGGTTACATTTTAGTTTTAGCCTATATAACAAGCCTCACTCTCTTTGGGTTGCTCCCATCAAAGCCAGTACCATTGTAGCAGATCAAGAAGAAGGAATACATCTCAGTAATTTCTTCATTTTTCCTTTCTCTCTAATTTAATTCAAGAAATAATGCTCTTGTTTCTATGGTTTCATCGTTAAAATCTTCATCTCTTGCATCTTTGATATGTAGTCTTTAGACTGTTTTCTTGTTTGTTTTCAACAGGTCTTTTGTGTTCTTAATTGTATCCATTATGGCGGTTTCTTGTTTGTTTCAAAAAAAGGCTCATTGTTACTCCTAACTTGTTTGTTTTGCATGCAAGAAAATTTGAGCTTCTTTTTGTGACTGTTACTTTCTTTCTCATTTTCTGGAGAAACACTCACTTTATTATCATTTTTGTTTTTATTTTTTTAGCATATAGGTTTTCCGAGAATGAGTGATATCATATAATCTTCAAGGCTGAAAGCATTATGACCTTGAAGATTGTTGACAACGGCGCTGGTGATGGCAGCGAATCAAATGAGAGATCGGAGTGCCGTGTTTGCCAGGAGGAGGACTTCATCCATAAAATGGAGGCTCCTTGTGGTTGCAAGGGCACCATCCAGGTAACCTCACCATCATCAATTCATCATATATGTATATATGTATATCTGCATGTACCGGCCTGCTGTTTTAATTCTGATTATTCGTAGCTACTTCTTGCTCTATATATAGTTTGCCCACAGGAAATGCATCCAAAAATGGTGCAATGCAAAGAAGAAAATGATTTGTGAAATCTGCCACCAGGTATACATACATTATATGCAAGTTTATTAATAATTAATTCAGAAACTACTTTAATTGATTAATTCTTCTTATACATGCTTCTATTAATTTGTTGTACACTTACAGGATTATAGGCCTGGTTATCAGACCCCCGGCTATCGGGTCCCTCAGCCCAGGCAAGCTGATAATGCCGCTTCTCCACATTTTGTATATGAAGCGTAAATAATAAATCTGTACATTTATTGACATAAAAATTAAGCATCAAATTTGAATTATTTGCCTTACAGCGACCCATTTGCTTTCGTTGCCTATGGGGGACGGCCGTTGGCTTACTCACCTATTGCTCAAGCTGAAGCTCGGCGCCTTTTGAATCAATTTGAAAATGCTGATCGTCAAGAATCTGAATCTGCTTCTTCATTTATGTGCACTGCTTTTCTTGCGGTATTTAGTTTCTCTATTTACAATCATTAATTTTGATAATAAAATCGAAAGTTGTACATTCGGTCTTAATTTATTTTTTCTTCTGTTAATTCTTATTACGAGGTTCAACTGCCCTGTTTCTGCAATGCAATGGTATGTAACAAAATTATTCTTTCGTTGTATGAAAAAAGAAATTAATGATATTAATTTCATGTTTAATTACTTAATTAATTCTTGGACTAATTAAATTAAATGAGGTCCTTCTTTATATATAGCTAGTATACTGATTGTGCTTGGCATGCAGCTCGTAACTCTGATGCTATTCATGGATATTTTCATCAATCACCACACTCAGAGCAAAGATGATGTCAAAACCAAGTGCTATGTAAGACGAAATTTCATTCATAAACACACACCAACGCCCACTAAAGACTTTTTTTTTCTCTACTCTTCATTTTTACTTGTACTAACATCATGAATATCTCCTATGATGATGATGCTTCATGCAGCTGGCATTGGGTCTCTTAATTTATCTGATAACGTTTGTGGTCGTGTCCAACAAAAGCTTCTCCCCGAGGCCTGTTATTATAGTACACATCACTCTCTTTTATCTCCAACTTATTGTATTTTCTTAAGATGAGTTAGTTCTTCATAGGTGCAAACGCATGGGCATTTCACAAAGTGCGGACGTTAACACTTGAGAATTATTACTCTTATGATTGCTCCTTTTGACAATACACAAACTACAACTCTGTGATCAGGGAAGTAGCAACAGCAATGCAAGTGAAGAAATAGCTGTTGTGATAGATGGAGGGAACAATGGTACTGATAATGAGGCGAGTGATAGTCAGCAGAATGAAGAAGGAAGCCTTCAATCTGAACGAGTTCCCCTGCTCTTTTGAATGCCATTGACAGATAGTATATAATAAATAGCAGTGTTTAAATTTAGAAAGCAAGACTGCTTATCATGCAAGCCTATGTCTCTTAATGCTTTGTTTTGCAAGACTCCAGTAACTTGAATGTTTTATTGTTATTATTTTATCTGCATAGAACAAATCTTATATAATCCTTTAGATTTTAGTATAATTTAGACGCATGCATTTTCTTGTAGCTGATTAACAATTTTCACACAAGTGATGCTATGCATATTTAGTTGGGATACTTGTATCCTAACTGAATCATCATCACTAATAGAAGAAATTCACAATTTGGATTAAAAATGATAAGATTTAATAATTATTTATTAATTGAATAAGTTAGATAACGATATTTCCTTTACTACATCAATTATGATACAAACTAAGTATTCGACCTAAGTAGGTATAGCATTATTATTTTCACACTAGTGGTATCTTCAGAAGTCAGATTGCATATAGCTCATAAGTAATTTTCACCATCATTAGGTTTCTTTTTATCTGTCTCTATTTTTTTAATTCAATGGAAAATTTCTCAAATGAAAGAAAAAGTGGAGAGAAAAAACAAGGAAAATTTAAAATTCTTTTTTTATTTGGAGAAAACACAAAGGGAAAATTTATCACTACAACATTTTAGTTTCTTTAATCGTGTTAGAAATTTAGTTTTACGCCCCATATTTTTAGAATCTTTATTGTCCAATATTTATAGACTAGACTCTATCCATTCTAGCCTCTCAAATTTTACCACCTTTGCATTTTAACACCCAAATTCTCAATTCAGTGCTTGGCCCAGCCTAATTACCGAGAAGAAATCCTTGAATGATGGCTATTGAATATGGCTAGAATCCCGGGAGCTGCAGGGACAGCCCAAATGGCTTGATTTGGGCCCCCAATCATAGCAGTGAACAGTAAGTATACAGGCCTGCACATTGCACAGCCACCGCCAAAAGGCCGCCAAAGTCTATCTAGACCCGGATACCTATTTGCATTTTGGAAAAGCACATGCATTTGCATTCTAACTTCTAAGCATCAATTGAGGAAATCCCAATGAAAAGAATCTAGAAATAGAATGGTCAGGTCATCATCAAATTCATTAAACTTGGTTTGAACATGCTCATGTGATAAAGTTTCTTGCTCATTGGAAATCCCAGTGAAAAGAAGCTAGGAATAGATGGTCAAGTCATCATCAAATTCATTAAACTTGCTTTGAACATGCACATGAGATAAAAATTTCTTGCTCATTTATTTCACTTTACACCCCACTCTCCCTCAACTTAAATATAATGGCAGCCAAGAGCAAAAAGTAGAATGAGTAGAGCTCATCAGCCCAAGCTTCTATGTGCATTATTATCCATCAATCTTGACTTTCATGTTTCACTCGGCACCACGCTACCCTTATATTTCGGGGACACAATTGGAGTTGCAGAACCTCATCCTTTTGTCCATTAACTGAAAAGCTGCAAAATCATGCATAGAAGGTATGTATAATAATATCATCACCACTCCGTCTTTTTCCCCCACTTTTAAGGCCCTAGCAGTTTTGCTACCTCAATATTTACCAAAACAAGAAGCTTAGTCGTAAATAAGAAACTTCATTGACATTATAATATGATAATACATCATAGATTAGCCACTCTCATTTAGAGGAGGTTAATCCTTAATCCTCAAGGAGTGACTCACATCAAAAGAAACCCCCACATATAGGAAAAAGGGGCTGGCCGGTGCGTATTGAATTTTGAAGTTAGTAAGTAATAGTAGAATAGCATCACAGTGGCTGTGATGATAATACAACAAAACGAAACTTAAAATAGGTGACGATAAAGAGGAAGAGATTTTGAAAGCGAAGAGCTGCATGCTTAAGGGCATTTAGGTCCTCCTTCCTTGGTCTTCCAATTGTTGTAGCAAGGGCACACAGCCTTGTTGCCATAGTAGCCAGGGGGCACACACAGACACTTCTTGCAGCACTTGTTGCAAAAGAATAGGCATGGCTTGCGGTATTGGGTCTGGCTGCATCTCGTATCACATTTTCCAGGGCATTCTGGTCATTCCAGACACATGTGATTTGAGAAAGTAGTAGTATTCTTTATTATAAATAAAAAAAAATAAAACAAATAGTCAAAAAAAATAAAACCATCATTATCTTTTGTAACTTTCGAAGAGTTTTGACCACACTTGGACTCTCTGCTCTACCCACATACATCGGTCATTGTGCTTTTGTTTTTTGGAAGTGAATAATTAATGGAAAACGGTTATTTGAGACTTGAGAAACTTACGGTAGCTCTTGACAGTCCCAGGTCCGTAATGTTTCTGAAAATTACAAAATGCACAGCATTTAATCAGTTTCTTGCAAATGCAACCCTCAAGGGTTTACAAAAAATCAATCTTTTTCTGCGACGAAGTTGAGAAAAATGTACAAGAGAGAGATGTATTACCGAATCATAGTGCCGACCTCCCTGCCCATTTGCTGCCACGGCCTGCATTAGGGTAAATAAAGAAAATATTTGTCATCTAAGCTCTAAAAAATGTTCATACAAGAGTGAAAAATTAAAATTATTAGGATATGTGTGTTTTCTTTTTTTTTGGAGGGGGTGGTTACCATTATTTGAAGCATGGAGATGGCAAAGAGAGCCAAGATGAAGATGGCAAACGATTTAGCCATGGCCCTTAAACTTGCTACAAATTAACAAACAAACCCCTCTTAAAGTGGAACAGAACTCGAAACAAGCACAAGAGAGAAACAAGAAATTGTAAAGACTGAAGAGGGGTTGGTTTTGCTTGAAGGAAGCTACGTGATGTGGGGCTTAAATAGGAAGAGGGAAATTCTTTTTTAAGTGAGAAAGCATTGGATGTGTTTTACTCGTACAATATGATTGAACTTTTTTTTATGATCTGAATCTGATCATGGTATTTTTATTTTCTAGATTCAGATTTGCACATTTTGGATTGGAACCTGGTATAATATTAAACATGGTTTATTAGAAAATCTCTTTAGAGTGAGTGTGGGATTAAAAATGTAAAATAACTATTCTTTCTACTTGACGATTTTTGATACAATGATATATTATAATTAAAATTTTATTAATATTTATAATAAAAAATCAGTTAAAACTCTTTTAAATAATCATATTACAGCGTTGTACTTGACGTTTTTATAATACATGCAATGGTTGATTTTAATGGTTGATTTTAAATGCATGAAGGATGGAAGTCAATAAATGACATGACCAGTCTCCCTTTTTGTTCCTTTAATTTTTCACGGGGTAAATGGAATGGTCAATTTTTAATCTTCATATTATCATACTCTTCCAAGCTGTTCATTTTCAGTTTCTAAAAAAAAGAAATAGCAATTTGCATGATTGCATCTTTCGTATTCCTTCATGTGCATAGCTCATGGCCACTTCCTTTAAATTACCAAATATTGTTAATAATATTAAAAGAATGAAGATCCAAACAACCACCACATGAACCGAAATGCTAGCTCAATTATTGCCATGAGCATTACACGTGGTTTTTATAAAATAAACAATTTCGTTGGAGGCAACATGTGAAATAAAAACTAAAATTTTATGGAGTAATAAAATAGAAAAAAAAACATAAATTACGATGAAATGTAAGAAATTCACTATTGTATCATGGGTAGTTTAACTTTAACTTGGTAGCTCAAAAAACAATTTTATAGATGAAAAAAAATTAATCAATTACAACTAAACTGATAAATCCCAAGATTAAAATAAAAAATGTAAATCATTATTATTATTATTATTATAATATGGCATGGATTTGTGGCTCAAGACGGTGATTCACTACATGAGTAAGGCAGTGTTTGGTGTTGAGATATTTAAAAAAAAAAAAAAAAAAATGCTTTTATTGGACGGTGCATGCATTGAAGACTGGGGAGTAGAGTTAGTTAAGTGGGTTATGGATAAGGGCCCCACTGAGACAGACAGGTCAAGGAAACTATAAAAAGAAATTAATTAAAAAGGGAATAATATTAATATATGCTCTTTGATTAAAATATTAAAACATTTTTTTTGTCTCTTCGCATGTGCTTCCACCGAGCAGTGCACGTGGCCCAAAGCTGCGCCTCTTTGACAAAAGTGCGCACCCCGCGCTGTACACCATCCTCAATGCCTTTTTTTTTTTTTTTCTGTTTTCTTCCATCACTGGACCAATTTGTTAAAAGGTAAATCCTATCTTACATGCACGTAAGATATATATTCTTCTCACATAAATAGTGTATGAATCCCACACATGCAGAGTTGCCATGATTTGACCTTGACTGCTCTTCTGTTACTGCTAGCTGCTCACTTTGGTGATCTTTTCATAATTTCAATTTTCACCTCTATTTTCTACCTTGAACTGCGTTTAAGGTGTCTCCCGTCTCCCTCTCTCAATTAGATGAAAATTCAATTCTCGTTGATAGTCAATTGTAAAAAAGGGGACTCCTCTTTTTCTACGATCAATTATATATATGATATAATTTTTATAAATTAATAATGTCGGGATTATAAAAATTTATTAATTTAAAAATATATTAATTAATCAATAAATTAATAATTTATTAATTTATAGAGTGTATTCACAGTATAAATAATTAACATTTAATTGACTGAAAATTCATTATAGTTTACAAATATAATCAATAGAATTTAAATAAATTCATCAAATAAATAATGTATACTTGATTAAATAAGTTCATGAATTTTGCTAAATATATTCAATGAACTAAACTAAATATTAATTATTAAATTGTACAAATTGAATTAGAACTAATCTAATGTTCCTATCTACTTGATTAACTAAATTCATGTATTTACATAAATTTATCTAAATGTATTCAATGAACTAAACTAAATGTTAGTTATTAAATTGTATTAATTGAATTTGAACTAATTCATCTAATGTACCTAATGAAAATAATGAAAATTCAGAGGTCCAAAGTTTAGAAGAAATTGTTGGTAACATCACTGAAGATCATGCTGAAGATGAAGTTGAGGATGACACAGTACATTTAGAGCTTATTTCGCGCACTGAATCACTCAAGTCATCAACAACACTTCATAATTTTTTATTGTAGCACGAGAATTCAACCCCAGAACTTTTAGATGCAGTAAGAAAAATTAGAGATGAGATTCAACTAGATTTAAATTTCAAGAAAAAAAAAGTTACAATAGATTCATATTTTAATAAATTGACATAGTCAGTTACACTTTTAATTTTACAGTATTTCAAATTTCTACAATTATTAATTTATGATATAAATGGGACCACAAAATTATATAGGAGTTCTTAGAAAAATTATTATCTTATTAATTTATCGAAATTATTAATTTAGCTTTAGGGTTCAAGTCGGGACTGCAAAAAATTATTATATTGTAGAGATTATTAATTTATCGAGTATTAATTTGTAGAGGTTATATTGTAATAATCAGATAGGGGTCAATTTTTCAACCATTAATACAAGGTAGAGTAAATATATTTCTCTAAATTAGTGAGGATAAAATTTTAGATTATGCTTAAGTATTATTAATTCATGTTACTTTTGATTGAATTTTCATTGTAAATATATCCATAGAACTGTAATAGGATAAACGTAAAAAAAAAAGCATTTGATGGTAGATGCTGGACTTGCATTACTATTATTGAATTCTTACATGTTAACTTGTAGTATAAGGTCAAATGTTTATTTAACATTGGACTATAAAAAAAAAAAAAAACAGGCAAATTGACTGAGAAAGAAAGTGTTTTTGACATGACTATAAGGTCAAGTGTTACTACTTTATTCATCTTTTAACTTTAATTGTCTTATCTAATCTCAAGCTTTTACTTTTGCCGAGTGGTATAATATTCTGTGGGTCATGTTATTCAATTATATATTCAGAATTGAGATATTTTTAAACATGTAATTCTCTTTGGAGGTTTAACTACCAATTAGTGCGGTGATAATTTATTTTTTTATGTCTATATATGTGAGGAGGAATTCGAATCTTCCATGTGAATAGTGGAGAGTGTTTAATTTTTTAGAATATTCAATATAAATCCAATTCATTTTTAACATATTATTGATGCAGAAATTTAGTTGAGGTAAAGAGAGGTTAGATGCCCACCACAACACTTAAATTTATTTTAGATGGGGAGACGGGATCAGCTTGCATCTCCTCACCTCAAGCAGACACTAGCGACCACGAGCACCTTCCTGCAGAATCACCTGCATTCACAAAAAAATGATTTGGGGGATCGGATATTTTTTCGATGCGGCTTTTGGGAAAATTTATGCCACAATTCACATGACTTTATAATAATTGCTTAAAAAAAATCTCAAAGAGAAAAGCTATTCTTTGCCTGTGAGAAAGAGTCAAGATGATTGCTTAACTGGTTTGAATTTTCTAGGGTTTTTAAAAAAAAATTAAAACTGATGACCTTGGATTGAGGGAATAGCTGTTAGTGGATTAGGTTCGTACCCTAATTTTTCGAAGGAGATTCGTGAGTTGACTATTAATTGAATCTCTAGGTTGACTTAGTTTAAATCTCTCATCGCAGGATCCTTATGCGAACATACTAGTAAAGAAGCTCTCAGTTCTTCACAATTCGAGGACATTACTTGTGAGAATGCCATGAGAAGAGTACGACTAGTGCAAAATCACATCAATCGTTCTCCCTCTTGTAACCTCCGAACACATATATTCATTATAGAGTTGGTATAACCGTATTTTAACTAAAAACTATATTCTAACTATAAATATCAGGTTAATAATGTTTATGTAATATTTAAAATCTCATTAGCTCGATTCATAACTAAAAATTGAAGTTATCAACATTCAAGTATAAATCTAACTTCATCGATGGATTTAATTAATTTTAGTTGTTCGGAGAAACAAAGCACAGTTCAAATACATGCCAAAACAATAAAGTCTTAATGTATGTTCAGAACAAATTCTCACCATAACTAATGTTGTATGTTCCTTTTCGTGATTGTCGTTTGGTTTGAAGTGTGAACAAACCAGCACCTTTTATTCTTGCACATAACGTAATGGGGGAAAAAAGACGGTTCAATTTCAGACTAACCATGTGCACATCATTAACCACATCACATGCTATGAACATTTTTGCAGTCTTTGCCGAGTGCCGACACTCTTGTCCTAATTACCCAACTGTCCTAAGGCAACTACCAACATTGAATCCTACAAAACAATCCCCTCGATCTCTCTCAATGGATCTAATACGTGTGTGTGTGTGTGTGTAAGACAATGAGTAATGATTCAACGAGAGTGATGTTTCTCATAATATATAATAAGCAGCAGTAATATTACATGATGATGGTTTATTATTACAGTGTTTCAATTGCATTAGTAGGTCTTACCATGATCACATGAATTGAATTTCTAGATCTCAGAAGATATTAACAGCAGTTTGGTAATATTATAAGTTTTAAAATAATTAATATAATTGTTTCAATCATTTATATTCTTACAACAATTTAATATCAAAATTTACTAAACGCATACAATTATTTTTAAAAATTAAATTTTTGTAAGATAAGTTGATTTGTTCTAAAAAAAATAAAAAATTACCAAACAACAAAATTAGGATTAGTTTTTTAAAATCGCTTTTAAATCTTTGAAAAAGGCCCTAAAATTGATCCTAACTAGACATCTCAACATACACATGAATCCCGCTGCTAATTCGATATTCAAAGTTAACAGTTAACGGTATAGGATAAGATTTGATGAAAAATTGAGAAGCATTCTGCCCAGAAAATTTAGCACATACCAAATTGTTGTCCCTGAAAATCACAACAGTAATTAAAAGGGGTGATGACTGGCGAGTGATCCGTGAATTGCACGGTACAAAAAAGTACTGAAGTAGCACAACTCAAATCCATACTCATCATCATGTTCCTTCCATGTGAGGCCACATGGGGGAGCAAGTTTTTTTTTTTTTAATTTTTTTATCAAAGTATCATCATTCATTCTTCCCCGAAAATATCTTCATCACTAAGAATATTATTACCCACTGCTTTCCCTCTTTCCCATTCAATCTCTTTTTTTTTTTTTAAATTTTTGGAACAAGTAATTTTAATAATTAAATTTCCATCCTCTTTATGATTAAGATATATTTACTCAATGAATTTTTATTTATTAGCTGCTAAATTATATATGTGTTATTTTCTGAATTATATTCCATTAAGTTAAGGCATTAACAACAAAACCAAACTAAAAATAAATAAAAATAAAATCGAAAACTCTTAAATCAGATCTGTGATACGAATTAGAACACACCCGAGATATCAAACTGCGCACAAGCAGGTGATATAGGGCCAGACAATTTTATCCTGACTGAATTGAGTTGCTCAAAAACAGTATAAATAAAATTGGGTTTAAAGCCCATTCAAGCCCAAAAACTCTTGAGTGGGCTAAGAGAAAGTTGTTAGTGGACTTTGGGCAAAATTTGTGGCCCATTGATGTATTACCACTGGTTGTAAAAGATTTCACGGTATGGAATAAAGTTCTGGCAAGACAGCACTGGGAAAGAGTTCAGTGTCGATTACAGGAATTGAATGGTAAAATCCGACATCGTATCAGAATTTCCTGAGATCGAATATTATTCGCTTTTGAGATTTAAAGGAGGAGGACTAAGCCCTTTCTGGGTAATTAAGTAACATGGTGGTGACATGTGAATGATCAAGTCCTCGTGTCATATTTTTCAATTTTCCATTGGGATTCCCTATGTTAAGGTGTCGATCGAAGTCCTCACCTCGCGTGTGCATTGCGAGAAAGATTTTCTTTGCAGCCATTTGAAGTAGCGCAATGGAGCTATGTAGTCTGTAAATGGCAAATTGTAAATATTCTTAACTCAGCAGTCAGCAGACACATAAACAAACTAAATATATCTCTCTCTCTCTCTCTCATGAGACTCAAAAAAAAAATTGCTCCCGACAAGCAATTGATATTAGAGTTTGCCACTTGTCACGCGTCTTTTGGTTGGTTTGATCATTATTTTTCTATTTATAATCATGGTGACTCATACATCCTTTTGACATTTTAGGTTGAGGTTGAATGGTTGATTTTCGATTTTTTCATCATGTACGTGATCTGTAAATCATATTATTACTGTATTTATTACGCCCTTCTTCTTTTTTTTTTAGATTGTTTTCTTTAATATAACTTCAAATTTATTGCTTCTTGTCCCATTAATTTCTTTGCCCCAACCCCACATTTTCAGACGGCCTGCACCAGACAAGATTGTTAAGAAATCTCCAACATGGGCTCGGTACTAGCAATTATTTTTCTTTTTAAAGAAGAATAATTTTTTTTTTAAAGAAAAAATTGACTACTAGCATATATCAGTAGTTAAATATATATCTTTTTGGACTCTGCTTAAAATTAACAACACGAATATTGTTATTTCATATACATTTTTTTTTTCCACATTGAGCGTTTTGAGGACTGAGAAATTCATGTAGGAAGGGAAGTACAGTTAATATTCAACGAGATTTAGCAGAAAAAATAAAATAAAAATCACAATACCCTGTATAACCTAAGTGTTGGGTTTATTGTGAACCCTTATGGTTTTCTTCCTCGATCCTAATCATTATACATTTCTTTTTTAAAAAAAAAAAAAAAATTCTCGTGATTTCTTTTAAACTTTCAAAAAATTCTTATTACCCACCACCACATGGGTTGATAGCCCTACAACAGTCAATTATTAAGTTGGTTAAGCCCTTACAAAACAAACAATATCACATTGATAGCTTCTTGCAAGCAAATCCTGTATCATTGTTACAGTTTTTCGCTAGCTGTTGCTTATGACATTTCATTTTCGCTGAGACTAAAGCCAATATAAACTTGAATCTTGAAATTTAAACTACACACTAATTCATGCACTACCCCAAAGAAGCATATGGGTCCACTAACAGAGATGTTATTGCTGGCTATTCTCCCTTTCAAAAAACCTAATAATTTTGTTTCACTTGCACAAGATTTATTAACTGTACAATAAATTTTACAAGGACCATTAGGTAAGATTTGTCAGAAGCTATTATAGCCCCAGCTAGCTCATACTTCATATCAACCTGTTATGTTATGTTATCATTCATCTTTCTTCTTTCTTTTTCCTTTTCTGGTTTCTGAATTTTCAGTGCACGAGACCCGAATGCCAAAAATACCCACAAAGGCTAGCTAGAGGAGAGACCCCCATTTCATGTGCTTTTAAAATAAGCAAAAACACAGGACTTGTTCAAAACTCCAATTTGCTTGTTTGGTTTTTGAAATCTTTTATTTTCATCAAACACTTTACTACCGTATATTGCAGTGTATGCTTGAAGCCATGCTGCTTTTACAGTTCATAGGGTCCATTGAATAGTACTATCCCAAATTTCCGCTAGGCCCCATTTCCTGAGACAACAAAGAAAAATATGGGAGTTAATTTTAATTTCTATGGGCCCAATAAGTTCACAGATGCTACCAACTGGCTCTAGGTTTGATCCCGGTTTACATGTGCATGTTAATGTTATTAAGATCACAAGTTGCTTAAGATTAATGGGTTTGATCTTGATTTCTTTAACGTGGCATCAGAGCTAAGATTCATAATTGTAAATGAGAAATAAAGCAATAGAAGGCCGTCAATGGGTTTTTGGTCCAACGGTGAACCTCTACTCTCACAATTAAGAAGGATTGTGAGGTTAGGGATTCGAGTCCCCATGCACTCAAAACTCTCTCAATTAAGCATTATGCATAATAGTGTGGAGTTTATTTGCAAGTCTTTCTCCCTTACGAAATGCGAGTGGAGTAGAAACATCCCTCGTCTGTGAGGGTTACTTATCTAGGCACGTACTTCATAAATTTAATGTAACAATGTAAGTCTCAGTTATGTATATTTGATTGTAAATATCGGTATAATGTCTGTTATAATATTAGTTGTAAATATATGTGTAATACAATAATCTGAAGTGTAATCAATATTTAAAAAAAAAAAAAAGGAATAGAAGGCCATTCCCTGGAATCCTAGACAATTTTGTTGTAACTGATTTCGTATGTATCTTAATTAGCCATACAGATCAACAAAATATGCATGCAAGGAAGGATGTTACTTTCCCGACTGAGGCAAAGCAAACCTGTGGTGAAACAATGAAGCAAGATGAAGCTCCAATAGAATTGAGACTGTGTTTTCATGCTACAAAATTTGCTTTCTAAGGAGCATGGCTAAAAAAGCAAAATAATTGTCCCGCAAATACGGTCCTCCTCTAGTTTAAACATAATGTAAGTTGAAATTATATTACAAATAGTCATTAGATGTAAACTTTTCCTAAAATTGCTTATCCAGTTGGTTCATAAACAGTGCTGAAGCTGTTTCATAAAACAGTGTTTTCTTTTCAGTCTTGAAGCATCAATTCGATGTTTCTTGTGACAGTTTCCAAGCTTTTGCTTAAAATTTTCCAGGCTGTTTAGACACATCTATACGATGCTATGTTACGGTGCATTTGTGGATATATTACAACTAATCGATATTTATATATGTAAGAAGTTTGTTCGGAGCGACCTTAATACGTAGACATATGAATTATTTTTTTTTCACACTATTAGTTTCGAATATCTGAACTTATAACTGAATGAATTTGCTTTAAGGTATTCGAAGAAAGTATATATTTATTTCTCACGTATCCACAAAATTAAGGCTAGCTAAGAATATGATTTTTTTAAAAATATATATATATATATATATACAGTCATTAACTCGATCGACTACTTGAATGATGATTAAATTTTGTACGCGGATTTTATTTTTATAAATATATAAATGGTGTTGCATTAGACAGAACCTTATCCTCCTCGTCTGTGAGTTGTGAGTTGTGAGTTGTGACTCTCTCTCTCTCTCTCTCTGCGTGGCTCTGGGCCAGTATATCTGTATATGCTCCATTACATAAAAAGCACTGAACTTTCCACTAAAATGACTTCCACAACAATCCCATTCGGCCTAATTGGGTCCCCAATTAGCCTTTGTAGTAGTACGTTGCATATCACCTTGTTGAAAAAAACATGCCATTATTGCCGTAAAGCCGTGCTGGTTGTTGCCTTGACCATAACTTGTATTATTTCATTTGAGGAGAACAAATTTTTATTAATTATACTCCCACTTGATAAATTAATTGAATAGAAGAACATGCTATTATGTTTTTTTTTTTTTTGCCTTCTACTTCATTGCTACTGTAATTTTTTTTTTGTATATTAAATTATCTGGTATCTGAAAATTACATTAGATCACGACTAATTTAAATTCGAGCCGGGTAGAACCACTAAGACAGCAAAACTCTCGCAACAAATATTTAACGTTGCTGCATTCTCAAGTCTCGAATTGAGGACCTTGATTAAATTAGAACAAAATTTGCTACTATAAATTTTATTCATAACATTTACAAAAATTTTTTTCTTTTTTAAGAAAAAGTTAAGAAAAATAGGAAACTTTTAGTGGTTAAGATTCATAAAACTATCATGAATAGAGAGAGGGTTGTGAGAAAAAAAGAAAAAGCCTATGTGGCTAGCTAGGTAAGTGATAGGTAACTTTATTTTAAACAAACACAATAATTCATGATGATAAATCTGTATCATGCATGGCATGGGTAGAATTAACATTAATCATGGGTCAACTACTCAACTATTTGTTTGATTTTTACCAATTGATTCTTGTAATATGTTTTGGTACTTTTGACTCATTTAAAAATTTTTCACTATTTAATTCTTGATATGTATGGTATGAATTACGAATAACGATAATTACAAACAAATCACATTTAGCAAGGGAGTTCGAGTATTGGGGTCTAGATATATTCAAAACTTTTTGAATTTACAGTTAATTTATAAAGTCGATTATGCTTCAAAAGAATATGCTATGTTATACGTTGTAGGCTTGTAGCCAATGACTCTCGCTAAGTAGATATTTTGTTGAAAGAGTGTGTAAGAAAAGGATAGTAAGTGAAAAAAAAGAAAAGAAAGAAAGAAAGTTTACTCAAAAGGTCAATACTCAATAGCAGTGTTCACAATCTAACCAAATTTGATGAAGCATATAACATGCACGCCTTGTGATTTCGAAATTCTAAGCGCCCTTCTCACTTTTGTTTACAAAAGAAAATGTTTTTTTTTTTTCACCCCCATCATTTAAAAACGGAGATACCTTCAAAGTAATTTAATGATTTTGCTCAATTATTTCTAAGAAAAGAAGAACAAGATATGATTTTCACTCAATAATTCAATGTTGCTTGGGTGGCCATCTTTCTTTACTCACGTAACTTCACATCGACAGGACTCTTAATTTAATAATTTTGCACATCAATTCAAGAACGAAGAGTGAATTATTTAATTTATTATCATTTTTTTTTAATGTTGATATTACAACCACAGATTTTACGGATATACATCGCAAACTTCTGTCCCTATAACTATATCTACTCTACTAACTCTTATCACTTTTACGAGAGAAATTATCAATTCGAAAAACAAATGACTCAGGTTCTGTTGAAGCTCCTTCAAGTCGCGGGTGCAGATAGAACAGCCTGCACTGAAAGCCCATTGGCGAATTATCTAATTAATTTAATTAGATGCGATTAGATTGGATAGTTAACGTGTCTCAATAGGTTTGAAGTGACGTAACATTCCCTTCACAAGAGGTGAAGTGACTATTTGAAGTCAATATTTGAAGTCAGACGAGTCTCATTTCCCATAAAAAAAAAAAAAAAAAATGGTCTTTGTTCTTTCTTTTCATTGTGAAAATGACACCAGCTATACTGATTTTTTTTCCCCCAGTTAATTTCAAAACTCTAAAATTTATATAAAAAAAAAAGTTGAAGAATTCTGCTTTTGTTCATTAGGCTATTGATTGATGGATGGGAAGGTGGCTTAGGGTCAAAATGTGAGTTAGCAACATTAATCGGCAATTTGTCTTTGAGTTTTGTCCAATAATTTGGTCGGATGAACTGCTATAGCTCCGTGCATTCGTTAGGGAGCTTGAAATTCATATTTATCAATACCAAATTACCAATTATATATATACAAGTGAGGATGTCCTCACTTTAATTATGCATAGTAAAATAAAAAAAAAATATAGATTTCAACGCATTAGAGATTGTATTTTTTATCTATTAGTGACATCTTAATTTTATTCTCTATAGTCATTACATGTTAAGAAATCCTTAAGTTATTAAAGTAAGGAATAAATAAATAAATAAAAAGTAAAACACACACTTTAATACAATGTGCTTCATCTTTGATATATTAGAGTTTGTATTTTTATTATATTTGAGCTAATCCTTTATGTTAATAATTTGAAAATTCTATCATTGGAAAATTATTCTAAATCAAATGATAATATGTAAATTTGTAGAATATATATTAATACAGAGACTTGTAGTATTGAAAATCTTGAGAAAGAAAAGAGTCTAACTCTCAATTGTAAGAAGAATGTTTTCCAAATCACTTGTGAATGCAATTTCAAGTTCTATATACAGATTGATTAAACCAAACTTTTCTCAAATTTTTGTATATGAAATATGTGTACATTGATGGGCCTCAATATACTACACTGGGGCAAATTTATATAAATTTACAATATCGTGCATAGGAAAAAAAAAATAATCTTTTAAATGGAAACAAATGTCATCTTCATGGTGATTGAATACAACAATTGAAAGTGTTTGACTAGTCACCTTTCTCATGGCTACAAAGATCATTATGGTATGCTACCTAATATATTTACCTATACGTAAAAGCCTCCATAAAAACAAGGTCATTCTAGATAACAGGAAAAGGAAAATATTATATATAAAAAAAATGATAAATATAAAAGTGAAGATGGTGAGGAAGTAATTTTCATGAAACGTGACTCATTGCTCCTAAAGAATGGGCAATGATATGTGTTTTAGGTGGGTGGCGTGTGTATGGTGCTGTGTCCTTGTTTCAACACCATCTTATAATTCATACTCAGAACTCACTGCTTGCTCTTGCTTTTGGGACCCAAATAAGCAAGCAATTCCCTCACATTCAAACATGTATGATCCCCAAAGGAATGCTTCATTATGTGCCTCTCACTCTCTCTCTCTCTCTCTCTTTCTTTTCCCCTTAATGATGAGTAATTCTTTGTCCCATATTTAATAAAATATAATAATCCTAGATCCCACTTTTACAAGCTATTTATCAGTTGAATTTGATCGAATGCGTTAGATTATATATTAATTGCATTCACATTCTTTATTAATTAAGTGCCATCAATTAGTAGGTGGTACACGATTTTAAGGAGTTGGGGAGTTTCTTTATTCACAAGTGTTTAAAAAAAATTAATAGCAAATATGCATGACTCGTTCTAAATTCAGATATATGGATTTCATTATATTAAAACTATTTAGAAGTCAGTTCTTTAGCCTTTATGATCCTCAATTGTTGGTGTATAACTGTATATGAGTAGTAATAAATTGTGAAATACAAAGCACAGAGTTACAGATTATTTTTTTAAATCTAGATTTATAAAACTAGCAAGTAAAGTAATACAGAGAAAAATACATCTTTTTTTTTATATTTATAGCTCTCTTATAGATATAGTCATGGCATGGCATGCACTAAGAAATGTAAATTTTGAGAAGGGGATTGATTCAACTAGTTGATGAGTCATGTGCTTCTGCAGAATTTCTCACAGCGGCACCGAAAAAATGGAAAAGTGTAAAAAAAAATATATATAAAAAAGGCTCAAATGTCTAGTCAAATCCAAAAGCTAATCAGGTGATCAAAAACTCAAAAAGCACTTTCAAGTTTCCCCATCGAGCTTCTAAGAACTTATAAAAAGGAAAAAGAAATTAAAAAAAAAAAATCAACAACGTCTTCTTAATAATGTTTCATTTATTCTAAAAAAATAATATTGTATTGAATTTGATATAAATAATAAATTCTCCTGAAGTTGTGAGTTTCGATGCAGCGGTTGGGGTTTTCACCGCGTTCGATGATTGAACCTTAGGTGCTGTATGATTGGATTGCTGATGTCACCTACCCCAAATTTGTGATTGATTTCCCCCAAATCAAATCCCATTGGTTTATCACACTAATCAAACTGCCTCTTCAATTAATTATAACTCTGTAATTGTTTTTTTATTTCGTCACGCCAATTTCAGTGCCATCAACGGTTCAGAAACGCATCAAAGTTTGAGTTAAATTTCAGAAATCCCAGCTCAGCTTTTTTATATATATGGAACAATTTTCGCTCCTTGTATTTGATTCTAATGTGAAATGAAATTGTTACTTTGATGGGCTCTGTGTGTGTGTGTGTGTGTTTTTTTTTTTTTTCCCCCTCAAGTGGAGATTTTGATACATCCATTTTCGAAAAATTTCCCACGCATACATTAGTATGTAGTAATAAAAGAAATTTTGCCATAATAGAAAATTGTCCCAAGTGTGCAATTACAACAAACAATACAGCAGCATTGACGTCCTGTATCATGTCTCCCACTTTCTTTTTTATAAATTTGCTGAACAAAGCTGCACGGGATGTACTACGTGGCAGCAACCAGATGTAAAGTGTAAAGCAGACGAGTTGCCACGTGGGCAAAGCATACCACGTGTCCGTTGATCAAGATATGTCTTTTTACGTGATAATCATGATTATTATCATCATCATCATCTCGTTTCTCATGCACTAAACTCCAAGATCGGTCCCCAAATTCCGGTTCGGTTTTTGAAACGTGGAGTCGCTGTTTGACTGGTTCTTCTGAGAGGGTGATGAAACGGCCTCGTTTCACTCGTATGGTGGGTTTTGTCCGGACAAGCAACGCCCCCGTTCAACGTCCGAAAATTCAGTGAAGCCGACAAAGATACCTTTAATTTTTAGGGCCGTAGTGACCCCAAACACCCTCGATTTTATAGATTCGCTCCATTCATTGTGAAATGACCTTTCTGCCAACCGTCCTTTTACCTCATTAAAGATAATCGATTTAATTACAAACATTTAACTCCAATTGATATGCAGATGCAGGGTCCCATTGCGATACCTCTGGTGCTATTTTTGTAATAGTTTAAAAATAGTTTTATTTCTTGATGGACATAATCGTAGGTGCAAGTAAAATTTAGCATTCATATTTATTTTGAAATTTTGAAATAAAGTTTTAGAAATTGATTTCACCTAGATCTTACCAAATACGATGCTGCTGTTACACTTTATTGATTTATTATTATGTTTTTTGAACGAGATGTGGTTACACTTTATTGTTTTCAAACGATTGGAACTAAAACAGTGCTGTGCCCTGTGCATATAATACATACATACACTTACTAGTCTAGAATTCTCGCGCCGATTATGTCAAATCTTTACGGGAGAATATTTTATCGCACCGTGAGTCAAATAAGATATACGTCTTTTTCTTACTTATTCTTTTGAATTTCTTTCTAATCAAGGGGTATTATAGTCCTTAAAGTTAAAGTATAAGGATTAGAGGGTTGGCAAGATCAAAATGAATTAGAGGGTTTCTGTTAAAGCCCTGTGCAACTTGACAAAGTTAATGTGGCTTACAGACTAGAGACAGACGGACAAACTCTCACAAATTGCTGAATTATACCCGAACCCCACCGAGTCCACTCAGTTTATAGCCTTGTCGACTCGACCAATTAATCACGAACAACAACTGAGTCAGAATAAAACCAGGATTAGCAATTGTGCTTTCGTACTAAAAATGAGCACACTGCACATACATGATGTATTGGGGATATTTATTACAGCGGTGGGTCAATAACATCGCAGCCCCTGATGTTTTGCAATTTCTCAACTACGGCAATAGTTTTTCAATTATAGCAAATATATCTTTGCCCTTTTTTTTTTTCTTAATTATTACACTTCTAATGTACTAATATCTATGGTAAAGAAATCTGTTGAGACCAGCTATATCAGGTTTAGTATATTGTAATTTAGATATTTAGATTGAGAACAAGTTTAATTTTATTCTTAAAGTTAAATATACAAAAAAAAAATGCATAATATTTTTGGAATCTTCTTCACACAAGATGAGAAAGAGGCGAGATTTATCACTTTACCATCTAGCTAATAAATGATTTCCCACATCCTTTATTCATCATTATCAATAAGAGAATCTGCTCAACTTAGCAGCACTAAAAATGTATACGCAGGAATTCTTGAATTAGGGAACTATGTAATAAAAATGGAGAAACACACACCACTTGAGAAATTGTCAACATTCAAGGGTCTAGATGTTATTAGTCCATTTATTACAGAACATCCAACGCCATAACTAACCCTTGAGTGGGGTTTGGGGTTAAAAATTAACCATGGATTAGAACTAGGGTTAAAAGAACAAGTGGTTAAGAAGGGACAACCACAAAACCCAGATTTTTATTATCAACAGTCATCACTGCTCATCATCATCATCATCAATATCATCAATACCATCTTTCTTTCTTCTTCTTCTACCTTCGTTTTTTCCTCTCCCATTTCATGGACCAAAAATTCAATCTTTTTATCAAAAACCTAACCCTAACAACTTCTTGAAAGCACTTTTCGTCTCAAAATCACTTTTGTTTTTTTTTTTAATCTCCTCCTCCTTCAAGCTTTTAATTAAATGTTTCAACTCAACCATGGACATAACCCCCACCAACAACAACACACTAAACACAAACACTAACTCCAAGTCCCCTGAAACAGACACCACTGATCATCATCAAACGGGAGCCACTCGGATCCACTCAGCGAAGCCGTTAACCTTCACAAACGGCGTCTTGAAACGCCACCAGCCTCAGCCGCAGCACCACCAACGTCACCACCACCACCACCACCACCCAATTGTTGTAACGTACAAAGAATGTCTCAAGAACCATGCAGCGAGCATAGGTGGCCATGCACTCGACGGCTGTGGAGAGTTCATGCCGTCCCCGACCGCCACCCCCTCAGACCCCACTTCTCTAAAATGCGCCGCCTGCGGCTGCCATCGTAACTTCCACCGCCGTGAGCCTGATCAAGATCATCATCTCCCTCACGTTCCAACAACGGCAACAACAGCAACAATTGAGTATCAGCCTCACCACCGCCACCACCCACCACCACCGGTGACGCAGCCACCGTCTCGAAGGAGCCCCAGCTCTGCATCTCCGCCACCGATCTCTTCCTCATACTACCCTTCAGCACCCCATATGTTGCTTGCTCTCTCAGGGAACTTGCAGCAGAGTAGTGCCGCAGCTGCAGTACCGCAAGAGAACCACCATATTAGCAATAATCATCATCATAATAACAATAATATTATGATGAGCAACAGCGGGGGCAGCAGTGGAGGCAGGAAGAGGTTTAGGACAAAGTTTAGTCAGAGTCAGAAGGAGAAAATGTTTGAGTTTGCAGAGAGGGTTGGGTGGAAGATGCAGAAGAGGGATGATGATTTGGTTCATCAGTTTTGTAATGAAGTTGGTGTTGATAGGACTGTGTTGAAAGTTTGGATGCACAACAACAAAAGCACTTTTGCGAAAAGGGATTTGAATGGTGCTGGCGGCAGCGGCAGCGGCAGTGTTGGCGGTGGAATTGGAAGGATCAATCTTGATGATGACAACACTGGCAACGACAACATCAACAACAGCAAGAGCGGTGACGGGGATGACCAAGACGAGGAAGAGGGTATCAATAATAATAATAATAATGGAGTGCGGAATTTGAATCATCAGTTCGGAAGTGCTACTGAAAGTGCTGCGCATGTCGCCAATGCTAATGGGGGCTCCTCTTCTTCATCTTAAATTGATCATGCAAGATGATACATCATCCATGAGAACTTGATGAGAATAAGTGTTAGATATATAGAAGAGTAAGGACTACTTGTTTCTATTCCTAATTTTAGTTGTTTCTTCTTTCTTTAATTTCTTTCTATTAATTATTATTATTAATTTCTCATTTTGTTGCTAGAGTTTAATCAAATGATCATCATGGGAGAGCTTGTTCCAAAAAGGAAATTTTCTTTTATTTTCTTTTCTGGGCTTGATTTCTCCTTTGAGATCTTCTTCTTCTTCTCCTTCCTCATCATCTCTGGAAATGAACAGTTTGCGAGTGTGTGTCTGTGTGCGTTTTCTTTTTTTTTCATATTATCTTGTCTGAGAGAAAGAAGCAAAAAGTGTTCATGCTAGCTTAGATTTAGAGTGGTTACAAAATTATTCTAATATATCCCGTTAGCTTTATGCCAATACTTTAGTGTTTAATTTGTGAAGAGATTTGATTTAATTTGGGACTGAATCATTTTATGATCATTTGTTGTTCCCTTATAATATTATTATTATAGTTTTATAACTTAAGTGGTTAAGATAAGCTAATATGTTCTTTAGGAATCTCGTCGTTTTGGATTTTTATTTTTATTTTTTTAATTCTAGGCAAATTAACTTTTAGCTTTTGGCGTTTTGGATAATGTTTATGCTTTAAAAGCCAATTGTGGGCTGTAGTTAGAGCAGCAAAATCCAAGGTTTAGTTTAATTAATATAAAGAATGTTTTACTTAACTTTCCTTTTAAGGGAAGTCGAGTTAAGTTGATGACAATTAGTGAGTGCTTTTGCGTATTGAAAATAATAATAATAATTTGTTTTGGCGAAGATGATGATGGTGACGAAAGTGGTACTTCAAATGTCGAGCGTCCTGTCCATCAACTCCTTGTGGGTTTGTTTAAGTTTTAGGTCATTGGTGAAGTCATTAATCTTGTTTTTCTAGGAGCCAGGGGTCTGAAGCCTCAACCGCCATAGCATGGGCAATTTTTGGGCCTCGCTGCTAGTCCTTAGTCCTCTCCTCCCTTAAGACCAGTAATTTCATTTTAATATTTTTTGACCAAAAGAAAAGACCACCCCATAAATTTCTCTGATGTCATTTGGGTGTTAAAGTGGAATCTTGAGTTGAAGCTTCAACAATTTGTTTTAAGTTTTTTTGCAAATTAATGTCAACAAAAGGTGCGAAATTTACGGACTTGATGACACGTTTCTACGGGTAAGATACCAAATATTGCATCCTCAATGCTTCTGCAGTGTTATTGCTTTCACCATAATCTTTCAATTATGTGCCTGTAAATTAACAATGCACCCTCTAAAGAATAATTTAGTTAATGATGGAGTTTACTTGAAGCAATGAACAAATTCCATTTCCGCAGCTTCATATATTATATAATTCACTGTGCATCCGTTACATGTCAACTAAATTTACTGTGGCTGAGTGCGACTTGACTTTCCAAAATGTATGATTAAAAATCTGAATTTTGAACTTTGTTAGGTAACTTTTAGGGCTCACGCTACCGTTTGCCAAAGTAAAAATTACAACTCATTTTTCTTTCAGAACTTTGTTTTGGGGAAATTATATATATATATTTTGTATTTCAATGTAAAAATTCTTCTTTTGATTGAGTGTCAAATCAACCAAAGGGACAGTCAGCTTACTTGTAATATTATCTCCAAGACCTTTCAAAATCAGGTTATTCAGGTTACAACTTTTTTGAGATTGTGCTACAAAGACAGAAATTTTGGTTGACAAGATAAATGCAATGGGGAAAATAAATATAATGAAATTTGACTGTAACTCAGTTGGCCCCTTCCTGGGGAAAAAATATCGTTTGCTTTCTCGGTTTTGACTGGTTTTATCTTTTTATGTGGTCATTAAAAGTTCCCCCATGTGACTGATAATTGAATTTGACGTGGTTCTAATTTGCAACTTCAATCTGATGTTATCAATTAAATTTAAACAACTCGATTAGCTCCAAGTAACTCTTCAAAAAATATAATATTGGGAGAAAGTGTAGTCAATTGTTGACGGAACGGAAACCCAACTGAGCAGGAGCAGCACACTGTCAAGTTAATTAATTAAATGTATACATACGAAGGCTG
The DNA here is from genome assembly GCF_000493195.1 of Citrus x clementina. Taxonomy (NCBI): domain Eukaryota; kingdom Viridiplantae; phylum Streptophyta; class Magnoliopsida; order Sapindales; family Rutaceae; genus Citrus; species Citrus x clementina. Next base: position 24,894,167 of record NW_006262139.1, on the reverse strand, counting down.
GATTAATTAATTTATATATCATAGGATTCGTGTGTCCATCCATCATGTGATTCAGTATCCGCGCCTTTCTCATCTCACGTGCTCCCGCATTTGCACATTTAAATTGTGTTTCACACCACGATTGCTTATTTATAGATTAAATTCTAACACATGGAATGGAAACATGAAAAATTTAGCACTACTAATTGCATGCCAAAATCCAGCTTCTATCTACTACTAATAGGGGTACCACTAAAGAGATTATTTATTTTTGGGTGAAACATCAATTTTCAACACATATAATTAATGAGTATTTATGTCTTTGGTTTGTGACAATGTTTTCCAATGTCCGTATCCCTCTAGCGGTAACTAAATCTGAAAAAAAAATATATCCATTTTTTTACTAATAATATTATTTATTATATAATTTTCCTAATTAGTTATTAATTATAGAAGATTAGATAATAATATTTTATGCAATAATTATAAAATATCTACTAAAGATGAATACAAAAAGTTAGATATATATATTTTTTAAAATTTGATTGTGAAAGGGGATTTTGAGCAAATCGTGATCAAATATATACAAATGAGCTGTCTTTTCAATTATTGACAAAGAGATGAAAAGTAAGATCACATTTTATAAACTAGCTAGCAATTTGCTAAAGGACGTAGAGCACGTTTCTATGAGTAAAGATACCAAGTATTAGCCACTTCGGCCTTGATCGGAGTGATGGGCTGCTGTCCTCACAAGCATTATGAGGGCAGCGGTTTAAGCCCCCACAAAAGTATTTGTGGGGGCTAACGTGCTTATTTGTTTAATATTTCAAAAATTTTCTCTCCCTCGTGCAATACGAGTGGAGTATGGACATCCCTCTTCTGTAAGGAATTATTTGTCTGGGTATGTACTTCACAGAATTCAATGTAATAATATAAGTCTCAATCATGTATTTCTGATTGTAAATATCAGTGTAATATATCTGCTATAATAACAGTTGTAAATATCTGTGTAATGCAATAATATGATGATTAATCAGTATTAAAAAAAAAAAAGATACCAAGTATTACATCCTCAATAGGAAAAAGGACAACTGATTACTATATTGGTTATAATTCTATAATTCCTTGCTAGTCCTAAATCTTTTTTTTTTTGTTTTAATAAATTAGAACATTCATATGATAAATTTAATTAAATTAGATTCTAGACTTCTAGTTTTCAGACCTTTAGAAAGAACTGAGAATTCTCATCACATCTAGAATTAAATAATTCATTTCCTAAGCTATTTATTTTCTGATATTGGTCTATTACTACTTTCTCCTATCTCTAGTTTTTTTTTTTTTTTATAATTTTCTTCTCCTACTAACAGATACATTAATTCTATCTTTCGCCGAGGTAACTTTCGCTGCTTTTACAATTATTCATCAATGAGTGAAAGAATTAATACAAATAATTTTCTCTTATTTGGTATATTAAATATCCAAAGTCTAATTCTGAGCTATTACTAGTTTTACTACTACATTCACTAACAACCCAATTGGAAAAAATAATGCTATATTCTATTGCCCTTTAAAGTTCATTCCCTCAATGTTTTTTTTTTTTTTTTTCTTCCCACGGTTTGCAGTAACGGCCAAACAAATTGAAGAATATTTCTTCAAAAGGAGATTAAATTTGAGTGTGTTGCGAATATCTTTATTCAATACTGCCTCCTTCGTAGAAATACAACTGGAATTCTCTTTTGATTTGTATAATAATATGTATATGTATGAAAAGATAAATTATAAAAGACAGCTGGTAAAGCTCCGATAATGAGAAAACGGCCGTATATATTGACCAAGTTTCTGACATCACATTGCTTCTAATCTTTGTACTATTTTTCATTAAATAAGATGATAAGAAGGCATTGAATTTGTTAGACACCAACACCATACTCTTCCATATTGCCGCTGCTTACCAGTTGCCAAGGCTATATTTAAAACCAAAATTCAAAGGCATAAATGAAGTTTTTGCAGCTTTAAATCCTGACCCTTCCTTGATCATCATCTTCTTCGGGAAAAAAAAAAAAAAAAAAAAAAGAGAAAAAGGAGCAAGTGAAATATACCTTGACAGAAGCACCAATTGCAAGTCAATGGAGGACCACAAAATTATTTTGTAGCATAAAAGATTAAAGATTACTCACTCCACTTTATATAAAACAAATAAATAAATAAATAAATGTGGTCCATAATTATATTCTCAAACCAATATCCCCTCATAAATCTTTTTATTTGACAGCATCCTCTGTTGGCTCACACCAACCCATTAACACAATTTTGGAATCCAAATTCACCTACAGAATTACATCTTTGTTGCCAGAAAACACTTGGTTTTATTCCAAGCTGAATCCCAATATTTTTATTTTTAGTTTTTATGACAACCAGGAAGATAAAAATTTCTGGGCCAAGTAAGTGGAAATGATGAATTGAAAAGCAGGCTGCAGAGTTTCAACTGTACCATGGTTATGTCCAATCAGGTTATGGACTCGTTGATGTGAAAACAAAGATGCAAAGAACCCTTTTGTCTGACCCAAAATTGGAAATTCATGAGACCTATTTGTCCCAATTCACATGCTGCCCATTGCTTAGTCTTAATTTAGGTCGCACAATTAATGGTCCAGTTGACAGAATGAGTGTGTATACACACTCATTCAATTCAATGAAATCACAGTGAGTATGCGTTTATACATATAAAAGAGTAATAATTTTGTAGGTATTCTGTATGTTATGATCAAAAGTGCTATCAAATAATATTATTGGTCATTTATAATTTTAGCTTCTTATAAAAGTAAACGAGTTTACTCGCAAAACCACGACTGATTAAACGATGTATTGATTTTGATGTTAAAAGTAACCAATGGGCTGAAGAGATTCATTTCTTCGGTTTCTGAAGAGAATGTAGTTCATTTAACGGACCGTGGCCTGGTGTAGTTCCAGTTGAGAATTGCTATAGACAGGTCCACCGCATTGGCTGGTGTGTATTTGGAAAGAGGCCCACTGTCGTAGAGTTTGGGCCTCGTTGATTAAATCCTCAATTTCGCCTTTTACCTAATGAATTTTCATCACCTACAAACTGAATAATATTTGTGTCTCTTTATTCCCATTTAAAAGGTTATTATTTTCATTCATGTATTTATTTAATTGGCACTCAATGTTATTAGAATAAACTAATCCGTACAACAGCTTATTTGATTCGATTAATGAACTATAGATTATCAAATTATTGATACTACTTACGTCATTTACAAATGGCTTTAGCTAGACAACCAGTCAACTTAGATATTATATGTTGTGTGAAAAATATATTGATGAATATAACATTGACATTATCATGGAAAATGAAAGAGAATTTGAGCTCAACGCAGCAATGATTATGATGCATTTTATGGTATATTCTTACTTTTTAACCAGTATTAGTTAAAAATTTATGTTACTTATAAAAAAAATTTATATTATAATGTTAAAAAATAATCAAACTCTATATGTTATTAAGTCTTTGCTACTAGGTTTTTTATGATAACTTCTTATCTTACTATTTATTATCTGATAATTGAAGTTTTCTCGTCGTACGCTTCGAGGAACAATAAAATTTTGAATTATTTTATGATCTACCTCACTTGTTTAATAAGATATTAAATTATTAGGAGTAGCAAAGTAAAAGTAGGAAGATTAAGTCATCACATTCTTAGTTTACGGATCCAAGAATTGCAGGTTGATAGCTACACTCACTTCCATTCCTTAACAAAATTTCATTGAGTACTTGCAAACTTGATAGGTATAGCATCTAATTACGGGCCTGACAAACAGCTTTTCCGCTTGGATTCTATTAGCATTCATACTCCAAAACCATCAATGAACCAATCTTGTGATGTGTTTGAATTGACATCCACCCGATTCATCAATAACATGTACCTGAAGTTTGTTCATTCCAATCCTCAGTGCCTAACTTGAACATTTATGCTTACACATCTCACATGTAAGGTATCCAGTTGTTTAATGATCAATTCTGTCAGGTTTCTGAAGATTAAGAAGGAAAAAAGAATATCAATCATTTAATATATGGGATTTCAATATCTCGAAGCTTGAAAAAAAAAAAAAAAAAACTAGTTCATGACATTTAGGTAGCTTTATACTTTCATTTTTTTAATGAAATTTTTATCGTCATCTTGTGGTTGGTCAGCCTCACACATATACGATCATCTTTCTAGCTATCTTAGGTTTTGAATGCTAGTGAGTTGTATTGACCAACTAATGAAAGTGGTTTATTATAGTTTAAGCTTTAATCAACTTTTGAGTCCTGTCACGAAGAAATTTTCCATTATAACAACCAACATGATTAGATATGTGTGGGCCTGTAACTCCAAATAAGTAATCGATCTTACCATACATCATACCATACGTGATTAGACTACTACATTCGGAAATAATTATTCCAAAAGAATTTTTTTCCTTAATTAATCAATTAATTGATATAGACCATGTTATTGCATAACATTGATTATGTTAGCTGGTTATGTGTAGACCGATTATTTCAGCTATATGTATCACTTGTTCTGGAATTACATGCTTACTATTCTTGAATTAGAAGCCTTATTGCTGTAGCCACTCTCCTCAAACAAGTATAGTTCTGAAGAAATTCAGCAGAATATTGATGACATTCACAGGTTCTTGATTTCAAAGTGGAAAAACACAATGGAATTAGGAGTATTATTGCACCAAAACAACTATATATGAATCTAAAGACAAAATCAGAAAAAGGGAGAATCATTCATTCATATTCAAGAACAAAACACACTTCTTCTCTCTTTTGTACATAAATATGAGATCACAAATTAAGGAGGTCTTAGCCACTCATGTCAATGAATTAACCCTATAAATCGACAAGGAAAATGAACAATCTCAAACACGAAAACCAAATTAAAAAGAGAGAGAGAGAAAGTACTTGAAGATCAAAACCCTCAAACCCAGATATATAGAGAAACAAGCAAAGTTAACACATGACATGAATTAACCTCCACTGATTAACAATCCTTGATTAAGCTTTAGTTTCATCTCTAGTTAAGTCGCGGTTGAAGACGGTGAAGAGCACTCACACACGACCTCAGTGTCAACTTCCCTTCTGTGAAAGCTTCTATGGCAGCCACATGCAGCACAAGTGAGTGCAGCAGCTGTGCCTTCCTCTCCACTGGCCATGAACTCTCTGCAACCATCAACAGCATAACCACCGACACCGGCAGCATGATTCTTTTGGCACTCTGCATACCTCACACTCCTCACTGTGACAGATGAAGCAGTTGAGTTTCTTGATGGCTCCTCTCTTCTCAACACCACTTGCCTCTTCCTCATTTTGCTTGTCCCGAAATTTTTTGTATCCTCTTCTTCTTCTTCAAAAACTTCGAAATTTTCTTTAGAATTAAGAAATTGTTTCCCTGAACCAGAATCAGAAACTGGCATTAGATATAAATAGAAGAGGAAAATAGAGAGAGAGAGAAAGAGACAGAGAGGAGAAACAATATTAAGAGATATATATACAGTGAGGAAAAAAAGCTCACTCTCAAGCCCTAACCCTAGGCTGCATATTTATAGCATGTGTGAACTTGTTTATAATTGACTTTTGATCTCTATTAGCAATATTAAGCATATTCTTTTGTGTTTATTATTTTGCTAATTGCTTCGAACCGCTATTATGAATTGATGGTCCAACTGCTTTAACAACTCGTATTAGTTTATAAATAAAAATAATAACTTGTGGAAAATGGGCAAACCCTAAAATGATGAGAAAGTTTCAATTTTCACCCAACATAGTGATTGGCTTAAAATAGAATGACCAGCTAATTAATTAAACTGCTTCTTGATTTAATTCTACCACACACACACACATAGACATATATTTGGCCTCGATGCCAACAAGACTTGTCCAACTTAACCTAAAAACGTGTGTTCGATTAATATGATAGCCAAACTTTGTACGGAAAATCAACAATGCATCCTCAATCCAATTCTTGTTTGCATGTAAGACAACATGATATGATCAAAAATGAAATTAATTAAAAAAATTTAAAAAAAATCAACTTTTGTTTCACGGTCATTGTCTATCAAACTCTCAGATTGTGTATAATTTATATATTTTTGTAACCTGCTAATGGGCATATAGAACACTTTGTTTAATGCCATATGGATTAATTGTTCGGCTACCGCCTGCTTTATGGTATCAAATGAAGTTAGCTAATAACACTTCTACAGAAAATCTAAGGTGTCTGATATATTTTTCACGGTTAGGATTTAATTAAGACATCGGTATCAATTTAGTGTATACATCAAATTTGTTTCTAAAATGTAAATTGATAACCTAACAAGTGACATGATACTACCAAATTCATTGCCAAATTATATAGGGTACAAAAGTGTGTCACTTCTATAAAAATTTAGATATTTGAGCCATACAATTTTCTTAATCAACTTGAATATTTAGGAAGCAAAATTGATATTGTCTTTGTCTAGTATTTATACTACATTAAGGGGAAAATCAATTGTTGTAGGTGTTTTGAAAATGAATGAATATGTGCATTGAAAGAATATAAAGATCATAATGACACAAATGTCTAGGAGTTCGGGCTGGATAAGGCTGGCTCATACGTTCATGTGCCATGATGTGCTCATCACCAAACTTAGGTTTTGCTGCTTTTGCAATGTGTTTGGTTATTGATTTTAGGTAATGAATTTTTTGCATGTGAGAACTTGATATTTCCCTACTTAAACTTGGTAGAAAAGTAAGTTCATGAACAAGGTATCTTGTACTTGTTGTATATATCTTTAGTGCCTAGGTGAAAGTTTCTGAATTAAAAAAAAAAAAGAAATTTACTCATTGGTAAAAACTAAATAGTAAATAGATTTAGAAAATAATATTTGTCTTAAAGACAATAAGAGGGTGACATGTCACACAAATAGTAGCCTTACTGTCATTCTTATCGTCAGTATTTTGTGAAAAATAATATAAATTAAAAAATGGTAAAAACTAAATAGTAAATAGAGTTAGAAAAATAATACTTGCCATAAAGACAACACGAGGGTGACATATCACACAAACAATGCTCTTATTGTAGTTCTTATCGTCAGTATTTTGTGAAAAATAATATAAATTAACAAGTGGGTGACAAAAAAGACAACAGGGGTTGTCTTTCCTGTCGCCTTCGTATTGCCTTTATAAAAAAATAAATATTAGTGCTCTTAGAATAAATTATAAAGTAGAAAATTAAAATTTTATTTCAAAACAAATTACTAGCTATTTATTTAAAAGAGAAACAAATTTGAATTTTCAACAAAAACATAAAATTCAATTGAATTTTCTAAAATTAAGAAAACAACATAATTTTAAATTTAAGATCTTAAATGAAGAAAATTGACAAAGTTGCAACAAAGAATAGGTAATCTAATCGACTCTTACATCACAAACTTCAAAACGTGGCATTATTTGCCCAAATTTGAATCAAACACCAATAGCTAAAAGTCAACCTTAATTCAAATGAATGATCCCCTACTAAGGTTCGGAAAAAGCAATAAATTAAAGAGAATTGTCACATAGTAATCATTCTGCTTGTAAAACTCTTTCCGAGGTTTATTGCCTCAACATGAAGTCGTCACTAGAAAAAAATATGTGACACAAAATTTTGTAGTGAGAAAATAAAATGCTGTATGCAAAGGTTTTATAAGTTCATTTTGGTCATTGATAATTACCGAAACTTATCGAAATAATTGGATTATTACTGAACTTTTAATCACCCACAATTCAATATTGATGTGAACAGAATGAAATATATAAAATTCTCTTTAAAATTTTATCTACTTTTGCTAGTTAAAATTTGTTTTCTTCTACTTGTGCGTCACTTGTAGCCAACATATTTACACACAACAAAAAATCTGTACACTTGCAATCTCCATGAAAATGATATTTAGGCCGCCAAAGATATCCCCCCAAAAAAAAAAAAAAAAAAATATTATAGTCACTTTAACTCAAATCATATTTGGGTAGACATGGTAATTGATGTTGATTGGAGACTATGTAATATCATCCATCAAAAATTTTGTCAATCTTGTTACTACTTTTGGTCAGCAGTGGCGGAATTATTTTCTCTATGGACTAGCCCTAAAATTTATTGTGAGCTGAATTTGAATTTCGGGGCTGGAGTTGCCTAATGCCTCCACCTCTCCGAAAACATTTATTTCTAGAATAAAATTTTTTGGAACTATGGTAAGGAGAGACTAACCTTTTGGATTAAGATTAGACTGAAAAACAACTTACGCAAGTTAAATATTAACTACTATAGTTAGGGAGCGTGCGTAGGACCATCAATTAACCTAATGGCAATCCATTTTGGTATCTAAGTAGATTTTGAAAGATTTCTAACTATAAATATGATTTAACTTGTAATATTCTTAAAAATTAATAAGAAATGCACATGAAAGGAAATCACAATACATGGTCAAACATAAGTACACGTGTTTAAAAAATGTTTGTGTGGGGGCGCCCATGAGAGAGGTGAAGAAATAAAAGATAATTATTGAAAACAAAAGAGAAAAGAACAGAACACAACAGAAGGGAAAAGAAAAAAAGAATGGGAGTTTATTAATAATCGGGTTGGATTAGAGGGTTTGATTGAGACTTTAATCAATAGTGTGATTGTGTTTTGAGGAGATAGTGAAAGCTAAGGCCTCTTTTGCTTCTCAACAACCCAACCCCATTTGAAATATTCAACAGTGTAAAGTTTTTCAGATTTTGGCTTTTGGTGTCATAAGGAAAAAAGGAAAAAAGAATCTTAGGCTTCTTATTAACCATTCAATTCATTTTTTTTCTCAATTTGTGATTGACATCCAAAAACGCTAACAAGTCATTAAAACAAGATGACCAATAATTCTGATTACAATGAGATTTTAACATAAATAAGGAAAATTTGGTGTTGATTGATTGCAACTTGTCCTACGCAAATCTTATCCTCCAAATCATAATCATTCATAAGAAATCTTTTTCTGAGCAAGACCACAAAAATTACACCTAACAAGCATTAATTATTTGTCTAAATTTTAACCCTGTGCATACAACGTTGAAGTCATTTTACAGTGTGGTACTACTGTTCTTACCTTTTTTTTGTTACACGTTTTTCGATACAAATCATAAGTTTCGTTATATTAATATATAAAGTTACAAAAATTTAGAATTTTGTAGTAGAAAATTAGGAATGAGTAAGTTCTCTACTTTTTTCTTTTTTTCTTTTTTCCCCTCCCCGGCCGAATTACTCTCAAGAGCACTTAAGAAGGCAGTAAAAAATGTCACACCATAATTGGCATGGCATCTGACAAATGCTAAAGATTTCCGGGTTTTTTTTTTTTAAGGTATTGAATTTAAATTTTGTGTAGGACTGGGGACAAAGCACAGCTCTGCAATTGCACATGAATCACAACTGCCTCTGCTAATTGACAGCAAGGAAAGATTTGGCCATAAGATCTCATGTGATAATCTTTGCCATTTTTATCAAAGTGTTACTTCTCATAAAAAATTTTATGAGTATAATCTTTATGCTCTCTTTTTTTTTTTTTTTCAAATTTTTGTCCGATTCAGATGAATTTGGCTCTTTCTCTACACTTTCATTATTTCAATAATGAATTGGGGAGTTAAAGAATTGTACTTCACAATTATTTTAATTTAAAGGAACCAGTTCAGGGGGGTAAGTCGACAGTGTTACTAAGTTTGATGGGTAGTAAGACCAATTATACTCGGTTGGCATCTGTCACCAAATTCTAATCTTAAAATATCAATCAGCTCAACAAGTGGTCCCTAAGAAGAAGAAATGTTACCATTTGGATGGACCACAACAGAAACTTGGAAAACTTGTAAATAAAAACCAGATAAGTATACTGCAGACAGAAATTTGTCTGAAGGTGCAAAATACCACTGGAATCTACAGGTGGAAATGCTACATGAACTGGCGAAAGTTTGAACATCCAAGACAAGAAGAAAAGTGAAAAGAAAGTAAAGTCTCTCGTCTAGTTTTGAGTCACAAGATTGTGTCCAGCTTGAAAACATTCCACATGATTGCAGCAGTTAAAGAGGAAATATCAGAAAATCCTTCTTATTGTTTTCCGGGTTCTGCAGCCTCTGCCGTCTTCACTTCTCTCGGGCACTGAGATACATATGGCTTAAGCTGCAAGGATGGACTGGGTCAGCAATCATGCAAAACACTTCATCTATAAATGAGAATGGTCGATTGCTAATTTGCTAATTGCTATCTAAGTTATAAACCAAATCTTAAGATTTTCAGCATATGACAAGTGATAAGAAAGCAGTGACCCACGAAAGAATATGAAGACGAGCAGTCCCAACACCACATTGAATTAGCCAAAGTTCCATAACATATGGCTTAACAATGTAAGTGGCATCATTTCATCTGTGCAGATACCAAGCAGAAGATTGGAAACATCTACCAAACCACGTTAAGAAAAATCTAGGATGATTGAAACAGCATCCAATCATTCATCAATAAATTTGTTAAGCAGCACTACCAAACTCTCACATGAAGCAAAGCTAAATGCTTGAAGCATAAATGAACCTCCTGAGAGATTATCGCATACAAGCACAGGCCTTAAAGAATCTAATCCCTAGAGTTACACCTCTAGAGATTTCGTAAAGATCTTGCTGCAAACTTAAAGATGAACCATTGGAAAGATTCTACATCATCTTTCAAAAAGCATTTTGAAGCAAAATAATGTCCATGGAAAAGACAAGCATCTCAGCCTCAAATGTACAACAGCAGAATTCAATCAAGTTTTGACATCTCTATTAGCGTTGAGTTGAGGATAATTCTACAGATTCTTCATAGGGTGGCAAGGGACTACAATTTGTCCTAACCAGTTCTTATCTTGCTTGTAAAAGAACAGGGTCCTTGGATTCCTCAAACTGAATTAGATTGTACAAATTTCATCAAGATACTCATACATTTCGCACAATGCTGTAGTCAGCTATGTCAACTGCAAAACTCAATGCGACGAGGAAACATTTACATATATTAAGAAAGAAAGGAGAGAATATTAGAACCTTGAAGTCAGTCAAATCAGGGACAACAAAATTTGGTAGTTTTTCTTGCACCACGACATATCCACCTGCAATCAATTATTATATTACAAACAATGAAATCACATATGCTGTAAGCAGGTAACTTGGTAACCTTTTAACATTATTTCAGACAAATTATGATCAGACTCCAGGAATTCAAAACGAAACACCTTATCCTTGGAAACTTAGTTTTAGGTTCTGGGGTTATTTTTAGGTTGGGGGACTTATAGTGGTCTACTAACTCAACCTGCCTGAACCATGAAGTAGAACGGAATGGTAAAATACACGCGTAGAGTGCTAGAAAAACTGAAGAAGTACGTTAACACATAGTACTATAGTAGCAAAATCTGAATCCCAAAGGATGGGTCAAATAATACAAAATGAAGAATTTCAGATTACACTAAAATGTTTAAGCTTGCGATTATGAAAATGTCATCTTATTAACAAATTAAAGCACTCATAAAACTTAACATAGTCCCTGGTCGATCTAAATCTCACCCAGCATTAGAATTCACATACGCATATTGTTAAGCCTTCTCCTATATTAATAATTCTCAAAGAGTAAAAGCAAGGTTGCTATGTTTCTTTAAACTCAACAATCATCATTATCAATGTCTTCAACACCTAATATACAGGTTTAGCCTCGAAACCGGTAAATTGCAAACTCAATGTGGGGAGAAGCCAAACCTTTACGAGTATGAAAACCAGTAGACTTGCAATTTTTTCCCTTGTAATAATCTCGAGGTGCACGTTTTGAGGAGAGAATGTCAAGTGATGACGTACGCTTTCTTCGAAAAGCTCTTCCTATCCCTAATATGAGTCCCAAAGGCATTTTCTCCCCGAAAAATATACCCTTAAATAAAGAACACAATAATCAGCTTATTTGACAACAACAATCAAAATCAATACAGAACATTTTTCTAACAATACAGAACATTTTGTGCACCATAATCTCATAATATTTTTCTATCAACACAGAACATTTTCTAAACCACAAACTCATAATATTCTACAATACAAAATTTCTACAATAATTCAACAGATATTCGACAGATACTAGAAATTCTACAATAATTTCTCAGAATTTCCACAATAAAAAAATTTAACGCTTACTTGAGGCGGAGTTGGTGATGGTTTGCTGGTGGTTCAGTTCGCGTGGGCGCTGGTTCGGCTCGCGTTGCCGCTGGGTTCGCCGCTGCGTCGCGTGCTGGTCTCGCGTGGCTGCGTCGGGTTGGCGGCTTGCGGTGGATCGAACTCAATCGACGATCGCTGAACGCCGAACCGTGGTGGCTACAATTGTTGGGTGGGTGTGAGGCAATGAAGGTGCGGCTGTTGCTCTTGCTCACTTGGTTCTTCCTTTATGGGTGGGTGTAATGAAGCAGTAGGGAGTTAGGGTTCGACTGTTTCATTGTTTTGCATTTTGACTCTTTTGATTTTTTCCCTTCTTTTTTTCCCAATTTGAATCGTGTTTTTTTTTTTTTTTTAAATTCATATATATATAAATATTAAAAAGCCAAGGTTTTTTGAAAGGCTCTTAACTAGACCCATAATAGATGGGCTTCCTATCTATTATTTTGTCCGCGGACCTAAACTGGGCCGGCACGGATTTTTTTTACCAAACGTAATCACCACATTTCAATAGTTCTATAAACTTAACAGAAAACAACCATATATAAGTAAGTATAAAAATTGTTAATTAAACGTTTGAATAACACTCTTGTTCTCGAGTTCCATGACACGTGAAAAATCATGCTACTTATGTTAAAAAGCTTAGTTTTTGACACAGTAATTGTAAATAAAACTATAAGCCAAGTTGCTAAATGCTATTCCAAGCAAAAATAATACAACCATTTTTTTTTTATAATTTTTCTCTTCCACAGCTTTCTCAATAACCAAACAAACAGGGCATGACAGAGTATGTAAAGAGAAAAGTTTGATACCCGAAACGAGGCGAAGCTGCTTCCTTTCGACTTTTGTGTTTCGTTTTTGCAGGTTTGGGACTAATGTCTGGGTTTTGAGACGCGTCTATTAAAGCTTAGCTGAGGTGGCTTTTACGGCTGGAGCAGAAAATGGTGTTGAGTCTGGTCGCCTATTGAAGCCCGTTGGATTGGTCTAATGGGTTCATTTGAGCCCCACTCTGTACACAGTCAAACTCATTATGGCCCAATGAGTTTTTGTTGATTAGCAATTCTATGGACCTATTAGGGAAAATGTTACCAATAGTAATGATATGATTATTTTTTAATATATTATGTTACAAACGTATGAGAATATATATGATAAAAAATAATTGATTATTTTTGAAGAAAATCAATTCTTGTATAACACTGTGAGTTTTATGTTATGTTTAAGAACAAAGTATATGTTTGTCTCTTATGTTTAGGGGTGGGCATTAATCCACAGCCCATGGGTTTTTACCCAAACCCAACCAAATAAAATAGTTTTGCTTAGATAAATCATGAAAATAGGTTAGATTTGGGATTTATATAAAAAACTATTTTATTATGGGTTGGGGATGATTTATTTATGGGTCGTGGATAAAACCCCAACATTTAAACTTATCAAATGAAATAAATGAAAACAAATAAGTGAAAGCCTACTATTAAATTGTTCATGGTGTGATCAAGTGTTAACAGCTAGAAAATGAAAGTAACATGTGAAAACAAATCTGAATTAAATAAATGGACCATTTGTCGATCTGAATTCAAAATAGCTACCTTTCAAGCTGCAACTTCTCCTTTCTAAAACAATGACGTAAAAATTCTCAAATGGTGTCTGTTCGTTCGTTGTCCTCAGCTAAAATTGCAAAATCTTATTTGTTTTCATTTATTTGTTGTTTTGATTTGTATTACAAGTTCCCGAATTGAGCTAACGTAAAAATTCTAAAACAATGACGTAAAAATTCTCAAATGGTGTCTGTTCGTTCGTTGTCCTCAGCTAAAATTGCAAAATCTTATTTGTTTTCATTTATTTGTTGTTTTGATTTGTATTACAAGTTCCCGAATTGAGCTAATAAAATTCAAAATTAGTTTAAAAAAACTTTTATTTTTCATTTAACATTTATATATTTGTTGGTGAAGGAGCATACTCAGTTAATCGTGGAATCTCTTAATTAAAGTACTGTGGATGAGAATGATTATGACGGATTGCTTTGACACTTGAGTTGAGACGTCTTATCTTATTTTGATTTGTATGGACATTGTTAGAGTTTAGTTTGTGTTGTAACATGGTTAATACTTAATACCACTAGTTTTTTTTTCCTTCTTTGAATTTACTTATTGATGTATGTTTGTATAAGTTTATTATTAGAGTTTACGTTCTCATTTATTGAGAAAAGAATAACTTTCGTGATTAAAATTTATCTTAATTTTCTAGTATTCTTTAATTTAAGGATGATGTTATTGTAAAATTTATTACTAATAATTTTTATCCACTATATTTTTTCATATTTTAATATCAACTTAATAATTAATAACAATTAATAATTATTATAATTTTGATATAATTAAATTTATCAAAATAAACAATATTTTGATAATAAAATTCGAACCAAACCCAAATGAGTTGGGTTGAGAATATTTGAGTTGGACCCAAACTTTTATGATTTGTCTTAGGTTGACTCAAAACCCAACTCAAACCAACCCATGCCCATCCTTACTTATGTTTAAAGTGAAATATTTAAATTAATCTCTTGAGTTTCACATTCTGCATTATAGGGTTCCAAGTCTAATTCATAAACGTTTCAAGTTTAATGTGGAAAACAAATGTTTAATTTGTGAAATTTCTATTCTTACGTTGCGAACATATAAATATATACAAATATAAAAATAGCTTTTGAAACTTTGTTTCGTTCGATTCTTGACTAATTAAATTTACTCCCCTCCTCGGCATGTTGGTTTTGGACAATTAATACATGTATGTATAATATAATAAATACAATAATGATAATAATATTATTATTATAACTTTGCTGTTTGAATTGTATATTATATTATATCATATCATATTGGGTGTGTGCGCAAACTCATGCTGTCCCAATTAACTGCTCGCCGATCACATTCATATGCATGCAAAATGAGGTGGGTTTACGAGATCATGTGCGTGGGAGACACATGACTTTGTCCCAACGATTCATCCCTAAATACTAGAAATGTTGACACACAATTCGTATCGTATGTATAAAATCCAATTATCTAAACCAAAACAATAAGAGTACCTAATTGTATACAAAGGAGGGTTAGCATAAGGGACGTAGGGGACCTAACTTCTCTTCTACCAAATGACAAGATAACTAGCAAAATGTTCAACACAATGTGCACATGTCGTCCCACATATCTGCATTGTGTTTGTTGACTGAAATTAACTTGAATATTCTTAAATTATGTCCATTAAATTTGTCAAGAGAGTTCATATTTAATTTTGTTTTTACACAATTACAAAACAAATAACTATTTAATAGCTACTCGGAATTATCGTTAATTATATAAATCAAGGGGATTGAGCTTCAAATATTTTGAAATAAATGATACAATTCGTTTTAGACACAAGTATCCAAAATTGATTATGTGGATGTTGATTTAAGAGCTTCGAGTGGTTTTGTGATTATAAACATAAGTTGATGCTCAAAATAATTTAGGAGTGCGGTGTCCAATTAAGTATTCAAACTAACCAAAATTTAATAATTAATTTGAATCAACTTCTCTAATGAACTTCCGGCCTGGCGGTACCCGGTTGGAGCCTCCATGAGGGACTCTTTATCAAATGTTTCACAAAATGTGGAATAAGGGTAAATATGTTTTCAACATTAGTGGGAGTAAAGTAATGTCAGATTGTAATAATTTTTCTTACAAAATTGAATCAGCTTCTGATACTAGCTACCTGCTTCATTGTCACGAGTCGGTGCATACCGTCAACCGGGAAACTTGGCTTATATGAATATACGTATATATAGAGAGAGGGAGAGACTCTACAAGTCCACGATTCTCCGACCCGTGTTATCTTTTGGACAATGGCACTGTGCTAGCACACATTGATCCAGCTCCAGCCTTTGCAATTACTGTAGGCTAAGGTGCTATAGACATAAAGAGTACCAAAATTTGAAAGCATTGTCGTGATGATTCTGATGCGAAATTGAAAAGGTGTAATGCCAGCTCTCTTTTGCCTACCATCACTGCCAACTTCACATGCATCCATCACTTCACCCATGTAATTGCACTAATTGATGTCTCAATGAAAAATCCCAAAATCCTCTAGTTCGAAAGCGGGCGGGATATCTTGACTTTCTTTCAAACATTTCAAAGTTAGGTTACAATGCTCACATCCAAATCCAACCCTCCATACCACTGTCACCTGGTACATCAAGAGGGAGCACGTATTAAATACCTTCCTCACCATTCAAACATGCATGGTAAAGGCAAAAGAAGTATACTTAAGACTGATGTGCTCTGACTTTTAATCCGTAAGATGGACCTCTTTATGTTTCATGCGTATACCAGCTAGGTAAAATAGTATTTACAACTGAGGTGCGGTGACTTCAATCGCATAGACACCGACACCTACACTTTTTTAGGCACAGACAATAGTTCATTGGTGCTAAATAACCGTGTATAGCTACTAAGTAGCCATGGTCAGCTACTGAATAGTGGTCTATACGGTCAAATTGAAATTTATAATGTGCAAGTGTTCGTTCTGGTTCTGGAAAAAGACTCACTAAGCACTACTTTTAACTAATGTGTGTGTTTTTCTAAAAGCAAATCTCCAGTCTGTTTAACCTTTCTTTTTTCCTGCCATTTTTGTGAAATTTTTGTTTTGGCAACTGGGTAATGGAGTTCATGGGAGACTTATGGATTCATGTGTCTTTACAGTGTGTGTGTGTGTATGCTACTTATTTTTTGAGGTCAATGGATGAAACCAAACTCCAGCTTGTAAAAACAAGTGATAATCAAAACTCTTCACATGTGCATTTATGGCCATTCTGCAGATTTCCAAAGCAATTTCTACCCACATAAATTTCTCACAGCCAGTAAATTGACTGAGAGAGAGAAATTCAAAGAGACCAAAAAGTAACAAGAGCTTCCTGTGATTCATTAACTAAAGGTGAAACCACTGCATGCTATAAGTGGCTAGCAGTTCACACAGACCGTCAAATTTTAGGCTCCACTTGGTTTCATTTTTTGCAAAAATATGATTAAAAAAAAAAAATTGAAACAGCCAATATTGTCTACAGATTTAGCTGAGAATTTATTTCACATTACTATACAGAGTATAAAGCTAGCTGCCTAGCCCAGCCACAGTGAGTGTAATTAATTAACTATTGCTTTTGCCTCCATTTCAATTAACTTAATTCAATTATACAAAGCTGCATGGCGGTTGACTTTTTTTTTCTTCTAGGAATGCACAGATATAACAGATCTACCGAGAAAGTAAAGTCAAACAACTAATAATTTTCATAACATCTAAAAAATAAAAGCTTGCTCTCTCTTTTACCAAGATGCTCGTACATCCATATTCTTTTGTTTTAGTTATTTTCTTATTCCGTTTTACGAAACTCATCCACTCAAGGTCAAAATTGATCACATTGGAGAATTCCTTTTTTTATTTGTTTTCAAAGGTCACATTGGAGCTTTCAGATCATTGTTAATGTGATAGAAATGGGTATTAAAATGATGAAAAAGACTAAGGATATCATATATATGATCATCACATAATATTGTGAATTTTACACTATGTCCTATTGATGAAGGAGTCCCATCTGAAACTTAATTAAGGCCACTAAATGGAATTATAATCAGTAGAACTGTAGAAGAGCAATTACAAATAATTAATAAACAGATCAAAAAGAGTCTTTAATGAAAGCCCTAAAACCAGACGCAGCTCTCTCATCAGAACATATCAGTGTCCTCATGATCATCTAATTTAAAGGTCATTAGATATCTTTCCCTCCTTGATCATCAAAAAGCCACTTCTCAAGCAATGACAGCTGTGGCATTTGATCATCATCAGCACCAGCACTAGGATCTAATAACAATTGCTTGCTCTCATAATCTTGAAAAGTGCTAGACTCAGGGGTCACAGATTGAGATAAATCGGTAGAATTTGACGAATCAAAAGACTCAAAACCAAACAACGATTCAAAAGCCTCTGATAATTCTATGCCAGTACTGTTGCTTGCAACTTTGCTTGGAGTCTCTTCACTAGAAGCAGATTCTGCCCCAGCAATGTGATTAACATTGTTATTAATTGAATTCTGATCAGTAACACCTGAGTTCGAAGAAGCACTTTTTTGAGCGTTTCTGGTCCACCCTTTGAGCAACTTAGCAATGTTCTCAGTGCTTGAAGCGTAAGCTGGTGCTTGAACTGCTGGTTTTGTGTAGGAAATGAACCCATTAGCAGGCTTCAATTCAGACAAAATACTCGCTTTATCTGGTGACAAGGCCGCACATAGAGCTTGCTTAGCCATGTGAATATCAGTCTGCAGCCTTCTCTCCCACTGACCCCTTGAGATTTGCTGTGAAGAAGCTGAAGCTAGCTCATCTCTATATTGGCTATTATCTTCAGAGCAGCCAGCAGCAGCTAGTTGCAGCTTCCTCACCTTCTTCTTCAAGTGAGTATTCCAATAGTTCTTGATGTCATTGTCAGTTCTCTGAGGGAGATAAGAAGCAATAGCCGCCCATCTGCAACAACCATCAAACAGTGCTCATCCAACTAATCACTTCTGATAAAAGAAAAAGGCATGCACTTAAAGAAAAAGCACTTTTGGAAATATACCTGTTGCCCAAAAGTGCTTGCAGATGAATTATCATCTTCTCTTCTTGATCAGTGAAATTCCCACGCTTGATCCCTGGCCTTAGGTAATTAGTCCATCTAAGCCTGCAACTTTTGCTGCATCTAAGCAATCCTGAAAACAAATTAAAGAGTATGTTACTCATCAAATTAATATGCAAATAAGCAAATTAATCATGAAAAAATTTAAAAAAATATGATTAACCTGTATTAGTGGGAACAGCCCTCCAATTTCCAGGGCCATGCTCTTGAATATAAGAAACTAAAATGATATCTTCTTCTGGAGTCCATGGCCCTTTCTTGATACCAATTTTGTCACAACAAGGTGGCCTCCCCATATCAAATTTGTTAAAGTTCTTCTTCTTCTTCTCACAAGCTCTGTATTATTAATTTGTTATCTTTTTTATTTATTTATGTTATTGAGAAATGCAAAGACAGGAGTCCAAGGCGAGGGTCTGCTTGGTGAGCATTTATAGAAAGTGATATATTGTAGTTATGTGTAGCAAAGGCAAAGAGTCAAAAAGATGACAGCAAATGCATTAACTCAAGGGCCAAAGTCAAGCTGTGTGGCAAATGGCAGTAGTGTTGCTTTTACTATTACTATTAAAATTAATATTATTATTATGAGTTATTACTGGTATTACTTTCTTTCTTCTGCAGCATCACAAAACCGCGTGGAATTGAATGAGGGGTTTTAAATTGGCTTCTCACGGCATGGGAAACCCTAAAGTCTGCTTTTAATAATACTCTAAAACCAATGTATGTATGTAAAAATCATGAGTATGACTTGTTGAGGGTTTTTTTTTTTTTTCTCTAAAAAAAAAGCATTGAAAACGAAGCTGACCCTTGAGTCTGGTTACTAGTTTCTTGCATATGCTTTATGCTTATTCAAACTTCGTGGTTCGTGTAAGAGAGTATATATCGAAATTGAAAAGATGATGGAATTGATGATGATTTTGGCGATGGAATTGAGGTGAATTCGTAAAGTTTTATAGCTGATGACCCATTATTTTGATCAGAAGATGATCATGCACCATGCATGGATATCATATGTATAAATAAATATACGTAGAAGATGACCAAACATGCATGTCATAGCCGAAATTTGTATCCCTCATGTTTCTCAAAGTGATAATTGAAGCTTGGCCGACTGTATACGATTATGGTGTGTGATCTTAACGTTGGATCAGCTACCGTATATTGCCATGAATATTAAACAGAACTTATTTTAGAAGCTTTTTAGAATCACTTCTGCACATGTACTGCTTATCAAGTAGGGACACAGAGAAATTTCTGAAATAGATGTATCATTTGATGAACTACATGCATGATTTTTTATTTATTTACTTATTTTTTTCTGATCGAAATCACTTGGACAACGTTAACATTAGGTTGCAGCAAGTTTTAATAACATATTGAAAGTGAAATTCTCTTTTACAAGAAAATTAAGAATTTGATTCTCTCAAAAAGGTGAGGATATAGCTGATTAAGTGATTTTATATAATAAGATAACCTAAGGATTGCCTAAATTTCAAACTTATAACTTAATTTTTCGGTCCCTCTAATAAACATTCATGTGACCGTCATCTATAATAATCGTTGTGTTAGATGAAACATTCACATCAATTATTATTATTATTATAATTTACATGTTCTTATACATATACTGGCATTTCGCAGTTTTAACTCTCTCGGACGTTTTTGTAAGATATGAGGAGAGCAACTTCATTGTTTGATATTAGAAGATCACAGATTAAATATTGACTTAACTGAATGGGACGCTCATTATATTATGTCATATAATGCGAGAGAGGGAGAGGGCCAAGGCTGATGCACTTGAATGTGATAGCCATGCCATCGATCATAATGATTTTGGACCCGTCACTTAATGATCCATCGAAATCAATAATGAAAATGATAGGTTAATGGGTGAAAGCTTGTCTTTTCTTCTAATGTCTAAAGCCAACCGGCTAATTAATGAATCGTGGTCCCAATTAATTTTGAGATAAAATTACCCATTAATGGTAGAAGCAAAATGCGTTATGGAATCTTTTAGTCAGAGAAGGTTATCGAATTTTTTTTTTTGATTTCCCAATTACCATATTCGTTGATAATCTAACAATCGTACGCAAGTAATACACACTCACACACACGTACGCTTGTTAGATTTTTTTCATTTTTTTTTTCATGCAATTTTAATAACCTTCGATCTTCTTCAACGTCATTCATCTTGTCACTCTTTGCATTTCCTATGTGGCTTTTAATACAAAGAAGCAACAAAACATAATGCTTCTCTCTTTTTAAATACTCTAGTTAACACTATCTTTTATATATACAGAGATAAATTATAATAATTTTTCTGAATTTTAATAAGGTCTAAAATCTTAAATTAGATCATCACTATATGTATTATGAATTTATGTTTTTTTTTTCCCTTCGGCCATACAATATCAGATATACTGCTGCCACATTTTTGCTTGAATCATATGATTGACTTATCATTCAATGAAGCAAAAATGTTAGTTGCTGTGACATTTCAGAAAGTGGGGGATAAAAAAAGAGAGAGTCATATTTGCTTTGGTTCATCAAAAACTATTTCGCATCAGTTTAAGCATTTGGCATGGATTGGGTGGCAAGGACAGCTACATGGGAAGCGGGTCCGGTGCTGATCTGAGCAAATCTTAAACACCGGATCAATGATCAGCAATTACCTTATGTGGACCTCAAGTAATTGCTGACCATTGATCCGGTGCTCAAGACTTGCTCAGAACAGCACCGGATCCTGGTCCTGCTACATGTGGCACAAAACTTAGACCCAATTTGAAAGAGCCATGTGAGACAATATCTCAAAAATCTCTTCCCATGTGTAGGAAATAAATAAGCTCACCTACTATAATATTGCTTTAATGGCTGATTTTCGAGTCCATTATTTCACAAAAGTCTAACTTTTATTACTCCCTTGGGCCTGCAAATTTATCACACACACGTACTCGCACATTCAAAGCAACTCGATCTCTATAAATTTTGAGAGAGTTTGCATAAATTTATATATATATATAGTTTGAATTGTGCTTGTTACCAGTTTTTTTTTTTTTCCCCTTATTGCAAGATTTTTCACTTCGAGAGAGTTTTGCATAATTTTTCTTTCTTTTTGTAATTAGCATCACATCACTGGGAATATGAGACGCTGTTGTGGTCCTTATATTACACTGTGAAGTACGAGCATGAAGCTATTAGTTAAGGGAGGGGATTTCGTAAACCCCACAACGTTTAGGGTCCTTATTTTTTGGGGATCATCCTGTCAACATCGCTTTTAAGACGTAAATAACATTAGTGGTAAAGGTAACATATATACCTGACCCTATGCTCTCACAAGTCTCTATGGGCTATGGCTAAAGAACTAGACCTTATATATATATATATTAAATGTTCCGCCACATCTACACGACTACACAATGACTATTTCATCTAAAAAGGTAGGAGAGTGGCAAAACTTAAATTAGTTCTTTTAAATCATACCTTCTTTAAAATTTGAAAATTTGAGTTAACTAATTAAAAAAAGGAATTTGAAGTCACACCGTCAAACCTTTGACTCTGCGTTGCAAAATTTCATATTAGCCCATATGGGGAGTATGGGCAAAGACCATCCATTAAAGCCCATGGTGAAACTTTAGGCTTGGCTCAACACCAACCCATCGAAGAAGGTGATGGGGAGGAGGTGAGAACACAAAACCCTTAAGAAACCTCTTTATTTATTTCATTTAATTTTCTTTTTCTTTTTTTTTTTGTCTGCCGTTGCATATATTAATTATTGACTACACGCATTTCACGTCCATGCCATTTTTCCTTTTTCCCAAAAAAAAAAAAAAAGAAAAAAATCTGCTTTTACATGTGGAGCCGACACGGTTTTAAGATTTGATGCTTTTATTTATACATACAAATTGTTTATTAATTTGTCGCATTGTGTGTGTTTCCTTTTCTTTCTTGAGGGGCTTATCATTTTATTCATTTATTTGAATGAATCGGGAGTTGAAATGAAAAATTTGCTTGTTGATTTTCTTGTTTTGGTTTACACGTCACCAGCAATGAAACTTAGGTTTTGTATTCCCAGGAGCAGGATTAAAATTATTATTAAAAGTCATCCCGAGGCTTGGATATTTTAAGCCGAACGAATTTTAAGACGCAAATATCATTCATTATTTCTTATTTTCTTTATCTTTATCAAAACACAATATCGATCTGATCTAATTGTTCTTGAATTTGATTCTTTACATTTTAATAAATGTTTTCCGTGGATTATTATTCTTTTTTCATCTAATATTTTTATGGGACCAAAATATATAAGATAAAATATTTGCTTATGGTAATTGAATTGCCCTTTGATTAAAAAATTTTCAGCTTTCAATTAAATAAACGGGGTTGTTGTAAAACACACGTTTCCCACAATTTTCATTTGAAAACGTTCATCATTTTCAATTTAATATGAACATTCTTTGATCCATATGTTATTGATAAGATGGATTTTTTTTTTTTAATTTAAAAAAAATATTATACTTCAAAATCATGTAGCCGTGGTGGCCTTCCCAGTCAATCTGCATGAAAAATGACTAAATTTCTAGAATGAAAGATCAAACCAAGCAGAACAAAGTCGGCATTGAATAGTCTCAGATCGAGTCAATGTGATAATCATGCGTCAGCTGTAACTTATTTCTTAAACTTCAACTATATAATTTCTTCTTTAGTAAGCTAAGCTTAAGGAGCAGTGCCATTTACCCAGGTTCAAGTCTCTTCATTCCCCTAATAAACCTTGTACGTATATATTTGATTAGTTTTTTTTTTTCAATTAAACTTGCGACATTTTATGAGATCACAGATTAGGTAGGTTTCAGAATCAAATTTTGAGTACGAAAAGCATGTGAGGTACCTATTTGTAATGTGTGTTCGGTCATGCACATAAGTATGAAGTGAGCCCCAAATATATATATATTCATCAGTATACCCCACGTATAATAATATCATTGTCTAGCTTTTTTTTGGTTATTTTTTCACAAATAGAAAAATTTCATTGCTATAGAGAAGATAAAATAGAGGATGCCCTAAAATGAACATTAAAATAAAGCCTTTGACATTAAGGTGAAACGTATTTTTCGGTACACCGATTGTATGCGCTGCACTGAAATTCTATATTGATCAAAGTGGCTTTTCATTATAATGCTCTATCAAAAAGGCTTCTCATTCTTGCTTTCCCATGCCAAAGACAAAAGCAAATTAGAAGAATCGGAAAGCAGCAATGGAATATATTTTATCACTAAAATATTTGTCTTGATTTATTATTTTTTTTTTTTTGAAAAAAAGCAAACCCTCATAGTTAGATTTTTCTAAAGAATTCTTCTTCTCTTGGCATGCCAATTTTGTTTTTATTTGTGTAATTTGTTTTATAGTACCTAATTAACAATTTCCTTACGTTGACAGGTAATCCCACGCACCTTTATCAGGAAATTTTTTTTGGAAACTTGAAAATTCTCACCGACATAAATTTCAACTATTTTTTCTTCAAATAAATAAATATGCAAGTATAAAACGTCAAGTTTCAGTTTAACCCAATATAAGAATATTTTCCCTCACGAACTCTAAATATTTGAATACAAAAAATTATACGAGACTGAACGAGACCCTTCAACAGAACAAAATCTAATGAGATAACGTTAACGGCTTCTCATAATTTCCGGTGATTTAAGCAACCCTGAGATTAGCTCAAATCAAAGCTCAGTAGCTGACAAGTTCTTTTCTTTCCTCAATTTTAGCTTTGACAATCATTCTCCTTAATTAGGTCGGATTTCAACTTCTTTAAATCTTATTTGATTTTAAGTCTTTGAGTTTTGGCTTATTTTTCTTTTGGTTTTTTAACAGGTGAAAAGTCCATTCTTGCATGGAAAATTCAACGTGGGAATCAAAAGTTTCATGAACTGCTCTGTTTTTTGCTTCAGAATGAATAAATAAAGTGACCGATGGGTTATATTTGTTGCTTCAAAAAAGTCTTTTTTAGCTCGAATAAGCAGTTGGGTTTGTGAAAATGAGTCCTGCTAATGGATTTGTGTCCCTAAAATTGGTTCTTATAGGTTGCTCTTTCTGGGTTTATGCCTCAGCTCTGTTTCTTGCTCTGTTTGGTCTCTTCAACAAGTTCTTGTTCAGGTACTCAACAGCTAGAGTTATTCTTATCATTACTGTTTTTGAGTTCAATAGCTTGAAATTTTTAATTCTATTTCATTGAATAATTTGTTTCTTCAGAGCTCAAGGGGATGAGAATTCGGAAAAGAAAAACTCAAATTGTTTGGCAGCTTCTACTTCAATTAAGCCAGAACCTGAATTGGATGAAGCAAAAAGTGATTCTGTCGAGTTTCATGGTACTGAGAACAGCGAAGAAGTAGATACTCCAAATTTCTTTTTCAAGTTCAAGTTTCAGACTTACGAAGAATTTAGTAAAAGCGACAAGGGGAATTTCGATTTTATCCCATCTACAAGCACTAGCAAGTATGAGTTCAAGTCTGATAATTACTCAAGTAGCTTCTTTGAGGAACCAAAAGATGTGAGCTTTACTGTGAAAGAGTTATGTGCCGGTGCAAGATTTGATTCTTTTGCTAATCAGCACTCTGAAGATGAACAAGTTGATGAAGAGGAACAAGTTGTTGATGAAGATGAACGAGAGAGTTGCAAAGATAATGTATGCAAAAAAGAGGAGGAGGAGGAGGATGAGCAAAATTGTGAAGATGCTTTAGGGGATACTGGGTTTCTTTCAGAAAATGACTTCATAGCTAAAGATTCTGACTCGGGTTCGATTGCTTCTAGCAATGAGGACTTGTTCACAAGTCAATTTGTTGGTTCAACAAGTGAAGGGTTTTTGTCGGATACAGATTTTGCAGAAGCATCAGAGAATGTAAAATCGAATGAATTTGATGATGAAGCTTGTGATACTGATATAATGGAAGAGCTTGAAGAATTGGAAGAGTCCAATGTAAACTTTTCAAAAACTACTCAAGAATTTGGCCGCAAAGACAATGATGAAGCAACAAGTAGTGTGAAAAATTGTAATAATGACTCCAAGATGCATTTGGATTCTGAGGATTCAAATGGATTGGAAACTTTATGGGAGCATCAAGATTTGATAGACCAGCTAAAGACGGAGCTTAAAAAGGCAAGGGCCATAGGACTTCCCACTATTTTAGAAGAATCTGAGTCACCAAAAATAACGGAAGATTTGAAGCCTTGGAAGATTGATGAAAAGTTTCAGCATGAGGATACAATGGGCGAGCTTCACAAATTCTACAAGAGTTACCGGGAACGTATGCGAAAATTCGACATCTTGAATTACCAGAAGATGTACACAATAGGTTAGTTGCTTCCCTTCCCGCAGAATCCTTAATTATTGCATATCCTATTTAATTTAAATGATTTAAGGGTATGCCTCTATTTTTCTTTTATTTATTTAATGCTGTTTAAATTAGTCTTTGCAAGTTAAATAATATAATAAGGGTACTGCTTATAGATCTAATTAATTTAGTTAGTTGAAGGTTCATTTGCATGCTACTTAATGTCACCCAACCAACTTTTTACTTTCAACTTAGGCCCTCACCTTATCATTTAACAACACACGTATCTTATTTTGGCATTGCTTTACCTAAATCCTGCACTAGTGTTTAGTGCTTCACTGAAATAAAAATAAATATTTTATATATTTTCAAAAGTTCTTTTAATGTTAGAAAGCAACTTGAAAAAGGCTATGTGCGTGATCTGATTTGAGTGAGCTGACTTTTTGGGCTATAATTGATTCATGGTGGTCACTTGCAAAATTTCTCTTTATGTAGTTTCATTTGATTGAATCACATTGAAAATTTGTTCCTTTAAAATGTGCGGACATTTGCACGGGAAAAGAACTCTGAAACCTCTGAAGCATGTGTTCTACGTTCAATCTACAGGCTTTCTCCAGTCTAAGGACCCACTTCAATCAATTTCGGGCCTCAAATTTTCACCTCCAGGGGTCACATCTGTTCTTTCCCAGAATTTTCTTCTAAGCAAACGGAAAAAGTCCGAATTTGACCCAATGAAGCAGTTCATTAGAGAGTTGCATAGTGATTTAGAAGTAGTCTATGTGGGACAATTGTGTCTCTCTTGGGAAATTCTTCACTGGCAATATGAAAAATCCTTGGAGCTGTGGGAATCAGACCCTTATGGAATATGCCGGTACAATGAAGTTGCTGGAGAATTCCAACAGTTTCAAGTCCTCATGCAAAGATTCATCGAAAATGAACCATTTGAAGGACCTAGAGTTGAAAATTACATTAAGAACCGATGTGTGCTCCGAAATCTTCTTCAAGTTCCAGTCATAAGAGGTGGGGAACACACAACACAACATAATGGGTAACATTTTTTGATGTATTAATATTATAGCAGCAAAACAAACGTTTGACTGATGCAAAGCCTCTCGTTTCTGTTGCAGAAGACAGCAAAAAGGACAAGAAAGCAAGAATGAAGATGAAAGATGAGTATGCAATCACAAGCGATATGCTAGTTGAAATCATGGAAGAATCAATACGAATATTTTGGAGGTTCGTTCGTGTTGATAAAGATGCTAACATCATGATCCAAAAGAGTCGAAAAGGGACTCAAATCGAGCCACAAGATGCTTTAGATTTAGGGCTTTTAGCAGAAGTTAGAACCAGTCTTCAAAAGGTACATAATTTTTCATTTAAGCGAAGTACTAAACTATATATGATGTCACATTATAGTTTAATTTATCATTTTTATTTGGAATTGCAGAAGGAGAAAAAGCTCAAGGAAATATTGAGAAGTGGGAACTGCATACTGAGGAAATTTCAGAAGCAGCAAGAGAATTCAGATCAAGTGCTTTACTTCTTCTCTCAAGTTGATATGAAATTAGTGGCAAGAGTTCTGAATATGACAAAATTAACGACGGATCAGCTGCTTTGGTGTCGAAATAAATTGGATAAGATTAATTTTATTAGTCGAAGAATACATGTAGAACCAGCATTTTTGCTTTTTCCTTGTTAATGGTACGGTACATATTGGCTGTGTCGTTGTAGATCTATGCTTCTTTAAATAGAGATGTTTCAGAGAAACTATGGCTTGCAATATTTTATATTTTTATTAAAGGAAAAAAAAAGCGTATATATGTCAAGAATGGGATTCGAACCCATGCCCTTTCGGACCAGTACCTGAAACTGGCGCCTTAGACCAACTCGGCCATCTTGACCAGTTAATGAATTTCTCTTCTTTCTTTATTTAATCATATCTTTTATTTTTTAAATAACATCCTACACAACCCATGAATTAAACGTTCTTACTTTTCCTCTATTTCTAACAGTTTTCTTTTTTAAATTTTAAAATTCATTAAGTACCCTTCTTGAAATTATTAGAAATCTGTTCAAACAAAGTTTTAACATCAAATTAATTGGACTTAGCTGAAGTAAAAAACAATTGTGGGTGCTAGTGCCTAGTGCCTAGTGCCTAGTGCCTAGTGCTAGACTGTGAGTTTTGTCAACTACTAAATTCTTTTAGAATCAGGGGCGGAGACAGCATGTTGATTGACTGGGGGCTTACCCAACGACGATAAAAAAATTTAAAGAGTAATAAATATATAAATTTGAAAGATTTATCATACTTCAATATATGTTTACAATTGTCCTTTACGAGTTTTCATACATTGATAACGTTGCATTACAACTTCATTATCAATATTATTAAATAAGTCTTTTTCTATGTAAACAACTAAACTATCATTCATCCATTCCTCTCCCATTCGGTTTCGTAACCGATTCTTCAAAATGTTCATGGCTGAAAATGCTCTCTCTACACTCGCAGTGGCAACAAGTAAAGTCAATGCCAATGTTATTAACAAGTAAACTAATGGATATACATTATGTCTCTTAGTCTCGACCATCCGCTTTGCAAGATCACCAATATCCTTTAATTCTGAAAACTCACCACTAGTGCGCATATCCAAAATATATGTATCAAGTTGAATCTCAAGTGCCATGATATCAATTGTAGAGAACTCATTTGGATACAACTGGGCTAGCCGTAATAGCTTCTGCTTGTTGAAAGCTGAAAATAAATCATTTGGAGATAAACATGCTAAGCAAAGAAGCAACTCAGTGTTTGTCTCATTAAAACGAGAATTAAGCTCTTGAAGTTGCATATCTAAGACTGCATAATACAATTCAACACGATAACGATGCAAATTTGTGATCTCTTGAGCTTTACATCGTGATCGCCCTCTATCCACAAACATATCATCCATATTAGGCACGTCAATATCATGCTTCACACAAAAAAAAGTAACTTCATCAATCAAAGAATTCCATCCACTTTGTCTCATTGTTTGAAGTTGTAGTTTACATAACCTAACCAAGTTCATAGCATTCACAATATCTTGATCTTTCCTCTGTAATGTTTGTGATAACTCATCTGTAGCCCCTAAAATATTCCTCATCAAATGTAAACAGAACACAAAATTAAATGACAACATCAACTCTAGTAAATTCTTTGCTTCTCCTCTTTGCCCAGATTTTGGTCCATCATCAATAATCATTTCCAATACACTAATTACTGCTGAAAACATGTTAATAATGCTCAATAATGTATTATAATGTGAACCCCAACGTGTATCACCACAACGTTTTAGAGTAGTCTCTTGGTTTAGGCCTTGCCCACTCGAGAGATCTCCAAGATTAAGTGCTTTAACAACTTCCTCAGCATGTTTCTCTCTAAGAGCATCACAACGTTTAGACGAGGCTCCAACAACATTCACCACATTGGCAATTATAGCAAAAAAAGATTCAATTTGAATATGATTTTTTGCAACAACAATAAGAGCTAACTGAAGTTGATGAGCAAAACAATGAATGTAATAAGCACACTCATTCTCTCTCAAAATTATGGTTTTAAGGCCATTAAATTCTCCTTGCATATTACTTGCTCCATCATAACCTTGCCCTCGCACCCTAGACATACTCAACCCATGTCTAGAAAAAAGTCTATCAATAGCTTCCTTAAGTGATTGAGCAGTAGTACTACCAACTTGTTCAATGCCTATAAAACGTTCAACCACTTGTCCACTAATGTTTACATATCGTAAGACAATAACCATTTGCTCTTTTATTGATACGTCGCGAGATTCATCAACCAAAATAGAAAAAAATGCATCACCCATCTCTCTTATAATGGCATTAGTGGTCTCAATTGCACAAGCACTAACAATGTCTTTTTGAGTGTCAGGACATGTCACTTTAAAAAATGATGGGGCATTTTCTA
Organism: Citrus x clementina; assembly: GCF_000493195.1. Lineage (NCBI taxonomy): Eukaryota > Viridiplantae > Streptophyta > Magnoliopsida > Sapindales > Rutaceae > Citrus > Citrus x clementina. The sequence goes on along the minus strand of NW_006262139.1, from coordinate 24,863,941 downwards.
ATGTAACAGCTTTTATATCCTCATTATGATCAGCCAAAAATTTGAGAAGTTCTAGAAAGTTACCTCGGTTACTTGACTCTTCAGATTCATATGGCCGCGAAATGCAAGTCCTTGTCGTAAAAGAAATCTGACACAATCAATTGATGCTTGTAAGCGAGCTCGATATTCACTTCTAGTTTGATTAGAATGTCTAGAATACATTGTCTGAATATGTTGCTCTTGCTTCATTAAATCTTGACAAGAACGCCAAGCATCATTGTGGACACTATTAGAGCAACCAACATGAACTCTCAATCTTTCTGGTTTTTTCCAATTTGTAAACCCATGTTTAGTAAAAGATTCACCACCGGCTTGTTCTCCAATTTCTGGCTTGAAAAGATAACAACAAAGACAAAATGTAGCATCCTTTGCAATGCTATACTCTAACCAATTTCCATATTTATCAAACCAACTTGAATTGAATCTCCGAGATTGTTTTCCAAAATGCCTAAGAGGAAAATTGTGAGTTTTTGGTTGACAAGGGCCATTTTGCAAATATTGTCTTCGAACTTGATCTTGAATATTTACATTGTAGTAAGAAATTGGATGTCGTAATCCAGGATCCATAGGAAGATTCAATAAATTCACCTCCACATCATTTTCTCTCATAGTTCCAACATCATCATTCTTTTGTTTTTTACCACAATCATCATCTCTCTTTGAACCACTCTTGTCTTTTTGTTTTGAAGCATCATCATTTTTTTCTAAAAATTGTGGCTCCTTTCTTTTGTAAAACCTTTCCATACCTATTTCAAAATATAAATAAAGATTATGAATATTGAGTAGTTTACTTAGGCTAGTAGCACTTTTAGCATATTCCCCTATTATATAATTATATTAATGCTATAAATTAATTAACAAACATTACAAGACATTAAAGCTAAACAAGCAAATGCTTAATTGCAATTGTTATTTTCTTAATTAATAATATGTGTTCTTTTTTATGGAATCTACACTCAATCACATAATTCACATTATATTTTTCAAATACATCAATAGCCCGATGATACACTAACTAATGGGGAAGAAAAACAACTACATCAATTCAACAAATAATTATATATGATTTATAAACAATAAAATAAAAAGTAAATAAAATATTAATTTGTACCTTAATTTTATTGAATGAAGAAACGAGGGGTTGTTTGAAATTTGGAGGAGAAATCACTTTCCACTTTGCTTTTGGAGATGCCGAAACAAGAAGAAGATGATTTACGCAAATTCCAATGTCTGTCACTGCTGTTTTGCTTTTGGAGATGCCAAAACAAGAAGATGATTTAGGGATTTCAGATTTGCGTATTGGTGCAGGCAGTGGAATTGGAGAAAGGTAAAGAATAATAAAATATTATTAATGGGTTTGTGGGTTATTTAAAAATTTGATTAATATTAATATTTGTGGGCTTAATTTTAGTTTGTAAAGTCCATATCTTTTTATTTGTTTTAAAAACTTAAAGTATGTAATTATGTTTATGTGTTAGGGGTTTAAATATAAATTAGTGGGGGCTTAGAAAAAAATTTATTAGAAATTTTTGATAAATTAAATTAGTTAATAAAGGATTTTTTTTTTTCAGTAGGGACTTAAGTCCCCACTGGTCCCAAGCTGGATCCGCCACTGTTTAGAATAATACCAGACGTTGAGATTTAATAGGATTCAAATTTCACTCCACTTGCATTAATGAAGGTTCTTGTAAAACAACAATTACAACCATGAAGCAAGCGAAAATGTTAGAATTTAAAAATTGATTCCAAATGGACCAAATCCTACAATCCTAGGCCCGAAATGAAGCCCAACTAATTCTTCTATTCACACGTCCACAAATGGCAACCTGCAATATAGTCAATCCCAACCGTTGGTATATACAACCTAAAATCACAGCCATTCGATCTAGGTTTTTCAACTCTCAAATCCCTCACTGCCCATAAAGCTCTTCTTCTTCCACCTCTATATCCCACGTAGGTGATTTTTTTTTTTTAAATCTCATTAAAAGAAAAGAGACTAAAATGGTTCAGCGGCTAACATACCGCAAACGGCACAGCTATGCCACCAAATCAAACCAGCACCGGGTTGTTAAAACCCCTGGTAATGTTTGTGAAAAACCCGTGTGTTATTTCTTTTAAAATTTTTTGTAATGTGGGCATCTTTCATTTTCTATTATTCTGTTTGAATGAGAATAAAAATGTTAGTTTGATGTGTTTTGAAGGTGGAAAATTGGTGTACCAGAGCACCAAGAAGAGAGCTAGTGGGCCTAAGTGTCCTGTTACTGGCAAGAGAATTCAAGGGGTATGTATTCTCGTATGATTGATGAATTTAATGTAAAATAACATTGAAGCTCTGTTTTTTTTATTTTTTGGGTGAAATTTGCAGTTTTTATGATTATGCATTGATGATGATTCGCAAGATTTAATTGTGTGAAACAGTCTAGTGAAGGTCTGATTTTGATTTAGCTTAGTGGATGGAAAGCTTTTTTCAGAAATTACTTGGCAGTCCACACCTAGCTGCTTATTTTACTTTTACATATTCTATTTGAGGATGACCTTGTTCTCGGAAGTGCTAGATAAACAAGAATGTGTTATGGAAGTATGTCTCTACTTGAAAGTCACATTCTGATGTGTAGTTTTGTGCAATTTCTGAGTTTTGTACTGTGCCATGTTTGTCTCCTTAAATATTCAAGGCTGTGATTTATGAAACATTTCTCACAATAAAAATTTGGTGGGAAACAAGAAGTTTGATAACTAGCATCTCTATAGTTCTTTAGTTGTCTCTATAAAATGTTTCTTTCAAGTTGAAGTTGTGGTAGCCTGTTTTTTGTGTATTTTTCGTTTGCCAAGTATGGTAATTAGCAGGGTGGCTCAAGTAATGTCAAGAGTGCAAGTTGTTAGTTTTAATTTTTCATGTGCTTTTGATTGAGCATGGCTATTGAATGCTTTGCAGATTCCTCACTTGAGACCTGCTGAGTACAAGAGGTCTAGATTGTCAAGAAACCACAGGACTGTGAATCGTACTTATGGTGGAGTATTGTCTGGTGGGGCTGTCAGGGAGAGGTATTATTGTGAATACTTAATGAGCATTTGCTGCTCTTTATCAGTTAAAGGTGATTCAAGGCAAATCTGATGGACTTCTTTTGTTGTTGCTGTTTTATAGGATAATTCGAGCATTCTTGGTGGAAGAACAGAAGATTGTGAAGAAAGTTTTGAAGATCCAGAAAGCAAAGGAAAAGCAGGCCTTAAAGAGCTAGAAAATGGGAAGATAAAAGCTAATCCTTTTTCAACTGTAGAACGTGGGATAGAGAAATTTTGGTGTGGTTATGATCAATGATGTGGTACTGAGAGAGTTGAACGTTCTTTTATATTATTTAGTCTGTTTGATATTGATTACTTAAATTTTGAAGAGAAATCAATTACCGGTTCTTGGTTTATTAAAATTAAGTAGTTAATTTTGAGACCCTCGTTCAAATTGTGGTGTGTTCAATCATTCAAAGTGTTGAATTTCTAATGATTTTGTTTTGGTTTATTAAGTACAACATAGACAATGAAAGTGAGATTCTGTCCGTTTGCCCCTTTGGTCGTCGGAACTTGTGGCCGTAGACTCAGACTTAGGTCCGCTTGCCTCGGTTTCAACATTCGACTTCCATTAATCTCAGTTGAAGTAGCAGACGAAACGCAAATGACAACCCGTACTGGACTTGCAACATGCACTCAGTTCTTGCAACTGATGCCAATTATTCGATCTTGTCCAATCTGAAATATATGGCCTGCGATTATGCCAAGCAGAAGCAACACTGAAGTTAATAATCATTAGATCTGTGGAAGACCGATAAGAAAATATGGATTTTTAGTGGTAGTTTTGATTCCCCTGCGTCCAAAAAGATGGTAATCGAGAAAGAAGTAAAAGATCTACAAACAACAGTTTGTTCTTTCAAATCAATCTATAAGATGAAATTAAATTGGAGGCATTGTTGCCTTTGTTAAGCTGTAATCTTCCGAGTCAAGCTTATTCCCGCCTGAGTGAAACTACGCTACTCATGTAAATTACATTTCATTTCAGCAAAATGTAATTTTAGATCCTTATGAATATGAAAACCTCTGATTTCTTGGATGCCAAGGTTGTAGTATCTTCGAATTTCATCCCTGGCTCCCACAACAAGCTCATCATTTTTCCAAAATGCTATTGACCTGTGAGGTTTCAAATTGGGTCTAATCTTTAACAATATTTTCCAAGTTCCATTGACATCAGAGCCATCCATGACCCACATCTCAACGAATTTTGAGACGCATGGAAATAATTCATGACAAGCACGAGATATTAGATTAGTTGATCTCTCTTCTGAAATTTTATCCCTTTCCTTTATCGTATAAAGTCTCCAATCAACAGTATGCATTTTTGGCAATTATTTTTTTACAGAAAAAAAAATTGTCTTCTCCTTCCTCTCTTCTGATCAAAGAATAGAAATTTCCCCCGGTGAGGATCATGCTTCTGATGTTGGGAAGATTGTTGATATACCTTTCTCATTGTCGTCGTCTGTTTATTGATATATTGGGTCATTCTCAAGGCATTATCTGTCTCTCTTTTGAACATGGTAGTATTGTTTTAGCTAACCCAGCTATCGGGGATTTCAGGGAACTTCCTAAAGCCTCTATTAATATTCGTCAGAAAAAAGAAAAAAAGAAAAAGGTAAAAGTTTGAAGCAAGGGAATGCAAGGCAAAATTCAAGTTATAAGACTAATAATTAATAGCTAGCTAGCTAGCGAATTGAATCGGAATTAAGCGACTAGCTAGGAGAAAAAGGACAACGTACACTTACTTAAATTCTGGGGAGAGGGAACTATTCTTCACCCAAGTTGGCGGTGGCCAAAAAAATATTAGCATGGCCTGCAGGCAAATCTAAGAGCTTCTTACTACCTTCACAATGATTCCTCATTTTAAAAATACTCTCACCATTGAAATAAATACAATCCTTTTTGCATCCCGGAAACTCTTCAGCTGATGAGACAAAGAGTGAACGAAATTTAGAACAAAACAACATCCCACCCCGCAAATTATCCACCTCATGTTCAAATATCCATTCACCATTGCTGTCACAATTAAAATCCGAATTTTCTTCATCTTCATCATTGACATTAACCATCTTTTCAATATCAAGCTTAAATAAATACACATCATCGGTTCTGTTCTCACTATCGTATCCGCCATCATAATCATAATGATCCTCCTCTTCGTTGTAATTCCTATAAATTAAAAAAAAATCCTCAGTACACGATGAGTTCACCAAGTAACTAAACCTACCCAACGCAGAAAATGCAAGTGAAACATCACAGAAATTAGCAAGTTTAGTAACGTCTAAAGTTTTAGGATGGACGGAGAGAAAAACTCCATCAATGCTCAAAGCATAGAATTTTTCATTACGGCAAACAATATCTCCAAATATCTGATCTTCAAATTCAATGGGTGTCCAATTCTCATCGTCTTTTCTCCACACTAGCAGCACTTTACCGCTTGAAGTCATTATAGCAAACCCATCATCAATTACCATTTCATCGAGAGTACTGCGCGAGGAAGAAACAATGGCTTTTAAAAAAGTAACAGTATGCAAAGCAGCATCGTGATCTTTTTTTCCGTTCACCGACATGAACATACTCAAGTCCATAGGATTTAGTTAATTCTTTCACCCGATAATCCAATAGATTGAGAGACTTGGGCAGCAAGTGGTTGTTGGGAAACCCAATCTCAAACGCGTGCTTTAATTAATTTCGCTCTGCCCGAACTTTACTCTTTAGCTTGAATAAACCATGTTGATGTTTTGTTTGTGACGTTGGACTTGGTGGTACGAGCAGCAGGAGGAGGGGGAGGAAGTGGTGCTTTCAATGGCGTAAAGAGTGGATTGCGTGAGCAAAAGATGGCCGCGGCGAAGGCTAGGGTGTGCCAGTGCCTTGGGGAAAAGAGGAAGCTTGAGATGTGGGTATGGTGATATGGGCTTTGGAGGAAGGGGAATCACGTTCCTGTACGTACGACATACGGCTCGTAAACCAAGGGTCTCGATTCGGGACATCTCCATGCGTTTTGAGATGTCGTACACTATGTCTCCTGGCAGACTGCTGCAGTCGCGATCGCCTGAGTTTGACTTTGTATCCATGCCTATTGGCTAACCACCTCGCTCCAATACCTAAAGCAAAATATTGAAATGGGTGACTCGACTGAATTGGCTAACCCCAACTCTGTGAGTGCGAAATAAATACACTTTTTTATAAAAAAAAATTCATTAATTCAAGAGTCGATATATAGGAAAGTAATCTTCTATTTAAACCAAAACAATCATGCTGTGATTGCCCAAAACAATCTAAAGAAATTATATGAAGGGATCAATGATATCAATGATTGCTCATACTTCCTCCTTTCAATGGTAAATTTCCAAGTGCTTGAAATTCCTTGAGCTTTAAAATTGAACCTATCTTACTCAAGGTACAATTACAAGTTTCGTCTTTGATTTTCCAGGTTTGCTTTTCTAGGGATCGTCAACAGTCCTTCTGCTTTTTTTACAATGGTGACGATAAGCAATATAAACAGCATCAAGACACCGATAGTGTTGGGGTAAATTCTGAAGGGGTTGCAAAATTTATTAATTTCTTTTATTTCTTTCCTTGTGTCTTTGTGTAATCGAAATTTTATGTGCATTTACAGGTCACTGGTTCTTGGATTGATGTTGTTTCCACCTGCAAAGCAAGAAGCCTACTACCGAAGCTTCATGCAGCCGGATTTTTCTTTTACCTTTTGTTCTGTTTAGAACTAGAAAGGCGACCAGAGGTAAATGCTTGTTTCTTCCAATTCTAGTTTGTTATCTTTACATTTCTTATCATATTTTTCATGAAAAGAGCTGGATAATATCTACTTCAAAACTAACAGTGAAATCATGAATTTGCTTTAGGAACTTATCATCAGCATTTCAATTCATATTGGAGTTGTCTCTGCTCAGTTTCTGACTGCTTCAAGAAAGGGATCAGTCATTATGAAAATCTCCCACGATGTAGGATAATTAAATTGTAACATCCCGGCTCCCCGAGGCCTTTCGGAACTGAGATGTTATGAAATATTCCTTTCGATCATTCTTAAACCTCAAAAACAATATAAAAAAAAAAAAACAATAATCTGAGGCTAATGCTAAGTTACATGCATGTAACTTAGGGGGTTCCATAATCTGAACTTGACATCCGACCCATGACTGAATTTCAGAAAAATCTTCGCTTATTAACTATATTAGAATTCGCTCATCCAAAGAGCCTAACACAACAACATATTGAAGCCTCCAACAAAAACTTCCATCTAAAAACTCAAAATGTAAAATGTTAAAGACGAGGGGTAGCCGTCAATAAACCCATATATAACATCCTATATTTATCTACTAAATAATAACTATATATTGAAACACTTAGATATTTAACAATGAGAATTTAAATCTTTTAGACGCTAAAAACAATTAAGTAATTTGAAACCATATATCCAGTATAAATTGACACGACATCATATTGAACAATTATAATTATCGTTAAACATATTGACAAACAATTATATAATAATAATTATAAAGTACCATAAATTATAAAAAAAGTAATCATTTTATATTCTATTACATATGTACGGTAAAACACCTAATAAGTTAAGTCATATTGTAATAATTATTTTCAATATACAATCATTTTTCATTTAACAATAAAACCTTCATTCAATTGCTGGCCAAAAATCATTTGAACATATAACCATGTGTTCAATAAATCATTTCGTTTAAAACAATTGTTTATATCACATAGTGTCACTTGTACTCCCGGTGACCCGGTCGGTAATTCAATCAGGGTATTGTATCTAGCAATATTCATCAATAGATGATAGAAAATACATCACAATAAAACAAAATAGTTTGACAGATAGAGAAATTAATTAGTATATCTCAAAGATAAAAGTTCACTGCACAATTTTCTGTAGAAATTATTTTACTTTGAGTCTCTTATACATTAGAGGATTCATTGATCTTGCTCAAGTACACTGTCAGCATTACAGATCATGGACAAAATCTCTATTTAAATAAGCTCTATTTGAAAAGCCAAGCTAAACGGAGCATATGCAAACTAAGCAACGTGGAAATTCTTCACGTGCTTATAGTTGTAAATATGAGAAGCATCCGACACAACTTTATTCTAATGGAAAAGATTTCAAATCTACCGGACATGTCTCAAATTAGCCGTGAAATGTTTCAAGACCCTTATTAAATATCAATAATCAAGTTCACAAGATAATACAGCAGCGATAAACAAACAGTCAGAATTCAATGAGTTAATTCAAAGCATGATCCAATCCCTGCGGTAACAGATAGTTCACATGCAATTATAACAGAAGCATAATCTTCCATGTCAATGGATAAACTTGGTTGGCTCATATAATGTTCAGGAAAAACTGTAAATAATCCCCAGCCATGAGTGGCAAGAAATTTAGATCTTTCAGGGTGCTAAATTTATACCCTATCACTACTCCAATCCTCATCTTCCGTGAGGAACAGATATCTACTCATATTTACATGATTCATTGTAATTCATCTGTTAAAATTAAATAAAAGCATTAAACATGGAGGCATTCTAGAAGCATCAAATTGACAAATGATAAGAAAGATTGTCTAACACTAAGCCAAATCTTGGGTAAGGGTCGAAAAATACAAGCCTGTTCTTGACTTAACCACAAGCAATTCATTGAAGTTTATAAACTGCAAACAGCTACTTGCTGAAAAAGCCAAATAAAGTAAGCTTTAAGCAAGAGGGCAATCAAGAAGAGAAATAACTGACAAAAGACTTCTATTAAAATATCATTAGATGATAAGAAAACTAATCTAATACTTGGCCCAAATATATTAGACACTTCTCCAAGTCAGCTGAGGCATAATTTCATTCATCAAGTTATGAGTTATGATGTCCTATGTCAAGCTTATTTCCATCCCTCCTAGGTTATGAGCTTATGTCCTCCTCTGACTGAAACTAGACTGCTCATGTAATTTACTACATAAAGCAGCCGAAAATCAAACAACGAAGTGCCAAATTTATCTTGAATTTTCAGGGTACACGGTAGAACAGGAAGCTTTTTGATTTCTTTGGTGCCAAGGTTGTAGGAACATGCTTCTCTATAGTAGTCTTCCATGATAAGCTCACCCCTTTCACAAAATGATAATGGTCTCTTGATTTCGCAAAAGGGTTCAGTGGTAAATATTTTTTTCCAGATTTCATTGGCTCCAAATTCATCCATGACCCATATCTGGATCTCATACGATTTTCTGTACTTATCACGCAAAACAAAGGCAAGAGATTCATTCAAAACTGTAAGCTTTGAAAATTCCTGATCAATCTCATTAAGAATATTTGGCACTGGTAACTTTTGAAAGACCTCATCACTCATGTCAAAAGAAAAAATAAAATCTCCATTAACCAGATTATTATAATTAATCCCAACCGACTTATCCCACGAAATCCAATAACAAGCTCCTCTGAAGTATTGACATTCAAAATTGTCCTTAAGAAAACGAGTCCCAGCTCCTAAAAAGTCTATGTTTGCGACTAGTTCCCTCCAGCAATCTGCACTCAAGGTGTACACCTCGACCTTTAAATGACAAAGACCAGAGCCATCCGAAATACACAATATTCGTACAACTTTGTAATCATTGGATTTGACATCGTAACCAAAGCCAACACAACCCATCCAGTAGCTAAAAGAGTGGTAACAGTGTTCACGGAGGTGTCTGAATTCTCTAATAGCTGGGTTAGCCAAAACAACTCTACCAGAAAGCAAAGCGAAACATACAATGCCATGGCAATGACCCACGAGTTTATAATCTGGTTTATCCTCATACCACCGATATTCAATAATCTTACCAACAGTAAAAATGTGATTACAATCACAGAAGTGGAAGAACAAGCCATTTGCTTCTGAAATATCAAATGAGATGGGCCGTGAAATGACAAGAGCACAACTGTTCTTGTTACGTATCTGGTTGCGGAGATGCTTAACTACGAATCTAGAGTTCGTAATGAGAGAATACCATGACTTTTGTACGCATTTGGAACACAACAGCGAGTCTACAGGCAGTAATACAAGAATCTTGAACACCAATTCTTCAGGAAGATCACTAAACCCTGCCATTGATTTCCGCCCTTGCTTCTAATATATCTGCAAAATGCAATGCATACTGATACTATCATTTGTTGAGGAATATTTTTCAAAAATCTAGCCATTAAATTAAGAAATAACATAGTTTGCATGTGTGAGGGTATTAATAAGTCAATTTTATCTAGAAGATATAATATTGGTAAACAATAGATTATTAAATAAAATTACAAATTTATTTTTATCTATTAAATAATAAATGATTAAATAAAATTTAAATGATTATATTTAAAATATAATAATCACTATGTCCTAATAGCAAAACCGATACATAAAAAACAATCAATCATATATTTCAATCCTTGACATCAAATTAAAGTAAAAGATTATAACTTGTTATCATGCAAACACGAAATCAGATCAATAAATCATCAAAAAGAAACTAAAAATCGAAGCTTCGAATCAAACAGAGCTTCGTATACAAAAAGACTAAATGGGTTGGGATCTAGAGAGAAGCTTACCAGTGAAGAAAACCCAGAAGGAGAATCAGAAAAAGATAAAATCACGTAACGGGCATATGCAGAAAAAGGGGATTATAAGAGAGAGAATTTAGGGATTGATTGAATTGTGCTTTTTGTTTGGTGTTATTTTGCTTTGCGTCAGCCTTTGCTGTTTCAGAGTCAGAACTTAAAGTTTCTGTTATATTCTCAGAGGCTTGATTAAGATTTTTGAAGATTTAAGATTTTTAACTTAATAATTTAAAGTGATTTAATTTAATTAATTAAGTTAATTAGAGGTGTTTATTTTTATAATTTAATGAGATTTTTTAGATAATTTTGACTTAATAAAATAAGTTAATTTTTTTTTTTTTTTTTACTTAATAGAGAAATTTAAATTAAGTCAATTACTTATTAATGTCAAAAATATTCATGTTTTATAATTTATTTTTCATATCTATCTCAAAATTCACCCATAGATATTTACTCCACATAAAAATATTCATGTTTTTTCTTTCTTATATTATATACGATAAAATTTGAAATTTATTATATTTTATATATTAAAATTTTAAAATAATTATGTATTCACTTGAATATAATTTTACTTATAAATATTAAAATATTATAGTATTTAATATATTATTTATTTGACATTCAAATTTAATAAGGATACAAATATAAAAGTACATATTTTTAACTTTTTCAGTTGAAAAAAACAAACAACTTAATACTTATTTTTCGAGATTCAAACGAAAAAATAAACATATTATTCAGATTCAGACATTCAGATCTATTTCGAATTCAGATTAATTTAGGTCTATTCAGATTTCAGACAAAAAAATAAACGCCACCTTAATCTTAATGGAAATAAATACCCTCACACAATATCCTAATTCCATAAATACCCTCACACAATATCCTAATACCGAGGGGTGGGCAAAATCAAACCGAAACCAAAAAAAATCGGTTCGGTTCGATTTTTTTCGGTTTCGGTTTGATTTTTTTGGTTTGGTTTTCGGATTAAATTTTAAAAAATCCGAACTGAACCAATAATATCATTTGAGTTCCTCTCTTTTATAAAATTTTAATATGACCTAATATTTAGAAAATATTTACATTTAGAAATTCTATTATGGCCTAACATATTTTACAAACTGTTCAAAAGGGTCCTTTACCAAAAGTAAACAAGGCAAGATAATATTTTGATCCCTATATTTTGTATAAGTTATGTTATGGCACAGAAACTTATTTTATTTTATTTGTGTTTTGAGCCAAAAGTTTTGATATTAAAAACAGTGACAATGATTCTAAAAATTATTTTGTTTAGTCCAAAAGTTTGTAATTTTTTTTCTTTTACAAATTTGTAAATTATTTTTTTTTGTTGATTATACATTTATTATAGTAGGCCTTGTGATCTTTAAATTTTAATTGTATGCATTGAGATTTTGAGAGAGATCCAGAGAGTTCATCAAGTCATCGACTTCTTATAATGTTGGAAAAAAATTCGTGGATTTGATGGACAAAGTTTATAGCTATTATGAAATAAAGATCAATGGTGCAATGTTCAAGGTCGCGGCAATAATTTGATAGCTATATCATATGTAGCTCAATAGTGATTTTCCAAATTTAGATTACAATGATAATTTTGTGATATTAAAAAGATTTTCGAAGACATTGGCTGAGAAGGCAGCGTGGGAATTTGCAAAGGAGAAGGGTTTAGATGTCGTGGTGGTAAATCCTGGAACTGTTATGGGTCCTGTGATTCCTCCAACACTCAATGCTAGTATGTTGATGCTTCTGCGGTTTCTCCAGGGTAATACTCCCTTGCCAATTTCATCAGCTTACGAGTTTGTTACGCCGTAGTTCTATTCATGTTGTGCGATTGAGGTTTCAAATTAGCAAGATTTCACTTAATTTAAATCTTTCAGTAGATAGATACAGCGTGTAAGAGGCACTTTCAGTTTTCTGATTTTCAATCGCGTTTGCTTTTGTTAACTAATCCCTACGAGCTTTACATTTCTATGGACTGGTTTTCAGAAATAAGGAAAATGCTCAACATGTCACTTTGCCTATGGTGTATCGGTTTGAAATAAATCGAAAAAAAAAAACAGAACAAAATAAAGGAAATTAATCAAATCCCTTTAATCTTCTCAATATACAAAATTATACAGACTATTCTAGGATAACAAATGCATAAATTCAATTAAACACAATAAAAGTAGTAATTAGATTACAGCCAGAAATTAAAATGCAAATACATTACGATAGATAATAAGCAAAGACAAGAACGTAGCAGATGTTTCCGTTAAATTGTGCTACATGAAAAGATAAAATGACGAGACTAGCAAAGAAACATGTCATAAAAATACATAAAACTAAAAGTAAAGTAACCCAGAATTACAAATCAAAATATCAAATGCAGCGACTAATCTCTCACCTCAGATCATGGCTAAATCGATGAAAAGAAAAGGCCCCAGGGAGGAAAGGAGGAAAGAAAGACTTGAAAAAAAGAAAAGACTTACAAGAGCGGTTGAAACGCGGCTTTGATTGTCGTGAACCTTTCTGTTTTGCAGGGGGAGACAGAGGGATACAGAGAGAGATGATATGATGAAGGGAACAGAGGGTTGCGTGTGGGCTCGAGTTGATTATTATTTGCTTACGGCATCCTACGTGTAGCGGTTGAGATGATCAGTCATTCTGTAAGAAAATTTGTTCTGTTTTTTTCGCTGGGTGAGGATGCTTTAAATTTAGGTATTGGCTAGCTTGTAAATCACAAGCTAGCCAATACAAATTGATTATCGTATCCATAAATTCTAAATAGTAGAATTTACAGTCATTGATGGAAGTATGGAACCAGCAATGACAGACATTGATTTAGGCTTTCCAGATGCATCAACTACAATTCCAAACCCCATCTTTGTTCACGTAGGATGGAGGGCAAGACAGTTAATCGCAAACCCGATGCGGAAGAAATCGGAGCTCCGGCGTCCAGTCGTCGTACTCCTTCTTCTCCACCGGTAACTTGTCTATTCCGCAGCTCAGCTTATTCAATTCCATTGTTCTTTGATTTCGCTTTGGTTAAATATTTACAGTCATTGATGGAACTACAAATTGATTATCGTATTCTGTTTAAATTAATTCATTTTTATGTTAGATTTTGGTGGTTGGAGACGCAATTGCATAAACAATTTTTACTTTTTGTATTATGGTTGGAAATTGGACAACAGATTGTTGCATCATTAGTAAAGTTTTTAGCCTTGTTTTTCTTTTTGATGCTGATGACATGCTGATATAGGATTTGAAAATTCTCGAGCGAGCCGTAACTCAATGTATGCTGTTGAGTTTGAGAGCCAAAGAATGGTTGGTTCTAAAGAATATGATACTGAGTTGCCAACACAATTTAATGAGGAGAATGGCAAGAAGAGAGATATTTTGTGAGGGTATTTATGGAATTAGAAAGTAAAAGATACAAAGAGGGATATTGTGTGAGGGCATTAATAAGTCAATTTTATATAGAAGATATAATAAATGCGAAGTGCTTGAGGATGAGCACCAACTCTTGATGGCAATAATAGAGATCGGTGTTTGCTAAATACATCAGCATTTATTGTGAGTGTGATTTAATTGAGTTCTCCTCCAATAAATTTCAAGATAAGTTTTCTTCTGTTCTATTAATTTCTTTAAATATATTTGGTTTAGTAACATTTTTTTTTTTTTACTTTTTTCCCGATACGTTATACAATTCATCACAAAAATATATCCGGGGCCAAGAAAAATGGGGTGAAAATATGATACTAAGAATTACGGTTTCAAGGTCAAACAATGTAAAAAAAGAAAAGGTTTTTAATTTCTACATATGTGTGAATACAGAAGATTACATGATTATGCAAGAAAAAGAGATGTTGGATACATAAACAGAGTTCATCGTGCCGCCCCATATGATTTTTGATTTTGCATGTGAGCATGTTTTAGCACTTATGGGGGCTTCAACGAAAGACAGCTCAAGAGAAATGACCTTGATAATTTGAGTGAAACGAACGATTAAAAATTATCAATGGAGATTGGAAGATATCGTACCATCCACACCGGTATTGTATTGTAGATATACGATAATCAAGATGAAAATATGAACAATGGAATTTAGAATACGATAATCAATTTGTTCGCAACATATTTAAAGAGTGCCCCAGTGTCTCAGTCGTGGATCTGTTTGGAGTCAGACAAGTGTCTATTTGATTATTTTAAAAGTTTCATCCCCCACTTGGTTTACGTATGTGAAAAAGCTATTTCTCCCGAATCGCGCCCCAACTCAAGCCTCGAATTGAAACTCACCGTTTTGATTAAAATGAAAACGCGTCGTTTCACAACAAAGCCAAAAACAGTCCGTTTTACTTGTCAAATATTTCCCCTTCCCTTCATCATTTTCCCTTCACTTCATCGTTTCCCTTCCCTGTCTCTTTTTCATGTGATCTTGCTCACATCAAGCTGAAATCATCATCTTCTTCAAAGATGCCAAGATCCTTGCTTCTCTGCAAAAAAAAAAAACCCTCCTCCCTCCCTCTCATTCACAAGTCTCTTTCTTCATCTTCTTCGCAAACCCTTCTCTACTCTCACGTTGACCAAGAATTTAATGTCACAGATTGAGCAAATTGAAGGTGGGTTGAGGCTGATGGTGCGAGCGTTGATTGGTAGAATCAAGAAGGTGCAAAGTGAGGATATCAGAGGATTGAGTGGCTTTTGAGGGACAGAGTGATGAGAGACTCAAAGGGGTTATTGTGGAGGCAATTAAAGAGGAGATGGATGATATGGTTAGTGTGTTTATGGATGCTAATAGGTTGAGAAAGTGTGTGATTGTTGAAATTGTTGGTGCCTTGAGTGTTCATTCAAGCGGCTCTGTTTCTTGAAGACTTAGCCCAATTTCTTGTTGGCTTAAGTGACCAGAAAGTACTTGGCGAATTCAATCGATCCAAGATTCTGATTAGTTGATGGTTCTTGGGTTCATTTCAGTCCATTTCATTTGGTTGTCCTGGTATCTTTGGTTGTTGACCAGGCGTTATCTTCCAGGCAGGGCACTACCAAGTTATGTTCTTAAAGCAGATTTTCCTCTCAAGTTGTAGAATCTGTCAATCTGATATGTGTTAGGATGTATTGCACGAAATTAGTAACCTCGATCAGTGAATGCTGAATCGATTTCAGTTTTCAAGACTTGTGTGAAATAAATGATACAGAGATGAGAAGCTCAGCAAACGACATCGTTTTGATGCTGATGAAAACAAAAAAAAATGCACGAAACGGCGTCGTTTGCATTAGTTTCGGGGTTTGACCCGAGGTAAATAGCAGAACTTATAGGTATGACTCCAAACTTTTATTCATTACAACAAAAATATCATTTTTAAATTATAAATTTATCCGTACAATCCATTGTTTCCTCTTCTCTTCCTCAACTTTTGTCCACCCACTCAGGTGCTCATGCCTCCGTCCGTCTCACTAAACGCATTTTTCTAATTCCATAAATACCCTCACAAAATTAAAGTAAAAGATTTTTGAAGACTTTAGCTTTTAATCACCCACTGCTGAAAAATCACACCGTACATGTTAGTACATAACATTTGCATTAAAGATTTCTAATTAAATGGTTCGAAAAATAAAAGTTTGTCTTTTAAATTCATAGATAAAACCCCATGTACATTCAAGAGGAATCGATGGAGCAGAAAACAATCCGAATATGCTCTTTCAAAGTTGGCATAAGAATGGTGAATGCCCCGAAGGAACTGTCCCACTACTAAGAAGAACACAGAATTTTAATCATAGCCGACGAAGCTATCCAGCATTTTTGCACAAGAAAGTAGCACAGCTAAACGATGTCAATAATCCCTCTAATCATGAGGTCAGAATTTAACTTTAATTATAATGATTTTTCACTTAATTATAATTTTAAGATCTTTTAATTTCATCTTCTTTTTGTATGAAAAAAAATATTAACAACATATGATTATCAATATGCACAGGTTTCTGCAGTTGATGAGAATTACTATGGTGCTCGACCTTGAACATTGCACCATTGATCTTTGGAAAATTTGACTTATTAAAGTCTTATTACTAATTCTGATGTTATTTGACTTATTGGTAAATTACATAATTTCATCCAAAAGATACTCAATTTCAATATCAAGTGATGAAAGCCTAAAAAAGCCCAGACAAACACAAATTCAAGTATTTAAAACCAAAACCTCGTAACAAATCAATAAATTGACTCTTGAGTCTGAAAATTACCTGAAAATCCAATGCATGTTTGGAAGCACAATGCCTTTTTTTAATTTTTTTTGGTAATTTTATTTTAGGGTTCGGACTTCATTTTCAAGGAGAGGGTGCAAGTAAAGCCATAGCGGGACAGGGAGAAATATATGTATCTACCGCATGGTTATTTCGTAATTTTGTATATAGAATAGCATTTCGACTATTAAATTAAATTTTAATTTTTTTCATTAAATTTCACCATGGGCTAAAATGGTATTTTAGTGGTCAAAGGAGGTCAAATGTTAACAACTCTTTGGACGCGCATCAAAATATAAGTCAACTGATGATTTGTTTATTATGCCTTCTGTAGATGCAAAATGTGCAAGAGTATGGATGCTTGGATGGCACCATTTGATTTAAGAAATAAAGGAGTAAGAAATGATTTTATGTCAAATTAAATAATTAAATTGAGATTACTATTTATTTTCTTTCATTCTCTACCCCTCCATCTCCTTTCCCTTTTTTTTTTCTTATTTCTTTCGACCAAACATGTAATAAATGATAAGTTTAATTCATTCTTCAACATGAAAATGACTAGCCATTTTTTAACATTAATCAAGAAGAGCGTTCATTTTTATTTTAACTCTACCAAAAGAAAACAGATGCTCTAGTTGAGAAATAGTGAAACGACAAGAAATTAATTTGGCACAAAAACCAACTGCTTCTTAGAAACTCCTCCATCTTCAACAATTCCCTCATTAATCATTTGTTTGAGTATAATCTTAATTGGGTGCTCAATAATGTAGATGTTTTATTGTATGACCATTGACATGCCGCCCCAATTAGATTCTAAAGAAACTGTTGAGGAAATTCATCAGTGTAATGTGAATGCGCTCTTGAATACCATTGTTTTGTATAAATTAGTGGGCTCTAGAAATATGGCCTTTCATTTCTTTTTTATTTTATTTTTTATTACGGGCTTTCATTTCAAATGAAGAATGGGTAGGCCTTTTGACACGCCCTCAAAACTCTTTTTAAAATTTCTTTTTACTTGAAACTATCTAAATAATCAAATACAATTGATTTCATTTCTTATTTTTTAAAATAAAAATTTAAATAAACACTTAAATAAATTATTCTTCTAAAAAAAAATTTACACCCACCCCATTTCATAATTTATGTTTATATTTTAATTTTAATAAAAAAAATTTGAGAAAATTATAAGAATTAAAATTATGAAAATAGAAACTTTATAACAAAAAAAAAACTAAGATTTTAGGATTTGTATGTAATTTATAAATAGAAGATTAAAAAAAATACATTTTTAACATAAAAATTTTATAAGATGATGATTAATTGTAATATATGTGTTTATATGTTGTAAATTAAACTGGAGGTATTTTAAAAAATAATATTTGAAAGGAGCATTATAAGAAATTTACGGAGGCGTTAAAAAGCTTCTCCAACGAACTAACCGTAAATCAAAAAAGATACTTTTGATTTCCCAACTTGCCCTGCACCGTTATTTTCCCGCCTTAAGCAAGACAAGCTCCCTTTTTCATAAAGCAGAAGTAACGAAAACAAAGAATTGCCATAAGCGCTAATTCTGTGTCAAAAAAAACAAGAAATCCACCATCAAAATGAACAAGAAAGGTCCAAGCAAACAACCGCAAACACCACCCAATGATGTTACAGCTGCCATTGCAGCATATGAACAAGAAGACTACAGTGGATCCTTGAATCTATTAAAAAAGAACTGTGCTCCTTTTCATCACGCACAAGCATTTATTCACTACCAACTTGCTATGCGAAGTAGAGATCGTGGTGCAGTTCGACATCACATAGACGAAGCAGCCATCTCGGCTCGTCAAGCATCGATTCTGTGCCCAAGCTCCACCATTCTAGCTCACTTTTGCGCCTGTACACTCTATGATTTGGTAACATTCGACCAAGAATATGACGAGGTGATCAAGGAATGCAACAGGGCATTAGAAATCAAGAATCCGACGGATGAAATATCTTCTTTCTTTTTCAAAGATCCAAGCCAAGATTGGGAAATTGAGAAAACAAACTGTAAAGATATAAGGATTGTTTGGTTGCAGAGAAAATGAGAGAGAGAAACAGAGTGAAAATGTTGTATTGATCTTAAGCTCAAATGAGCTGATTACAAGTATTTATACATGAATCTATATAGAATCTTCCACACTCTGCACATGAGCAATGTGTTTGTTTAAAGCTAACGATCATAACAAATTCAGCTGACTGGACTGCCACATCAGCATTACTAACAATTTCATTTAACTAACTAAACAGAAAGCTAAGCTAACTGTGATTAACCAATTCAAATATCTTAACATCCCCCGTCAAGCTCAAGGTCTAGAAAGAACATTGAGCTTGGAACGCAGATAATTGAATTGATCATAAGCTAAGGGCTTTGTAAGTATATCAGCTACTTGTTCATGGCTGGGAACATGGCTGACCTGAAGTTCCTTTTTGGCTATATGTTCTCTAATGAAATGAAGATCAAGTTCAATATGTTTAGTCCTGGAATGATACTTTGGATTACTAGCTAATGCTTCAGCACTTTTGTTATCACAGTAAATAACTGGAGTTTGCTGTAATGACACTTTTAATTCTTTAAGTAAGTAAGTAATCCATAGCACCTCTGCTGCAGCTAGAGCTAAAGCTCTATACTCAGACTCAGCAGTACTCCTGGAAACTATGTGTTGCTTCTTTGAAGACCATGAAATCAAGCTATTTCCCAAGTAAACACAATATCCTCCTACTGATCTTCTATCATCCAAATCTGAACCCCAATCTGCATCTGAGAAAGCTGTGAGATTAAGAGATCCAGAACTATAGAACTGCAGGCCATAGTTTGCTGTATTCTGCAAATATCGCAGCACTCTTTTGCAAGCTTGCCAGTGAAAGACTGATGGACAAGCAAGAAATTGACTAAGCTTGTTTACTGTAAATGCAATCTCAGGTCTTGTTAAAGTAACATATTGCAGAGAACCAACCAAGCTTCTGTAAAGTGAGGGATTTTCAAACATGGCTCCTTTGTCCTTAATCAGCTTCTCTGTTGAGCTCATAGGAGTTTGACATCCTTTGCAATCTAACATCTGAGCTTTCTTCAATAAATCTCCTATATACTTAGTCTGTGATAGATGCAATCCTTCAACTGATGGAGTAACTTCAAGACCAAGGAAGTAATTAAACTCTCCGAGATCCTTTAATGCAAATTCTGTCCCCAACTTATTTATAACTCCTTCTACAAACTTAGAGTTAGAACCAGTTATTAAGATATCATCCACATAGATAAGTATAACTACAATGTCTTCTCCCACATGATGAATAAACAATGAGGTGTCA
This sequence comes from Citrus x clementina, assembly GCF_000493195.1. NCBI lineage: Eukaryota > Viridiplantae > Streptophyta > Magnoliopsida > Sapindales > Rutaceae > Citrus > Citrus x clementina. The sequence goes on along the minus strand of NW_006262139.1, from coordinate 24,843,661 downwards.
GATTTAGAAGCAATGAACCCCCACTGCAGTAGAGATGATTTCAATCTATCATACCAGGCCCTTGGTGCTTGCTTGAGTCCATAAAGTGCCTTGGTAAGCTGACAGACATGTGATGGAAACTGAGGATGAACAAAGCCCTCAGGTTGATGCATGAAGACATTTTCAGTAAGTATGCCATGGAGAAACGCATTATTAACATCTAGCTGTCTCACTGTCCAGTTATGCATATCAGCAAGGCTAAGAATAACTCTGATTGTGCATTGCTTAACAACTGGACTAAAAGTTTCAAAGAAGTCTACACATTGTGTTTGATGAAACCCCTTTGCAACTAGTCTTGCTTTATACTTGGATATGCTGCCATCTGGATTATACTTGACTCTGAAAACCCATTTGTTGCCAACAATTTTTCCTGCTGACTCCTTGGGAACCAGAACCCAGGTTTCATTTTTCTGCAATGCTTCATATTCATCTTGCATAGCTTGCTTCCACTTAGGATCTGCTAAAGCAGCTTTTACAGAATATGGCTCAAGCTCTTGGACTGCTGCTAGATATGTTTTGGGTTTAAACACTCTAGCTTTTGATCTAGTGACCATGGAATGGGTGTTTTGGATAGCAGGTGTTGATAAAGGTTGTGTTTGTAGCTGAGTAGACTGATTAGCAAATAATGGTTGGGAGTCTAATCTTTGTGATGAAGAGTTTGGAGATTGTTGCCCAGATTGTGTTTCAGAATGACCTGAATCAGGAGCTGCACCTGGAGTTGGAGAGCTGAGAGAGGATTGTATGCTGCTTATATCTTCAATGACTGCTGGAATAGAGAAATTTGTAGAAAGAAACTGACTCAATTGTATTTTGTGATTTGGCTTATAGAAAGGAAAAAGTTCTGAGTATGGAAACTCAGATTCATTAAATGTCACATGTCTAGCAATATAGATCTTTCCAGAGGGGTCAAGACACTTATACCCCTTATGTATGGGACTGTAACCAATCATGACACACTTTTGTGTATGAAAATTGAATTTGTGCTTACTGTAAGGCCTAAGAAAATGGTAGCATGAGCAGCCAAAAGTTCTAAGAAAGTGATAATCAGGTTTTCTGCCATAGAGTTTGGTAAAGGGTGACTGGTTATTTAAAATGGGTATTGGCATTCGATTTATAAGAAAAGAAGTAGTATGAAAGGATTCCCACCAAAAGGATAAAGGTATTTTGGCTTGAGCAAGCAAGGTCAGCCCTGTTTCTACAATGTGTCTATGCTTCCTCTCTACCACATCATTTTGATGATGTGTGTGAGGACAGCTATGCCTAAAAACTACCCCTTCTTCCTCAAGAAACTGTTGAAAATTCCTATATTCTCCCCCCCAATCTGATTGTAAAGCTTTGACAGGACACCCAATTTGTTTTTCAACTAAGGTTTTGAAGAATTTGAAGGTGTCTAGAGCTTCGGATTTTAGAGTTAAGGGGAATATCCAACAATATCTGATGTAATCATCCACAAAACTTATATAATATCTATAACCATTTGAGGAAGGTAATGGTGCTGGACCCCAAAGATCAGTATGAATAAGTTCTAGTGGAGCTTTAGTGTTGATGCCTGTTGAGTAAAAGGGAAGCTGATGCATTTTGCCATATTGACATGCATCACAGAAATCTGGCATAGTAACATTACAGTTAAGTGACAGGGAAGACAAAATACATTTTAATACATGCTTGCTATAATGGCCAAAACGTTGATGAAACAAGTTTGCTGATATTATTGACTTGACAGTGTTTGTATGACACTGAGGAATACAAGCTTTATTCTCAGCTGAATCAGAATGATTACAAGTTGAGTTATTGAAAATAGAAAGCATAGAACTAGGACCACAAGTCAGATTACAAGAGTTTGAGAAAAAGTCATTTTTTTATAACAATTGATACAATCCTCCTCTAGCAATCCCTTGAGCCAGATGCACTTCCCTCTTCTTGTCCTTAATAAAACACATATTTGCAACAAATTCAATGATTAAATTGGTATTCTCAAGTAATTTGGAAATGCTAATCAGATTTTTGGTGAGCTGAGGAACATATAAGATATCATGCAAATGTAAAGATGAGCCACATGATGTAGATAAACAGGTATATCCAATATGTGAGATGTATAATCCTTGACCATTACCAACATGCAGTAACTGATTACCTGAATACTCTTTTCCAAGATTCAGATTTTGCAGATTGTTGGTGAGATGGTGGGTTGCCCCACTGTCAATATACCAGCCTTGATCTGCCATTTCTCCTTCAGAAGTTGTAAGAAAAGCTGCTCTTGGTACTTGAGACTGAGCTGGATTGTAGCCAAAGGTTGGATAAAAGGGAGCAAAATCTCGATTAAATCTGTTTCTGCACTCAGCTGCAGTATGCCTTGGTTTAAAGCAGATTTGACAAGTGACAGTGGCAATATTTGGATCAAGGAAATTCTTGCCATTATTAAAACCTCCACCACTCCTGGCAAAATTACCATTGCCATTGCCACCAACATAACCTCTTCCTTGATAGTTTCCAGTTTGAAATGATCCTCTTCCTTGATAGTTTCCAGTTTGCATACCATTACCACTCTAATTATTATTCCAATTACCTCTCCCCTGACCTTGTGTATAACCTCTACCATAGCCACATCTACCTCCATTATTGTTCCCAGCATTTTTGTTCCAATTATTATTGAACTAATTACCAGATTTATTATTATTAGATCCAGTTTGAGCAATGTTGGCAGCATAGTTCAATTTAGCCTCCTTATTAGCACTTGACTGATGTGCTTCCAGCCTAGCTTCATGTGTTAAAAGCATGGAATATGCTTCATTGATAGACATTTTAGCAAGATTTGCTTCAATGTATACAACTACAGGGTAGTAGGGCTGACCTAATCCAGAGATCAGGTGAGTAATGAAATCTAAAGAGCTGATAGGATTTCCAGCAATAGCTAATTCATCAGTTATCAATTTTAGTTTCCCAAAGAAATCAGTCATAGACATTGATCCTTTTTTCATATTGTTAAGCATTATCTTTAGGTGAACCTTTTTAGCAAATGTTTCAGATCCAAACTGCTGCTCAAGACTTATCCACAGATCAAGAAAGGTTTCAGAATTTACCACAAGGCTGAGGATCTCGAGATTAATAGATGACATCAACCAGCTCAGCAGCATTTGATCCTTCCTCTTCCAAGCTGTGAAGGCTGGATTGATCTGAGTTCCAGTTGTTGAGTCTTCAGAATCTTGAGGAAGAAGTTGATCTGGACAGCACTTTGAACTATCAAGAAGATCTTCAAGTCCATTAGCACGAACTGAAGAAAGAATATGAGACTTCCAGATTGTATAATTCGATCGATCAAGTTTAATTGGTGATGTGAACGTAAATGAAGAAATGGAGGTTACTGCGTTTTGATTAGAATGAGCTAAGGCCATTTTTCAGCTTACAGATTTGGCTCTGATACCATGTAAAGATATAAGGATTGTTTGGTTGCAGAGAAAATGAGAGAGAGAAACAGAGTGAAAATGTTGTATTGATCTTAAGCTCAAATGAGCTGATTACAAGTATTTATACATGAGTCTATATAGAATCTTCCACACTCTGCACATGAGCAATGTGTTTGTTTAAAGCTAACGATCATAACAAATTCAGCTGACTGGACTGCCACATCAGCACTACTAACAATTTCATTTAACTAACTAAACAGAAAGCTAAGCTAACTGTGATTAACCAATTCAAATATCTTAACACAAACCAAGAATTGAGGGATTTGATAAACAAATGTGAGAGGAAGAAAAGGTGGGTTGCAATCAGTTCAGAGCAGAGAGCCAACGAAAGTGCAAATGCAGCCACAGAAAGAGTAGAGAGTAATCAAAACCAGCTCAGGAGTTTGAGGTATTCGCCAAAGAAATTTTTGGCCTCTTTGGATACAGCAAAATCTTTCTGGAATACTGAAATGAGTGCCGAGGCAAAATCAAACTTTTTTCAAGTAAGAATCGAAGAGCTTGAACGAGTTTTGATTTACGGTACGCAGAAAGATCTTTTTTTGGAAGCTATAAAATTTGCCAACGAACGGAAGACATGGAGGTTCTGGGAGTGTGGGGAATGTGGCACGATTTTCAATGAATGGCATTCTTGCATGGGGCACCTTCGTGTTTCTCATGACTTGAAATTTCAACATCATGTTCTAAAAATCCTTCCGATAAAGGTTGATAACGATTCAGTTGAGTTGATTACGAAAGGCGGGTGGAAGCCCGTTGATACTACTGAAGCAGCAAGAAAGGGCCTAGAAGATCAGAATTGGCCATTAAGTGATGATAAAAAACGCCTCGCGCTTCTAGAGAGACTCTGTGGTACGCTTCAAATGCTTCTCAGATATAAATATCTTACGCAAACTGATATTGTTGGGGTGATAAACGATGCCATATGCATCCTTAAAACTAGATTTTCTGATTCACAGTTGAGGCATATAGGCCTAAATTCACTTAGGCTAGTTTTCTTTTTGGAATCTTCACAGCTTACAAGAATCCTTGGTAGGTTGCAGAATGTTTCTGGTGCTTTATGTAGAATTCCTAGGATGGATAATTCAATGGAAGAACAACTTGCTGGTTCTCAGACTTTTGGTATCAAAGAGGAGCTTGTTCTTAGCGAGGACTCCTCCTGTCTGAGTTTGGATGGGATTCAGAATATTTCTGATGATTTTGTTTCATGGTTATATGAGGGCCATGACGTTGAGGAAGCATTTAGATTATGGACAAGCCTAAGAGAATCTAATGAAGTACTGAAAGCTGAGTTGTTTCTGTTCTTTAAAATGGAGCGTTCAAATTTTCTGAGACTATGTGAGGAAAGACATGAGTATCTGATAAAACAGAAAGCCGTAGAAGCAGTTGATGGTATATGTGGTGACGAGACTAAGCGAAGGGAAAAAAATCCAGAGTCTATGAAGGAAGCTTTTGCATCCCTGCTTAGAGGACGGCAAGAAGTGCTAGAAGAGGGGAATGGTAATGCCACGAGTGATCAGTTTGAACTAGAATTTATTTTTAATCTTCTGGAAACGGACCCTGTGACTGCTTACCAGTTTGAAGAAAAGCCCATAATGCACGAAAGCTTGAATCCGTCAGATGATTGTCTAAGTGAAAAAATATCATTTTGGAGAAAGCAGCTGCAAGCGAATGTGAGTACCATTGGCTTTCATTTCTTCAGCCAAGTGATTCCTTAATCATTCAGCTGTTTTGTTTCCTTGTGGTCTGACTATATTCAATCCCTCAGATTGCTGGTTTAGATGCAAGGATAAAGGAAAGTATTGCCATCATGAAGCTACATAACCTACAGCTTGGAGAGCTATGTGCTTGTGACTATGGATTAATTGTGTTGCCCATATTGAAGTCATTCATGAAGGTTTATAGTGAAATCTCTCAGTTTTCTCAACAGTTCTTTCCTTTCCTTCTTGATGTTTTTTGTTACGTCTTTCCTTACTGAAATTCCGTCCTCTGTAGGCACGACTAGAACAGCAGGTTCATGACAGTATACTAAAGGTACAAAAAAAGAGAAAGATCATAGGCACAGAACAAAATTTATCAATTGTACTCAGAGAAAATCCAAATACTGAGATGGGTGAAAGAGCTGATGACCTGCAACAACCGATTGAGATTGACGATAGATCACCTGAACAAAATTTGGAGTATCAGAGGCAATCTGCAGATGAAGTCAATGTTCTCGGAACTGGACTAGGAAAAGAAGCTGCGGATAGCTTTCTAATTATGCTTCTACAGGTTATCATTCCACAACTGTTCTACTGGAAAGATGGTCACTTCCCTCTCCATTTTCTTTTCCTGAAATCTTCTCTGTCATGTGCTGTGCAGTCGCTATGGCAACTAGGAGACTTTCAAGATGAGTGCATGAAGTTATGCCATTCACATCATAATCACATTGGAGACCCCTGCATTGTCTGTGCCTTTTTTAAAATCTGTGGTGCCAATCATCAGGGAGAAGCTGTTGATCCTACTGAATTAAGAATTGCTTTGAGCACTTACGATCGTGATCGGAACGACCCCATAGAGGTTTGTATGGAGACCACTTTTCAATTTTGAATAATTTTCACCACCATGGAATTGCAGAACTTGATTGTGAGATGATAAGCAAATGCTTTTCTTTATTCTCTCTTTGTTTGTTCATTCCTGTACATCTATTTATTGTCACTCATTCGAATGCCTGTTTTCCAGGGACAAGTGATGGATGCTTCTGAATTCCTTGTGATTATCTTGAGATCTCTTCATGAGGCATTTTATACAGGTAATCACGATATAGTTCCAGACGACCTGTACAAGGGCAATTGGGATTGCTTAGATTCTGAGTGTTGGGTGCACAGAAGATTTGGAATGGATCGTTTAGATCATATAAAATGTGACGCCAGAATCTGTCGTAAAGAATCTAGGCATCAGAAGTATTCTTCCCTTTTTCTCTCTCTAGATGCATCCTCTCTCACAAAGCTGCAGGTTGGTTAAATTGCAATTGTTCATTCACATAAGTTCCCGTACCTATATATATATATATATATATAAGTTTAGTCTTTGTATGTGCTAGTTTGAACATTGTTCTTTTAACTCAGTATCTGTACAATCGAGAGTCTTTTGTCGAGCTTTTCGAGCGGGCGGTGATGTTCGGACGATTGAATTGTGAATACTGCAACCGACGAAGTATCCGAATCACCCATGAACTTCTGCGTACTCCAAAAGTCTTCACAACTGGTGTCCTCCCGATTCTCTTAGAAAAATTATTCAAAATTTTCATATGATGAATAATGTAGTAATCTTAATTATTTATGGCTTCAATTTTCAGTTATAAGTTGGCCGAGAGATGATGAGAGTTCTGAAAATATATCAAAAACCTGGAATATTCTTCATAATAAGGTGAATCTAAAGAAATTATATGAAGGGATCAATGATATCAATGATTGCTCATACTTCCTCCTTTCAATGGTAAATTTCCAAGTGCTTGAAATTCCTTGAGTTTTAAAATTGAACCTATCTTACTCAAGGTACAATTACAAGTTTCGTCTTTGATTTTCCAGGTTTGCTTTTCTAGGGATCGTCAACAGTCCTTCTGCTTTTTTTACAATGGTGACGATAAGCAATATAAACAGCATCAAGACACCAATAGTGTTGGGGTAAATTCTGAAGGGGTTGCAAAATTTATTTATTTCTTTTATTTCTTTCCTTGTGTCTTTGTGTAATCGAAATTTTATGTGCATTTACAGGTCACTGGTTCTTGGATTGATGTTGTTTCCACCTGCAAAGCAAGAAGCCTACTACCGAAGATTCTGTTTTATGTTTGCAACAGCGCCACATACTGAGTGTGCAGGATCATGATCCGATTAGCAATTAAAGATCTAGGATTTTTCTTTCTCCTTTTTTTGGTCTCTTCTTGTTGATGATAGAAAAATACATCACAATAAAACAAAATAGTTTGGCAGGTAGAGAAATTAATTAGTATATCTCAAAGATAAAAGTTCACTGCACAATTTTCTGTAGAAATTATTTCATTTTGAGCCTCTTATACATTAGAGGATTCATTGATCTTGCTCAAGTACACTGTCAGCATTACAGACCATGGATAAAAGATGTGGGTGGCTTGTCATACAACTGTTAACCCACCCAGTTAAACTGTCATTATTTCGAATTCCCAGCTTCATGCAGCCGGATTTTTCTTTTACCTTTTGTTCTGTTTAGAACTAGAAAGGCGACCAGAGGTAAATGCTTGTTTCTTCCAATTCTAGTTTGTTATCTTTACATTTCTTATCATATTTTTCATGAAAAGAGCTGGATAATATCTACTTCAAAACTAACAGTGAAATCATGAATTTGCTTTAGGAACTTATCATCAGCATTTCAGTTCATATTGGAGTTGTCTCTGCTCAGTTTCTGACTGCTTCAAGAAAGGGATCAGTCATTATGAAAATCTCCCACGATGTAGGATAATTAAATTGTAACATCCCGGCTCCCCGAGGCCTTTCGGAACCGAGATGTTATGAAATATTCCTTTCGATCATTCTTAACCTCAATGAGAGGGCCCACACCACTCACTATTCATGTGAGAGGGTTGTAAGTTACATGCATGTAACTTAGGGGGTTCCATAATCTGAACTTGACATCCGACCCATGACTGAATTTCAGAAAAATCTTCGCTTATTAACTATATTAGAATTCGCTCATCCAAAGAGCCTAACACAACAACATATTGAAGCCTCCAACAAAAACTTCCATCTAAAAACTCAATCTGTAAAATGTTAAAGACGAGGGGTAGCCGTCAATAAACCCATATATAACATCATCCTATATTTATCTACTAAATAATAACTATATATTGAAACACTTAGATCTTTAACAATGAGAATTTAAATCTTTTAGACACTAAAAACAATTAAGTAATTTGAAACCATATATCCAGTATAAATTGATACGACATCATATTGAAAAATTATAAATATCGTTAAACATATTGACAAACAATTATATAATAATAATTATTATAAAGTACCATAAATTATAAAAAAAAAGTAATCATTTTATATTCTATTACATATGTACGGTAAAACACATAATAAGTTAAGTCATATTGTAATAATTATTTTCAATATACAATCATTTTTCATTTAACAATAAAACCTTCATTCAATTGCTGGCCAAAAATCATTTGAACATATAACCATGTGTTCAATAAATCATTTCATTTAAAACAATTGTTTATATCACATAGTGTCACTTGTACTCCCAGTAACCTGGTCGGTAATTCAATCAAGGTATTGTATCTCGCAATATTCATCAATAGGTGTTCACAATACAACTAGCCGTTTAGTAATCTCAGTAACGGTAACTATAGAAAATGAGCCAAGACCATGAAAACATTTTTTTAGTCTTTCAATATCAATCAATCAACTAATATATCAATAAAATGCTTTTATAAGACATTTAACCAGCAAAGCTTTACAAATATTTTTACAAGAAACAATTTATGAAAAGACAAGTATTTTAAAGTCATTATTAAAACAAATTTTGGAAAACATTTTAAATAAACTTTTAACCAAAATATAACTTATTATGATAAACTATAATGGTAAAATTGCTTTAAAAACCATAAATTCCAATTCATATGAAATCTTTTCATACATAATTACATATATATACATATAATAAATCTTATGCATGAATTCACTCTTCAATACATCAACCTTCTTAGATATGAAAATACCAAACTGACAAAACGATTAAAATTCTAACCACCCTATACATTTTGAAATTAATTTAATAATATGTCACTCCAAGAATTATAAAACCTTGCAAAGATTCTATTTTAACATGTGGGATTTCTTATGAAAGTACCTCATAATTGAAGGAGTCGTAAATTTATTCAAAAATCATTTAATTTTAAGGCGGACAAAAAAGTCTTTTTAGTATTTAATACTACATAGTAACAATTTGAAATTTCATAAATATTTAAATAAAACTCTAAAAATCATGCCATTTTAAATTATGTCAGGAAAGATAACAAAGACTCAGAGATAAAAGTAAGAGATTTATTTTATAACAAAAAATATTTAAAACAAATTTTCGTTTCATGTATCCAAAACTTGTCTAGAAAAAGTTAGACTTGCGGTCATCTGACCCAAAAATTCGTAACTTTAATTATAAAAATCGAAAAATAGTGAAACAAGTTAATAACACCTAGCAAAAATTTCATGACCATTTAAACATAATAAAAATTGATTAGTAATGTGATCTTTCAATTCTGGAAAATAGTTTCAGGATTGCAAACGCAAATTTCAAAATTTGTATTTATTATACAAGCCCTAAACTCATGAAACTAAATATGCACATACTAGACATGTAAAGGAACTTTTGATAAAAATTTCACTTGATTTTAAATTAAAAACATGCTTAAAACATATCATATTTTGGACCCATCAATTCTGGATAATGATTCCATAAATTGCAGTAACCCTACTTACTGAATTTTCATAATTAATTTACTACATAATAATTCCGAAATTAAACACATGATAAATAAACAGTATATAAATGCATAATAAAAGTTTCATAAATTTTAATTGATTCTTTACTAATAACAAAAATCATCCAAATTGGAAAGATTGGAGAAAAGCGTAATTTTCCAAGAACGGTTGTACCAACTTCGAAAGTCCATAATAAATTCAATATTTAGAATTTTAAAACATATGATATTTCAATAGAAAGCTTCATATGTCTGTTATTAATAGAATATAAATCTCGGTCATAAAAATTATTGAGGGCACATGATTCTCTGGTGCACATGAAAATATAAATCTCGGTCTAAATTATTGAGGACACATTAATTATTGAGGGCACATGAAAAACCGTACGACTTGACGTTTACCTTCTCTCAGAAAAAAGACCAGCGTGAACTTTCTTCTACTCTGGAGTACAAAATTGGACGGGCGTCAATTATCAATATTGGAAAAAAATTATAAGACGCCATGACGTATTTTGTTTATTAAACAAATGACGATTCGTCTATCTTGGAAATTTTTTGCAGACTAACGAATGATCTCAACTGATTTCATCAGAAATTTCACGTTCCTCGGTTTGGACTTGGTTTTGGTGCATTCATGGAACATGCTCCTTTCTGGCCAGGACGAAATGGACAGCTTCTCAAGAATTAATATTTATGGAACTTGGGATATTGCATCTCAGGATGATTTGAGATTTATTCTTAATTGGATGGATGAATTTCCACAGTGCAAGGACTCTGAATTCTTTCTTATTGTTCTAACCTAGGAAGGTAATTAGTTAACAAATTAAAATGGTTTAAGATCACTGAATTTCAGTACAAGAAAGTTTTCTGATCAATGAACTTTTATTTTCAGGCAATTATCAGACCCATTGATAAAGCTCATAGCCATTGCTGAAATGACTAATTGGTTACTATTTCTACAATTTTCTTACTGTTAGGATTTCTATATATACAGAGAATCTGAGTTCAACTTTGTGTCTCTTGTATCTTCGAAACCCCATCTTAGATCTTGAGTCGAGATTATTTGTGGTCACTAGTCAGATGATGCAATGTATGATGAAGCACTACTAATGTTGCCGAAGACTCTTTGCAATGAGTCTTAAGTATCTCCCTGAGTACACTCAAAATTGTTTGTCCAGGGCATGCATCAATTTGTTTGGTGCCTTTGTTGCTTCCAAACTCCTCTTCAACAAAGAGGGATTTTACCACTAAAGTTATTATGATATATTATGTCAGTATCATATTTTGTTGAAAATTACATTTTACTAATAAATGTTTGTATTGTTATCAATTTACCACATTTCCGTTAAGAAATGTTTAACATAAAATGAGTTAAAAGTCAATTTTACCGCAGGAGAATAAAAGACAATTTTACCATTTGAAAAGAACAAAAACAAGATTTTAAAAAACAACTAAAAAAAAGTAATTAATGAAAGATAATGAATAATATGCAGAATTACGATAAATGATAAAGAAAACAATCAATAAAAAATTTATGTTTCAAAATTAATATTATAACCTATGAAATTCAAGTATTAATCACAACTAAAAATGATAACAATTTAATAACAATTTACAATAACAATAACAATAACAATTAATAAGATTTAGAAAACAACTGAAAATTCTAATTAATAAAAATAATGAACAATATGCAAAATTACAACAAACAACCAAAAAAAAATTGAAAAATTATGCTTCAAAATTAATATTGTAATCTATGAAATTCAAATATTAATCACAATTAAAAACAATAACAATTTAATTAAGAAAAAAATTAATGAGAGAGAGGGCCAATTTTAGGGTTATCAGTTTCCTAATTCTCTAATTATTTCCCTTGAATTTTTTTACTTTGTTTTATTGTTTATTTTACACTTGCAATGCAGTGTTTTGGATTTAATAGAAAATGTCTTTAATGCCTTTATGACATCAGCAAAACATCAAAAAATTTTTAACTTTTTTAACGAAAGGGTGGAAAATTGATAACGGCGCAAACGTTTTGTGGTAAAATACGCTTTTCAGCAAATCTTGGTATTGACATAATATGTCAGAATAACTTTAACGGTAAAATGATAATACCCCTTATACATAAAAAATGGTGCGCATATACATTTATATACCATAGCATTTGTTCCTCTTAATCGGCTAAAAGTGATTCAAGGCAAATTTCTGATGGATTTCTTTAGTTGTTGAATGTTTTATAGGATAATTAACAGTAGATTGTGAAGAAGGTTTTGAATATCTAGAAAGCAAAGGAAAAGCAGGCTTTAAAGAGCTAGAAAATGGGAAAACAAAAGCTAATCCCTTTTCAACTGTAAAACTTGCAATAGATAAATTTCGTTATGATTATGATCAATGATGTGGTATTAAGAGAGTTGAATGTTCTTTTTTTTTTTTTTTTTGAAGTATTTAGTTTGTTTGATATTGATTACTTGGGTACTTATTAAATTTCGAAGTGATATACTGTGTACCCATTATTCATGCCTTCCAATTTAGACCTCCTTTCTTTCGCATCAGGCCGTTCGTGTGTGCTAACAATTAACATCAGAAAAAAAAAAAATAATAACTGCAATATTAGAACAGCTTTTCCCATTTTTAAGTTCAGTAAATTTTCTAACACTACTTAGAGATATCAAATACATCAGACTAAAAGATAAAGCTACAGATCACCTTTTGGCCAAACTTTTTCAACAAGTCCTCAGAGCAATCAGGATCCAAGAATAGACCTGTGCCTCTTAATTCATTTCTAGAAAGACCAGGGTCCAACGATGGATCTGACTAGAGAATATCCCCAAAATCAAGTTTGGACTGCCCTCCTTCCATGGAGGATCAAGAACTTACCTTTGAGCTTTAGCCAAATCGTCAAACAAACCAAGAGATAAGGGTTCGGCTCCCCAATTTTCATCCTTTCTGTTCCCTTTCTTTGATGGAGCATGAGAAAAAGTCCCCCGTGAGTCGTAAAAACATGCTGACCAATTCATGAAGCCAAAGGAAGCTTTTTGAAGCACTCTAAACATTTCTTGTACGAATCCTCGTCGTACTTCGACTCAACTTCATTTTTAAAGCCATAACCTGATTTACAGGACTTTGATTCATGATTCCGCGAAAAGAAACCTACAAAAACGAAAATATATGTTAAAATAAACATTTATTTCTCAGTTAAAGACTAAAACTTAGAAAAGAAAACAGGGAATTCCAGGCTAATGAAAGTAAGCAAGTTTCAAGACCCCAAGCTCCTCTGTCAACACAATCTCTGTTAAAGACATAGAAGTGATTTTAGGAAATCCAGCATCTTTCAAGAGAAAAAGAACGTGGTGCAAGCCCATGCTTGTCTCCATCCACTAAATGCTGGTCAAAGTCATCGATTTTAACACAATTGGGCTCTGTCTTGAGGATCTTGGAAGCGTGACAAATACACCAACAGGAAACACCTCGTGAAGCTTGAACGGATCAAGATTTCTGGAAGACCAGTCGAAAGCCAACAGAAGATCTTCATTCGTGATAACCATTACTCTCAGGAATAAATGCAACAATGTGTTTTTTTTGCTACTTGTTCTTCAACATTAATTGTTGAATTTGTCACGAACATTTGAGTTCACACGGTATGTTTTTGTTTTTCTCTGTTCAAGACATAGAAGCGATTTTCATAAGAAAATCCAGCATCTTTCAAGAGAAAAAAGCTTCATTATCACAATAAATAAGTTTTCGTTCGAGATGATTGGTCGTCCATATATTAACGACATGACATCTTAATATCAAAATAAAGTTAAAAGAAATTGTGATCAGTAAAATGCATACGCGGAGTCGTTTATTAAATTTTCACAAATCGACATGACATCCTTCATTTACATAATGCTCGACATTTCGTTTAGCTTCTTTGAGAAAACGACCAGTGGGAACTTTTGGCTCCGGCGTTCAAATTCCAGGGGGCGTCGATTATCAACTTTTTACAAACACGGCAATACATTCTCTTCAAACTTCATGGACGACATGACGTATATAATTTATTAAACAAATGACATTTCGTCTATTAACTAACGAATGATCTTTAATTGATTTCCCTCTAGTAGCCTAGCTTGGCGTCCGAATCATTCAATTGATTTAATTATTCATGCAGTTGCCACCATACTAAACCTTGAAATTGGAGAGATTTATGTATGCAAGTCAGTTACTAATTTAGTTATTAAGTACTTTGATTTCTGTTAATCTTAAATTTAATGTGTTTGATAAATAAATTTGAAATCGATATTTTAAGTTAAGTGGAGGCAGGGAGTGTGCTTGCTTTATGAATAGGTAACTTAAGCTAAAGATGCAGTGTCCAATGTTCAAGAAGATGCAATAGCAAAACTTATTCATGTTTTTGGAAAGAAATATGTTTATGATAAAACCCTAAAGGCCTCTGTTTTTATGTATCTCAATAGTTTCAGAAGCAATAATCTGCAAGAACTTATAATTAAAGGAAAGTTAAAATTTTAGGGATCAAGAGGTTAAAACAAGAAAGCCAAAAATCATCCTTGGTTACAATTTGCCAATACTCAAGACACAAACTACAAGCCGCAATTTGGCTTCTAGAATTGTTCAATTACCTCTCAGAAAAGAGCTTCCCCCTCATTAACTTCCATGCTTACTGCTAGGGTTGTGAAACATTCGGTTTTGGTGAGCAATGAGGATTGTTAAGGTGATATGGAGAGACATGAGGAGCATTAGGTATGGAAAGGCTCCTCGTTGGTTGTCCTTTCCTCGGCACTCTACTGCCATGTTTAGCATTCAGATTGAGCCTCACACGCTCAGCTTGCATGGCTTGGACGTAGGATGAAGAAGAGGCCATGTCCTTAAGGTATGGCAAGGGCTTAAGTGCTTCAACCACTTCGCTCATCAGAGGTCTGGCTTTTTGGTCACGGTTAAGGCAACTAGCAGCCAACTGAATGGTTTTCTCAGCACCTTTGATTGAGAAGCATCCTTCAAGGCGAGGATCTATTAGTCGGTAGAACCTTCGCCTCTCTCCAAGCTGTGGTCTAGCCCATTCCACCAGGTTGTGCTCTCCATTGGGTCGATTTTTGTCCATTGATCTTCGACCAGTCAACATTTCAAGTAAAACCACTCCAAAGCTGTAGACATCACTTTTTGCCGTAAGATGGCCTGGCGCAAGAATAGTTCCATTAGTAATGAACTGATTTACATTCACAATGATGAATGGATTCCATAGCTCAAGCATATCCTGTGCAGGTGTGATATATGTGAAAATGACTTGCATGCAGATTCCTTAAATTCCTTGCATAAAGTTCCTTAAATTGTTCTTTATACACTCTTTGACATGCAAGAAACTAACTAAATTCCTTCAGGGGTTTATACTTCTGTTGCATCAATTTCTTCTGTTTTCTGTTTAGGTGGTGGAGGTGAGGGTGAATTTGATACTGATGGTGGTAGTTGTCTCTAAGGAGCACACAGTACAATATTGAATACACAGGACATATACAAAGAAATACCATTGACTAAATATAAGCCACTGCACAAAATAAAACTCATGAAAAGGAATTTAAGAGCTGCAATATGTTATATTCGTCACAGGATGTAGACAAAGTTTTTCCCAATTAAAAGGAAAAGAATAAAAGGAGACACATTGTTTAACCATGATCACCTGTCATCACATACTCAGGTGCTGCATAGCCATAAGTGCCCATCACTCTGGTAGATACATGAGTCTTATCACCCTCCGGGCCATCTTTGGCTAGTCCAAAATCTGAAAGCTTAGCATTGTATTCCTAGAAGAGTAATTTTTAGAAAATAAATTAAAAGGGGATTAGTAAGAAATGGTTAGTTGTCTTCTTGCACAACACGGGTCACGTACCCCATCTAGGAGAATATTAGATGTTTTAAAATCACGATATATCACTGGCTTTTCAGCTTCCTCATGAAGAAAGGCAAGGCCCTTTGCTGCATCAAGAGCAATTTTCATTCTGATGGACCAGGGAAGAGGCAAAGACCCTGCAGCAAAAAAAAAAAAAAGAATTACTGAAAAATCAAATGTAAAAAAAATATATAATAGCAGATCATGATTTGGTCAACAAGGTGCCAGTGTTGGTAAATCAAAATAAAGGGCAATTTGGATGCACAACTCTGGGTTACTCATAAAATCCCTTCAGAAACAAGGAAAACAAAATTCTAAAATTTCACATTTTAATATAAGCAACATAAAGCTAATTTTTTTCATTCCACTGCTCCATCTGTTGTCAAATTATTCTTTTGAACCTTCCATGTTTTCGCTAGTAGAGCTGACAATTTGGATCAAGCAGGATGTACATTCCATAAATGGTTAAGAGGACATTTATATAATTGTAATTGTGGGAATAGTAAGTTCCAGTACATACTTCTAAAGAGGTGATTCTCCAAACTTCCTCGAGGCATAAACTCATATACAAGCAGCCTTTGATCATCCTCAATGCAACAACCGATTAACTTAACCAGATTAGGGTGGATGAGCCCACCAAGATAATTAACTTCAGCCTGCCATATAGTAGAGATTAAAGTTGTCTTTTAATCACAGGCAATCAAGATAATCAGGCATTGGAAGTAGGCCAAATCTTATTCATGCCTGTGTGTGTGTGTGTGTGTGTGTGTTGACGATGTGTCTGCAGACACATGAATCTGCAGATTAAGACATTAAATTAGATGCTAATGTTCTCTTACAAGCCATTCCTTATGACCCTGAAGTCCATCGTGGTTGAGGGTCTTCACAGCAACAGGTAGCCCAGTGCCAGGTTTCACCGTAGCTGTACCATTCATGTTGATCCAACCTTTATATACGCAACCAAAGCCACCCTCACCGAGAAGACACTCAGGTCTAAAACTCTTTGTTGCTGACTTAAGCTCATTGAAGGAGAATTTACGAAGCTGAGGAGATATTTTCAGTTCCTCGCCTATCTTGGGAGTGGATGGTGTTGTACTTTCTGCATTGCTAGTTGTTGAAGATGACCCTATAGGAACAACTGGTTGACCTCGACTGGTATCATTTGTAGATTTACTTTCCGCTAATCCACACACAAAATCACAGGACAAAATAAAACAATAACAATACCAGTGTTTCAAATCCAACAGTAATCATGTAAGACATGCAAAAAAGCATTTGCGGTTCGTACTTGACAAATTACTAAATAAACTAAATCACACCCTGTAAGATGAAGTTAAATAATGACAGTCTGATGCAACATATTGCAGGCAACAGATTTAAATGTGCACAATATGAAGGAAAAAATTTGACTTTGACTATTTACTAATAAAATGCAACCGAATACAGTTCACTTTTATATTAAACTACTTATGATGCGTTAATCCATCATAAACTTGCAATTCTACGTGAAGCAGTAAAGCAAGATTAAAGGCATTACATACTCTGAGAAAAGGAAACAGTTGAGAGTGAATAAGTATGATTTCCAATTTCTACAAGTACTTGGAGAATACATAAAGTTTGAAACTTGCTCACAAATCTATAAGTTATACTTTTATGGAGACTACAGAACCTTTAAGCATAAATGCTTAATGAATCATGATATGTGGGTAAATAACCATAAAAAGATCATATATATAGCTTGTCCCATCCACAGTGCAAAAAGGTATATCTACTAAAATTCTTCACAACAGCATAAACCAATAACCTGCATAAATTACCACTACACACTTATTCCTTTCTTTATCCAACAAACCATTTTACAGACGCAAAACATTCAGAAATGGCCAGTACTATTGAGCTATTATATAACTCGAAATCACTTCATTTCTCAAAAGATGGGGCAAAATGATGCAACCAATCAAAAGAGGACCACATGGTCGAATTTCTATTTGGCCATCAGTCTTATTGATCAAGTAATGAACTGGAAACGACAAAACCAATGATTATAAGTAACTATCTCGATCAATCTAGACTAGAAACCATTAATTCAACTCAATATCCATCGAGTCTACACAATTGGAATACGATAACAATTAAAGAGGCTATACGACAAAACAGTTATAAATGTTCAATTATGAGATTGTCATGTTCGATGTTAATACCATAAAATGCAGGCAAAAACAGAACAGAATCAAATAAATTACATGATTCTAAATCTGCGTGGCACCAAACAAGAACAAATAGAATATGATCAAAACCTGATATAATATAGCCAGAGAATCAAATAGAATCTAACTACAAGCAGAATATAAATCAAGCTAAGGAATTAAAGCCATTATATGCTGAAACAATAAAT
This sequence comes from Citrus x clementina, assembly GCF_000493195.1. Lineage (NCBI taxonomy): Eukaryota > Viridiplantae > Streptophyta > Magnoliopsida > Sapindales > Rutaceae > Citrus > Citrus x clementina. The sequence continues at coordinate 24,825,377 of NW_006262139.1, read as the reverse complement.
AAGAACAAGTTAGATATACCATATTGAGTGCTAGTGCCACTATTGGCACCGTCCGTTTTGGGACTTGAAGACAAGCAGCCTCCTATAAACCTAAACTTAATCCAACATCCTGTGACTCCAGATTCACCATCTTTCTTTTTCTTACTTTTTGACTTATCCACATTCAAAGCACCCCCATTGAAATCCTCAAGACCTAATCCCATCTTCTTCTAAGCCTCAAAAACCAATATTCAGACCTTTCTTAAGCCTAAAACCACTGCCCACAAACCCACCAAACACCCAAATGACCCCAAACAACATTTATAACCAAACCCAGATAGGATAAAAGAAGCAATTTCAAAATTTTTAAAAATCAATAGCCTTAATTGGGAAAAACCCAAAATCATTTAAGCCCCGGATAAGAATACATGTAAAGAAAGTAAATGTGCCACCAATGGGCATAACCCAGATCAGAAAAGTGACATGCAAAGTTAAAGAAGCACCATTTAGAGTAATCTGAAAGAGGTGGCCCAATTCAGAGAACCCCGGAAAAAAATGAAAATAAAAATCCCAGAAACTGACTAATACTCACACAGTGACAAATGGAGTATAAATTTGTCAGTTATGTTTCAGCTTACCAAACAAAAACAGACACACGCAACACGAATACACAGGCCAACTCACTCACACAATGCCAAGTAAGTGCGCACACACACGAGGCTCTATAGAAAGCTATGGAAGAAATGAACAGTGACTCAGTGAGTGAGTGAGATAAAGAAACGTGCGTTACATTCGTGAAAATTTAAAAAACACAAACAAAAACAAATACAAAAAAACAAGTTACAGGAGGCAGCCAAAGCTAGAATTTCGGTACTTTTAGTTTCGCTTTGGTTGGCTGTTGTGTTACAAAACCGATGTTGTCCTTTTGTCTTTTTATTGGATTGGATTACTTTATTATTTCGATTAATTAATTAATCAAGATTTTGCATTATCCATGAAATAATCCATTATCAAATTGAGTTTGATAAAATAAACTTAAATAACCTTTAGACTGCAACAACACGAGTACATGTCCAAATAAGAATTTTGGATCTTCTGATGTGCTGTGAGTTATATAATTAACTTAAAATGGAAATTAAGATTTGGAAGCCGCAATGGGCTTAAAAATGATATATTTTAATAACCGCTTATCTTTTTTTCACTATCTTTGTAAGCTAAAAATTTTTAGATCGAAACAGCCTACCTTGTTATTTATATAAGATCTTATCGTACGTTGCATAATCTCATTCAATCTTTCTTACGACTTTATGTGGGTAATACATTTTAGTCACGTTAGAAAAATAGTTCATATTGAAATTGTTGTTTAACAATAATCTTAATAATATTAGTGTTACTAACTTTTTATATAAATTATTTGAATATTGATAGGCATTCCAAAATTTTCCCCAAATTTTATTTTAAATAATGTGTCATATGACAAGTGATAAGTTGTATTATCTCACCAATCAATTGACGAATATCATATTATTTGGAATAAAAAGTATAGGATACGTAGCACTACTTGCATTAATTGATGTTACATAGTAGTATTGTTTGAATAAATACATAAAAGATTCATGATAAAGAGGGATAGACTTTTTGCAAACAAACTAATATATCAATACATTATTAATTATATAATCTTTTAACAACTCATCAAAATTTAATTTTTTTCCATAAAAAACTATATCATTTATTTACTCAAACATAATATAATAAAAACAAATGAAGTGGTATTTTCATCCAATCAAAGTAACCATCAAATTGGCGCCGATTTCGAATTTATAAAAGAAAAAGAAAATCAGTTTCAAATGTTGGTCGAGTTATGAATGTGGTTGGACAGGATATTTGATATATCAGAAAGAGGTTTCCCAAATGTTGAGCACTTTTGTGAGATCTTAAGCGGATAAAAAACACCGACAAATTTGAAAACTTCAAGCTAAAGTTCATTCGAGCTGTAGATGAAATGCTTGCAACTGAAACCCCTACGAACATTGTCCAAGGATACCAAGTAAATCGGTTGTTGGTTGATACATAGCTTTATATTTTCTATACACTAGCACTGGTAGCCTATTATTTCTAGCATATGTACTTGAGCTTTGCATGACTTGAGCTTAGGCTGTACATTTTTTTTCACTTTTCGAGTACATTTTATTCCATAAAGAATTACAAGTAAAATGTAAAATGCATGCATGGCGTGCATAGTACACATCCTAGCATGTTGAAGTGAGCAGAGGGTCTCACGCAGATTTATAAGAATATCTTAGAAATGGTTTTTCAAGAGGAGTGATCAGTGTACATGGTATATAGTATATACCACAGAATATAGACACTCTAGAAGAGTCATAAATTGAGTTAGGATATAAATGTCTCTAAACAATATTTAAAGGGAAAATCAATATATAATTTTCTCTTTTAGGAAAGTGTCAGACGCGGTATACTTAATTTGGTACCTACCGAAATACCATGGTTCGGGTTAGGTCTTGTTTATTGTAGTAATAAACGACTTTGTTCCCGAAAACAAGGAAAGAATTGCCATGCTTCTACAACCTTGGCACCCAGGAGAATAAAGATCTTTCTGTTCAAAGGCATTTTAGTAAATTTTCTACTGTAGTCACACGAGCAGTTTATAAGCTTGAGTCACATAGGAGATTACGATTTGATGATGAAGGAACCCTGACTCAGAGAAGTGTGTTAGAGATCTGTACTGGGATTGCTTTTGCTTCCCAAGGGATCAACTTCTACTTGATTCTCTAAAAATCAACATTACAAATAATTTAGCAATGTGTTTGCTAAATGAAAATTATTTGACAATTACTTGTGAAATAATCTACTGTACATGTTTGGTAAGTAAAAATCAAAAGTGTGGTTTTCATGTGTAATGACAAAAATAGACTTGTTTACTAATTTGTAATTTCTTTAGAATATTATATGCAAATCATTTTTTCACTGCTTTTTTCTTGGAGTATATTCTATTTTTTTATTACATATTTAAATCATTTTTTCATTAACTATTTTATTTTGCAATAAATTCAACTTTAATAATTTTTTTAACTAGAAAAGTTATTCACTATCATCATCATCATCATCATCATCATCATTATTATTAATAAATTGATTCATAATTTTTTTAATATTAAAAATTTAGTAAATCGAGTGCCAAAAGAAATTTAAAAATTCAATCTTTATATAAACTCTTATGCGTGTGAAACTATTGTAGTCAAAGTACTTCATATAAATGTAACATTATATATATGTGTCTGCGAAAAAATATAACTATAAGATTATCCACTCATTAAACTTGCAGTAAAATCATTTCCCAATCTCTCCATTTCTCGACCTTCATGAACATTACCACCATAATTTTCTTGATGAATATCAACCTCCACATTTGTCGTGACAGTTTTGCAGCTCCTCCCTCTTGCAACCACTCTTTTACCATTTTTTTTTTCCTTTTAAAAACTTCAATAGGAACAAGCTCATTGGAATTACAAGTGCTTTCTTCAAGGCTTTAACTTGAACCGGATTAGTAGTAGATATCCCAGTATTCTCAGATGATGCCCAAGCATGGTCACCGCTAGTTGTTGTCTTAAAATACATTTTATTTAATTTTCCTCTTAACTTTGGATCAATACCTTCCATCGAAATCTGCTTACTTAAGGAAATTCCTACATATGTCGGTGTCGTATTAAAGTGAATTAAAGATCCTACCAAAGGAAGAAAATTTCCAAACTATCAAACAATCTAGCTAGACACCTCTAATGTAGTACTCCACCATTTGGAGATGCGTTAATAGTCTTCAAAACAAGATCCCATCCTAAACCTTTTTTTTTTCTTATTTTATTTTAGTTTCCTCCATATTTTTCACTCATTTTTTTATGTTATCCCACTTATTTTTCAAGTGAACTTTAGTATATGATCTTCCAACTTCTTTACTAAGTTTTTAATCAGGTTAGTCCATCCAACTTTAGAAAAAATGAAGTTCTTGAACGATTTTCAACTTTCACCTCCTTTATATACACTCAATAAATTTATCTCGACTGTAAAGATCTTAAATAGTTTTTGTCAGATCATAATTTCTCCTCTTCATCTTTATGTACAAATGCAATGAACAATATCAGCGCATCAAAATTATTATAAAGTGCAAAGTACAGAACAAATAGTGTTCATCCTGTTCATAACTAAAATTTCATCATAATAAGACACACTGAACTTGGCTTGAGATAGAGCAAAACAAAACAAGCATATGATTCAAATTTGGTTTGGAATCTAACATGCGAAAATGAATTCAGAACAACCAATCAAATAGAAAACGATATCCAACAGATGTCAAATCTTTACGCCAAATTATCAAAAAGAGAGCAAAAAAGGAAAGAAAATTAGATTATTTTTCACGAAATTAGATGATTAACTATAATGGCGGCAATTATTCATCATAACCCAATAAACTTACATTTTTGGTATGTGCAAAGCAAGACAACAGATAGTATAAGCAATGAAAAGTAACAGTGTCACGAACTACTATCATTACCCTTCATGCTAATGAGTACAATTTTACAGTTCTTACTCGAGTGCAAACGAAAGATCTAGGGAAATATGAAATTAACCAAGGCGCATAGAGATCAATTTCAATACTTCACTTTTATTTATGCATTCATATCATAGGTATGATGAACTCTAAAAAAATTTCATGAAGGTAGACTTGTCATCTCACAGTTGATAATTTGACCCTAATTTTTATACTATTTCTTCTCATAAATCAGCATTCGACAACCAATCCAGAAAAGTCAATTGAAGTCAGCATCCATACATTCACAGAAAATAACATAACACTTCGGAACATATTAAGATCAAGGCGAAAAATGACAGTTAAGGACTTAAGCATATCTCACTTTCCTGGGCCATGTAAGATCATACAGAGACCCCACAAGTGTGTACCCAAATTATCCAAAGCTAAATGCACCAAATAAGTCAACAAGTTTTCCTTTGTCAACAAATGATCAAGAAACTTCAGTTTCCATAACAATGTAAACAAAATCACAGAACTGAAGCCCAGATTTCTAAAAATATAAAAACTTTAGTTCACTCAATTAACAGCAAATCCCAAGTTGTCTGGGTCATTATCCTAAAGTAAAGGATCGCCCTAATTTCTTATTTCTAATTTCTAACTTCTAACTCTTTTTTTTTTTTTGGTTTTGACCACGAGGTATCTTGGGGAGGACCCCAACTGTGGGAGGTACCTTTAAGCCCGTACCACAACCCAGACTAGAAGTCTCCGCTCGAACCGAGAGGCACAGGTTCTCCCAACAAAGGCGACTTCCCTGCGACTCGAACTGGGAAGCAAACCCAGTCAAGCCACTTAAGAGGACTCCATTGCCAGTAGAGCCAACACTTTGTTAGTTCTAACTTCTAACTCATATTAAACCATAACTCCTCCAAATCTCTCTCAAGAGTCTAAACAATCAAAATTCAACGAACTCTGTAACTACACTGTACAACACACAGCGATCTCAGCATCGTTGCCACATTTTGCTCCACTAATGGCTTTAGATATACAAGCTTGAAGGCTATCATTATAAAACCCCCTCATACAAGCCATGCAAGCAACCATGAAGGTAATAACTACGATTTCCACTCGCCGGCCATTGTTGCAACGAGAAACCACAAGTACTTTAAACCTAAGCATGATTATAATCCATAGTATGTAAAACCTAGAACAAAATTATCCCCAATAACGTAAATCCTAGGAAAAAAAAAAATTCAAAGCTGAAGAACTCAAAAGTTACCTTTATGTTTGTCTAATCGGCGTGATTGATTATTATCGGCATCAGAATAGTCACCAGCGAGTTGGTTTGTTTGCATCGATCGTGAGTGATGAGAGAAATTTTAGGGTTTCTGATTCAAGCAAAAGAGATTTTTTTCCAGAGGGGTGATTTTAATAGTAGAATAATTTAAGAAGAAATTTTGGGCATTTTTTCTTTAATAATCAGATTTTTTAAAGATGGTTCCAAATATTTTTTAGTTGACAGTTATTTACTAAATCCTTAAGGAAGCAGATTTTTAAATTATGCGATTCTTAAAATGTTAACTAAATATATTTAGAATGTTAGATTGTCAAATAAATTATTATTTAACAATCTAGAGCCATCTCAAACATACTCTAATCCTTATACATTTCTTTATCATTAATGAAAGACAATCTCATTTTGTCAACCTATTACTTTTCTTGATGACCTTCAAACTTAAGGATTACTTGAATTGGATCTTTAAGATATTAGCAATCTTGTTTCAAAATCTGCCGCTCAGATAGAGACAAAGAAATGGAACTGAATCTAGTTCTTTCAATATTATGATCATCATTTCATTATAGCGGTGGATCCTCTTATGCATAATAGAGGCGAAAGGAGACAGCTTCTACAAAACTTGGGCAGGTAGATCTTTTATCTCTAACTGTGTCTAGCTGTTTTATCAATAAGAAGATACAAAAAATAGCTAGGCTCCTACATAGCTAATCGGCTTCCATCACGTTCCTGCCTCCAGCAAACCATCTCAGGAAATATTCATCAAGCATGTGATCTTTGTAAATGAAAAAAAGAACTTTCGGTTGTATTCCTTGGTCATTCAGGTGGAAGCCACATCAGACCAGGAACCAATAACTTAGGAACTTGTAACTGAAAATTCAAGCCACTAATAGCTTAACATTACTGCATTCTTGATCATATAACAATTGGGATGTTTTTCCAGTTATGAAGACATTTGGAAGACTTACGCCGAACTTCATGGCTGATACTGATGCTTCATCAGATTTCACTATCCATTCGTCCGTCTATCATATCCACCGGCTTGAAAAGCTCGACAAGACTTTATCCCTGCATCTATACTGAATTAAAGGAAAGTTCTCAAACAATCATAAAGACAGATTAAAATTTTGTATTCCAAAAAATAAATGGGCACTCTTCTTGGTGAAATGTATGCGGATGAACGGTCTAAGTGTGTCTGATAATAGCATAGGCAAGTCTGATGATTAGCCAGAATTTTATTAAGAACTTTGCACGTTATTATGGCAGACTTGTTATTTTGGATCCGTATGTTAACGTTATAGCCTTTGCCGAGGGTGAACATTAGTAACAGTATATGTGTATAAAATCCACAATACCATTTACTCATTAGTCATTACTCCTCTTAATGCAAATTAACTAATTGAGAAGCGTTTATTTGAACTGGGTTGGGCTTGAATCGTATGATATGGGGTTAAAGTTCTATGTAATCTATGATCTGTAAGGCTTGAAGGTATCTCTTCAAGCTCTTGTTATGTAGTAATTTACCTTTTACTTCTCTAAAATGCTTTTGCAAGTGGTGAGAGAGACCCTGAGACATTTCTGGTGAGTCAGTTTCTTTGATAATTTGGTGTTTATGTATAGACAGATCTTAAAATTTCTTTTGTGCACTTAATTTTTGGGATTTACAGTGTGTTCCTGCCATAAACATTGTCCAGTGTTACACAAGCCAAACTCTCAGGATCTTCTTTTGATGAATGGCCTGTTCTTTTTGTGTTAATGACATGACATCAGGATAGGGCCGCCTCCTCAACGGACAGAAAAATTAAAATTTATCTTGCCTGAAGATTGGATCACTTGATGCCAGAATTGACAAAGTGCAAAAAGGTCCAAAGCAGATTTAATTGAAACATTAAAACTATAATCTAGAGCTAGGCATGAGTAGATTCCTTGAAATTTCAACAGAACAGACAGTTGAATCAGCCTTAACCTTTTTCTGATCATCAGAAAGTGTTCCCCACAAGCCTGCGTCAATGTAAACTCTTATACAATAATGCATCGATTTTGAATGAAAACGATTGCATTCATGAAATATATATAGTAGAGATTCTTTTTTCTTCAGTCATTGCAAGCCATACACAACCAGACACAGAAAATGAAAAACAAAAAGAAACTCTCCTTTTACTACCATGTGCCTTTCTGCATTCTGCAGCAAAATTCATAAGAGATTTGAATAACTTATTTTTTTATTCTAATTAACTGTTTTTTTTTTTTTTTCACTTTTTACTTCATCAACAGTTTGGCCTAAGAATACTACAAATGTGAACAGAAGTTAATTCAGCAGTCAAAATGAAAAAAAGGAAGAAAGAATCAATCTCATTGTAAGGTCCCAAAAAAAGTACCTTAATATAAAAGTAGCTCAAAATTTTATCTCTTGCGTTAATTAATTGTACTAAAATACAAAATTTATTAAGTAGTAAAAAGATTTATCTATTTTATATTTAATGATAATTCTTTAACGCAGTCACTTGTGCACTTTAAAATAATGAATTAGTTGATACAAATAACATTGTCTAATGATAATAAAACATGATAAATTATAGCTAGATAATATTATCTAACCACTGAATTCGGATCAAAGTATTTTTTGCAGCCGCAATTGTGCTAAAAAAATTTTCAATTATATGATAAGCACATGACTTGAAAAATAGTACAATTTGCTTTATGCATGATTTTTCTACTTCATTGATGTTGTGAAAAAACAAAACATAACCAAACGTTTATTTTTTTCTTGGCTTCCGAGTTCCAATGAGTTAATCGGTAGATTCTTCTTCCTTCTTAAAATGAAAAAGAAAGAAAAATAAATCTAACCAGAGATCTTTTTGTTTCATTTTTTTTATGATTGTTATAGTTGACCAATCTCTCAAATCATGTGACATGCACTAGTCTTCAACCAAATTAATTCATATACATGATACCCCCACATTCCATGCCTTGATATTCTTGTAATCATGATCACAAACATACCGAGAATTTTGTTTTTTTTTTTTTTTAATTTGATCTTGTGTTAGTATGAATCTGTTAGTTCAACGTTAACTTCAGTTGAGATTTTTTTCAACAGTAATCACAAATTGTGGTGTTATTTGTCTGTTATCAAGCATTTAGGGTGATTTTTATGTTAAACTTAGTGCAATAATGTAATTTTTATATTAATCATTGTTAACTGTATTGTAAAAATAATGTGTTGTGAGTTTTAAAACAATCATATATGTTTGATAAATTTACTATTAAACTACTGTAAGATGTAAATGATTGAATTAAATACAATGTTGAATGAAAGTTATTTACACATCTATGAACATATATACTGAATACTTTTATTGTGTATATGTAATAACTAATGACTAAAATAAATATTTTATATTATTAATTTTTTTTATTATCTCAGTATAATTAGTAATAACAACAATCTCTTTAAAATTAATGATTCTATTTTAGCCACTCGGCCAAAGGCCGAGTGGTGAGAGCTGCTGCTCTCCAACTTGGAGAGCAGCAGTTCGAACCCCCACAATGCATGTGGGGGTGTTTTCTTCCTCAAATAAAAATTGAGTGAAGGCAGTTTGCTTCTTTGTCCCAGTGCGAGGAGTAGACATCCCTCGAATATTTGAGAGGGTTAAAAATCTGGGCAGCGCTCCATTAGCTTTGATGTATGTTGGTCCCAGTTATAATCTAATTTGTACATATCAGTTATATTCTCATGTAATATGAGTTGTAATCTGAGCAATAGTCTCATGTAATCAAAAAAAAAAATGATTCTATTTTCTTATTAATAAGGATAATTTTGAACTTTTATAATATATATATATATATGAGAATATATACAGAATTATATTAAGTATAAAATTGATTTGAAAAATCAGATTTTGAAAAATTATTTCTTCCTTTTTTTTTAAATCTACGATAGACTGGGGTAATTTTACCTAAAGTAATTTTTTTAAAAAAAATTAAAATACAAAATTAATTTTAAAATTTTTCAAAATTATTTTAAAGCTTCCCAAAAATAATTCCATACGGGCCTTACACCCAAATAGATTCTTAATTATTTAGAAACGGTCTTCTAATATTATTAAGAATGCTTTGGAAGCCCAAATTCTGAGGAAGGGAAACTCTAGCCATTAAAAAAAATTAAATGGATATTCGATAAACACCGAAAGTTATTAAATAAAATTAACGGATATTTATTGTCATTTTTTGAGCTGTCAAAAACTAAAACAAACGAAGCCATATTCGTCAAGGTGGTATGAGGCTTAGCAGGCCTCATTTAGAGTTAAAACCAAATAAACATGGATCCGATAAATTAGAAAATAAATTGAAAAGAGAAATAAAAGTAAGGTGAAAAACACCCCAAGCAATTGATTCTGTTGAACATATCAATACTCAAAACATATAGTAATCATATAAAGGTTATCTTTTGCTGTTTCTGTTTCCTAACCGTTATGATTCAATTTATAGTGCTCGCTGGCCGGTTACATTAATCTCTTAGCCAGTTTCGTTGAATCCATGCCAAGCCAGTAGCCATAGCCTACAATCACAGTGAATGATAAAGTTGAACAATGACTGAAACATACAGAGAAAAAAGATATATTGTTGTTGCTTTGATGAACGGTAGAGAAATGGTGGCAGTAGGTCACATGGATATTTCACAGATAGGGCAGCACAGTTAGATCCTTTCACTTGTCAGAAAAAAAATAATAATAAGAAAATATATAACATACAAATGACATACTTTAATTCAATCTCTCACTCTCTCTCTCTCTCTCTCTTTCTATTTGTTCTCCTTCGGCTTGTTTCCACTTGGAATGTCCAAATGTGTGTGCTTAGAATCTCCCCTTTCCCTGCCTCTGCTCCCTGTAGTGCTTACTGTTAATTGATTCTTTCATCATCATTTTCATTTTAACTTCACAAGTAGATTTTGCTCTCTGATTTATGAAGTTACCCACATTTTGGTAGCTAGCTACCCACCCACTACTCTACCTTTCTCCAAAAGGACTTCCATACAATTTTTTTAAAAATCATGCACTCATGATTCCAAAGTACCCACCACAACACTTCAAAAGGTTTAAACAATGTTTGCAAGAGAATCCCTTTTAGTAATTAATTTTAAATTTATTTCATTGCCCATGCTACTTATCAGAGCTGGAAAACCACCCACTAGCACATGTATCTTAATCAAAATTCAAAATTCAAACAAAATATACATACGTATACTATGATCAAATTATTAAGTAATTAATCTAGCAAATACTGTGTCACACAATTCACCAAATGACCCAGAGTATGGGAAAGGAAAAGATAGTGTGTATTATTCAGAGCCAAGTCACTTCCCACACTGATAATATTAATTGAACCAAATCTGATTTGGTTCAGTTCTATATACCAATCTACTTCAAATACAAGAATTGAAACTGATGATCATCATAATAAGGAAGAAAACTAATTAAAATCTCCTCTTAATTAATCTCACTAGGCATACCCGAATTACGTAATGGATGTGTATTGATAATCGTTTTCTTTTTTTCATTTTACTTTTAGGAGAAAAGGACTTGGTGTTCAATGGAAATTTTGTTGCCCAGGCCATTGCCAAAAGCTGCTAGCTGTTGCTTGCTGCTCTTCAATGCCATTGAACATGTGACAGAAGCTTTCATCTTGTACTTGAACCATTTGATGATGATCAATTTTGAGGCACTGGAGGTGGTCTGGAATTGATGAGCCTTGTAGAAGTTGAGTCATGCTTCCAGCTGCAGGCCTAGTTGATGTGGGAAAGAGCTGCTTGCTTGTTAAATGAGATGACGAAACAGGGCTTGTTATCACTTGTGTCCTTGAGATATCCAAGTTGATATCCGAACTGTTGTCACTTCCATTGCTCGCTGAACCCTCATTTTCTTTCTTCAGATGAATCACTTGACCATTATTTGAATCTTTATTCTTCAGGGACACTAACTGTAAATCATTATCAAATTGTATTAAATATTTGCAACTAAGATTAATTTAATTTATGTTCCTGAAGGGCAGCTCTGGGATCTGACACCTCAAAGTTATGATCAACTAATCAAGAAAAATACTAAATTCAGTTACACGCAATGAACTTTGAAGTTAATTAATTAATTAATTAATTACCATTATCTTTATGGGATCATGAGCTAAAAAATTAAGCTGATGTTCTTTTGTGATCTTGGTGCACAAATTAAAATATTATCATCAATTCAAGATCAAGAAGAATAAAACCAGATCAAGCATTTAGCTGAATAATGCATAATCATAAAATTTAATATAAGCTATTACCTCAGCATGAAGTTTCTTGTTTTGAGCTTGAAGGGAATCATTGTCATCTTTGAGGGCTTCAAATTGTTTCTTCAAAACTTCATAATCTTTCTCCAATTGCTTAGTCTTCCACCTGGCTCTCCTATTTTGAAACCATATGGCTATTTGTCTAGGCTGCAACCCCAAGGCCCTAGCAAGCTGCAATTTCCTCTCAGGCTCAAGCTTGTTTCCCAACTCAAAGCTCTTCTCAAGCGCCTTAACTTGCTCAAGATTCAGCCTCTTCTTCTTCTCCCCAACTTGTGATCCATCATCAGACAAATCTTCATCTCCATGCACATGATGATCTTCATGACATTTGTCATTCACCCCTGAAAACGACATCGATCTCTTCATCATGAATGGTGCACCTACACATACATACATAAATATAATGAGCAAAGAAAGAGAGCCCATTTAAGAGGTTCCGGTAGATTTCTGGTTACAAATATATAAGTGAGTAGTTTATAGTGTAACTGAAGAAAAGAGAGAAAATAAAATGAGCATACCATGGAAGAAATGAGGAGCAGGGAGAGAGTTGAGGGAAGTTGGAGAAGGGAGATGGTCATTGTCTTCGTGGGATTGGAACATAAAACTGTGGGGAGGAAAAGCCATGAATGTGACAATAATATTTGCAAATAATTATCTACACATGCAAGAGACATATGCCTGGAACAATCAAATATAAGGGTAGCTCTGGCCAGCTAGCTAAGAGAGAAGAGGTGAATTATTATTGTTATGGAGTGGCTAATGACTGTGTCATGAAATTCATGGGTGACAGATTATAGGGGAAGAAGACATGAGAAGGATGATGGGTTGCAGAGACTACTGAGAGAGACAGCGATTTTTAGGTTGAGGGGGAGAGAGAGAGAGGAGAGGGATGGAGATGTGTGTGAATTTGTGAAATATTATTATTATTCACAGAGATGGGAGGTTTCCTGGACCCAGCTTCTGATGATATGAGGGTGTGTGTCTCTTTCATATACACACATGTTTGGGAATACAATTTGCCTTTAAAAAATACTTGTTTATTTACATCATTCATGCTTGACGATTGGAACTAGCTATGGGTTATTATGATTTATCTTCTCTCATTATTCCAATTTTTTTTTTCTTTGAAAACAATTATAGGTTCTTTACCTAATATATATATATATATATCCTCGATATAAAAATGAAAATCAACGGTATATAGTATTTAATCGAAGAAATGAAAAACACTAACTACTCAACAACAAATAAATAAATAACTTAATTATGTTCTTTAATTTTTGGTGGCCAGCATCACAGTGGAAGTATGATTAAGTGTCAATATAGAAGAAATTAATAGTGTAAGAAAGAATTGGTTTTTATTTTTACTTTAAAAAAAAAAAGGAAAAAAGAAAGAAGAAATGGATCGTATCTTCCATAGCTGTTGTTAGTTGCCATGAAATGAATTCAGTGAGGGCAAGCCATGTGTGACGAGGAAACCTGGCAACATGAAAATCCAGAATCCAAGGAAAGAAAACAATAGAAAATTGTTTGCATTAGATGTCTCTCAGACTCTCTTTCATGCTATATAGAAACATTTCATCGACAATAGTGGACCTTTTGCACTATTAATTTATTACTTTATATATTAATGCAACTCTGGCATTGGCTGGAGAATTTCGGTTATTTTTGCTTCTTTAAATTTTTAGTGTATATGATATGGTGGGTGTCAATTTCATTTCAGAATATTTATTCACTTTTGAATTCCAGTATATGCTTACTAACAAGGCCAAGAAATTGAAGCCTCATCAGTTTCATTGGTGGTTAATGCTTCTCATAATTTACATATTTTGATGGAAAATGAAGGATAAAAAAGGTTGTAAACGTTTTGAGATATGTGAAGTCAAAATGTTTTTAACATGGGTGGGGTTATGCGACCTGTGTTCTAAGTTAAACCATAAACTTGAAAAAAAAAAATAGGTGATATCGTAAATCTGACTAAAGATAAAAATCTCATTACTTTTTGTATGTTTAGAAGTATATCAATACATCAAAAGTGTATCAATGTATATGATTTTTTAAAAAAAAATTAACATGAAAATTTGTTAACTTGTACATGAAGAACAAATTCAAAAGAAATATACGATGTCAAATATATGGGAAAAGATAAAAATTTTGATTACTTTTTATATAATTGGAAAAATAGAGATGTTTCACAAAGTATAAATATTTTCCATGTGAAATTATGCAGCATGTACTCTAAATTAAAGAACAAATGTAAAAGAAATATGTGATAGTAAAGACTTATAAAAAGATGAAAATTTGATTTATCAATGTATCTATTCAAGACCTTCCTATTCAAAATGTATTCTATAAAGAAACAACATGCTATTTTTTCATTAATATTAAGAAGATATCTTTCTCAACATTTACTCAAAGATGTTAAATTGACTTTAACTTAACATGTAATTATATGTTAACGTGTGCTTTAGTCGAAAAATAAAATTTAAAGAAATATATAAAATCATATGTGTGTGTATATATTTTTTGTCGGGGATTTTAAAGTACAGAAAAAATCCGATAAAGCTTTAAAACCGTAGAGTTTAAGAAGTTTAAAAACTCATTTTTACACTCTAAAATTTTGGATTTATATATATATAAAACTACTTTTGAAATCTTTGAAAACATAGATTATGATTTTTTTTTTCACTTTAAAAACATTCTATTGATGTGTGAGAAAGTAGATCAACTTATATTTTCTAAGCTTTTTTTGGTATTAAATTTCTCTCATGACTTTAGAAAATAATCTTTTGAAACTATATTAAAACAAAATCGTTAAACTTCTCTTAATTAATGCATTCTTAATTCCAAATGGTGCCCATCATTATAAGATGGTGGTGCTTTTTTAATCTTTGCCTAGAAGAAAAACCCATGAAAATAAGACAAATAAAAAGCCTCACAAAGTTGGTCCTCCTACCCTTCCCATAGCTATTAGCAATTTAATTGGCTATAACCTGAGAGCAGCTTAATTCTGTAAACCTAACTTGGTAAATTTTACAAGATTCCCTATTAATTAATTGATGTAGGAGGGGCATCTCCAAATTTTGGCATCCAACACTGATTTGGGCTATAGCTTATCTCATCAACCTTTTATGGGTTAACAGACGTGGCCTTAAAAAGGAAAATGTATGGAAAAGAATGCGACATAAAAATCAATCCATTGATAGAGAAATGGTTTGCAGGTGCTTTCACCTTTTCTAGTGTTAAAGTGTATATGATAGAATTGAAATTGAATTGGTACACAATTGCGTGTGGTGGAGGTGTTGTGGGGTTTTTTTTTTGTTGGCCTTTTTTTTCCTTTTTGGTGTGGTTTTTAGAAATGTGGGCCCCATATAGAGAGCTTTAGCCTGGCCTACAACAAGCTCTTCACATGCCCTTAATCGGAAGAGTTGAAGGGTACCCCCAAAAGAAAAGGGTGGATCCATGTTATTCCTTGTTGCTCACCTCAATATAAATTAAAGAAGAAGCTTTCTGAATCTTCTCCACATGCCCCACTGTTCCCATGTGCCCTTGCTTCTTCATCTCTCTCTCTCTCTCTCTCTCTCTCTCTCTCTCTCTCTTTCTCTTTCATTGATTCATCATCATCATTTATTCTTTTATATATCAACCATAAAAGGTTCTTTTGATCTTCTTTAAATCTTCTATTCTTCTTCGTCAACAAAAGAATATTTTTAATGCTAATGTTTAGTACATGTGTTTTGCTATCTACACACTTATCTACACATCCATGCAATACGGGACCAACTAACCAAAATTTTATTTGATAACTGAAATTCAATTTCTTCAACAAATCAAAATGATATACAATTCAGTGGGCACTTTTTATCCTTTTTTATTTTTCGTTGGGCATAGTTTGGATTAATTTAGCAAGTCCAAAATTTCAAAAGTTTTGTGACATTAGTTCGGTTGATTAATTTAACAATTCTTTTTTTAAATACATTTTTGCTTGTAAATATTTGTAAATAGGCCTAGCAAAACCTTAGTCTGAGTATCGCAATGTCCGGACCCAGCCAGAATGTAATTTTTAGACATTTAAGCTAGGCTTAAAAAGTCGCGGGTCCAAGTTTTTAATTCGGGTTTTTGTACCCGGATTTTATATTTTTTAATGTTATATATGTATACTTTTTTTTATAATTTTATAAGTTTTAAATTTATTTCAATGAAATTTGACATGAAAATATAAACTCCAAATGTTTAAAACTTTATATATGTGTAATAGATGAGTAAAAAAATATAAATATTTAAAATAATATTTTTTTTATAAAATCCAAGTTCCAAGTCGGATCCCGAGTTTATTAAGCGATGCCTAGGATCAGTCCGACTTCATACATGGGCTGGGTAACATCACCTCCTACGTGCAGTCCGGGTCCGACTTTTTATGAATAATGACAATGTCTCAATCTAGGCCCGGGATTGAAATTGATATTATACAAGAACAATTCATTGGTCTTTCTAATCAAGTCCAACAAACACTCCTCGGATTGGATTTGCCTGCTGCTTCAAATGGATTTGTTCCATACTGCAGGCCTGTAGCCACCTCTTTGGCCCATCAGCTCTATAAACGAACAGAATTTCAAAAAGATGCCGAGAATAGATTTTGGGATCATCCTGATTAGCAATTTCCATAAACAATCATATCAGGAGATTACTCGGATTTAAAGTAATAAACTAATAATTATCTAGTGAACGAGATTAATCATGTTTGTATAGCATATATTGTGAAGCTGCTTGATTAATCTGTACTTTAAGCATTCATGAAGAGTTACAAAATCATGCTAGCTATATAAGCGAGTGGACAAAGTAGCTCATGGATCATTTTCTAAGCCTTTAATCATGTATGTGATACAAATATAATGAAGAATGATCAAATGCCCTCACAAATCCAGATCATATTTTGTCTGTGTCTACACACACACACACACACAAATTCCTAATCCACCTTAGGGTTGGGGACAAGTGTGACAACTTGGTTAATTCTCATCTCAAAAATCATGTTGTCTAGAGCACCTCAACCGTTCGATCAAATATTTGACATGCAAAGTGCCGGACCCAATATAAAAAAAGTTTTACAAAAAAGCACTTTAGAAATTAAGAATTGACAAAATTTTTAATTAGAAAGCATGCATGCTTAGTGGGAAGCCATGAAGAAATGCTTAAATGAGAAGCAAGCAACAGACATTCCATCGTAGAAGCCACTAAGGCTCACCCATTTCGATACCTTCCTTCAATAAATTCTTATATCACAAATACTTTATTTATTGTTGTGTGCTAACATGTGAAATTTAAAATTATTTGGGGTTATTGACGTAGACACTTTTCTTAATAATCGGCTAAATTAGAGTGACAAGCACGTTCATGATTCGTGAACGAAACAGTATTGCAATTTGCAACAATCACTATCATCTTTATTGGGGCAGAATTTCAAATTTCAAGATTCATTGTGCTTAATTTGATTTTCTATTAGATTTTCTTCATTTAATTTCGCAATCTCATTTCAGATAAAATTAAATATTTAATTTTTATTCAACAGAATAAAATTGTTATGATGACACTTGACCTTAGCGAGCTACCCTTAACTCCCAATATTGGCGTCGTAAGATCTTATAGGTATCACATTTAGTAAACTATAGAAAAAAAAAATCAATTAAGAAATTGAAATCTAACATGAACTTAAAAAGCTCTTGAGAGAGTTTGATTGAGTAACTTTTAAGCAGTTTTATTTTATTAATTACTTGAGTTCGAGTTCTAAGATAGTTAAATTAAAAAATTAATTTATGCTTTACATGCACTCTTACCTTTTAAAATAACAAAAAAAAAAACATACATATCAAATTAATTAACCAATTTAGAAGTTTTAGCACACAAATACATTACGTTTAACAAAATTAAATTCTATTATTTTTTTCTCGATCATAAGCAAGTTCCACTTTTGGCCAAAATAAGATATTTCAAATCTTTAAACACATGGTGTCAAATCAAAGAAATTATGACCGAGGTCATCGGTAGTTGTAAGTTGTGTAACAAACACACTGGCCATAAACACAATCATGACAAAGCCATTATTTTAGCTTTCACCCAAGTTACGAAAAATGGTGGAGAAGGTAATTGAGTGTATAAAAACTATTACACCTACTTGCAAATATTACTTAATACGTAACCTAATCTAATAAGTTCAATTTTTTTGATCTAACATCATATTCTCATCCGTTTTATTTTCGTCCAATCTCATAATAAATCCTATAATAATGTCACGGTCATTATACCATACAAGTTCCTTTTTTTTTTCTGAATAAAATTCTATATAAGTTCTTAAATATGAACGTCATGTGTACGTATTATTATTTTGTTGGGTTACTATAAATAAAATAGTAGTGTATTGTTCAATTTTGTACGTCTTGCATTTTACTTCGTTAAAATGTGTATTTTAAAATGCGGACGTAGGCAGTAAATGAGGAGAGTACAAAATCTTATATTTATGGCAAATACGGAGTGCCTTTATGAGCAGATTGGGTTGCCTTTACTTTACAGCTGAGCCCTGCCGATTATTAAATTATAAGTTAAAGCTCATTAAACGTTAAACAGTAGGACACATAATGCCTTTCGAAACTGTAAAGATCGAAGGATCCACGTGCCATCACATGGATATGGCAGTGTTTTTCATGCACGTGTAATAATAATTAGTTTACCCAATCCCCATGCAATTCTTCATATCCATCGATCAACCAACTTTTAATTAATCTCTTACGGTACAATTTGCACGGATTGCTAACTACATGGACATTTTAATAAAGTTTTCGGTAATTCATTAATTTAGTACTTTCAGATTTTACATCTAAGTAAGGATTTCAAAGCTTGTTTCAGTTTCAACTCAAATATTACTCTTTTGTAAGAAATAAAATTATATTTTAATCTTCTATTCTCTCACAAAGAATAGCGTTACCAATAAAATATAAATCCTATGCTTTCTCTTCATCACGTTCTTTAAATGAAGAGTGATTAAAACAAAGTCAAAGTTCATCGAAATAAAAAATAAAGTTCAATTATTTATAATTTGTCTTCTTTTAATACGTCCATTGTATTACTTAAGATTTTATATATATATATGGTGCTTATAAATTCTATCCCATCGAAACAGCTCAAATAATTAAGCTAAAATATTCTCGGTGAAATATCAATATTTCCACAAGCTATATGTTTCTATTGTTGCCGACATAATTACGACATATATTAATGCACTAATTTCTCCAATAACTTCCATTAATTGCAATCAATTTTCTCTTAATCATATATTAATGTACGTTTTTTGCTTGGATGTTCTATTAATGGTGCCGTGCCAAAATATTAAGACAACACCAAAAGTGGCAATGGAAATTGGTATGTGCTTCATTCACAAAAATGTTGGCATTGTTGCACATCAATTAAAAAGTAAGTCATTGGAGAGTTACTATAAATGCACCCACTAAAACTCTTAGCATCATGGTACTTTTTTGCAACCATTAATTAGCTGCATAAATTCTATTACATAAAAGAAATAGTAGGGACTTGTGACTCTAATTGGTCCTTCAAAGTCGTTTCCTTTATGATTTGTAATTCCCAAAAAGAATGGAATAAATAAATAAATGTTTTAACTCGCAATATATAGATAATGTGAATGTGATAAATTGTTTAAAGTTCTCCATCAATTTTTTCTCCCTCTTTTTCTTACTTTGGATGTTGATTTATGATTAGTTTACAATACAATCGCTGTAACGTTCCAATTCATCAGCCTCTGACAATTATTAAAGGGTAGAATGTAAACGTACACAACTAGAAAAACTCTCCGACGATTTATTACATTAATGCTGAAAGGTCTCCATTTTGAGAAAATTATACGTCCATTGCAACACCTATAGTAGTTATAGCAAAGGTGTAAAACTTTCAGACGCCTGTGTTTTGATAATTTATTAAATAAGAACATAATTTTAAATGCTGATAGCCTCGAAGAAAATAATAATATCTACATAGATAGACCCGTATATTTTTCATTTGTTTGTCAAAAAAGGTCAATGAAAATTAATTTGTTTGAAAAGATTTTAAAAGATTGTATCAATATGGACTTGTATATATGGATGGAGGAGCCATTCAAGCAAAATAATTCCCGCATTTACCGGCACTTTCATCATCGTCAATCAAACATTTTTGACCTTCAAAGGAAGGAGAACTAATAACACTGAAATCCCTAATGTCTTACCTTTTCTCAAATAGAGGCATAGTATTTCAACTTGTAACAAATAGGTCCTTAACAAAAAAACTACCTTATAAGGTGCAATTTTGTTGTCTTCATGACAGTGGATTTACTTGAAACAAATATAAAGCAATGTTCCCCAGTAGAGAAATTTTAATAAGTTAGGTACTTATATGTCATTATCTGAAAAATTAAATGTTTTTTGTTCGACGCCGTCGGAAACTCAAATTTCACGCAGATAACAATTAACACATCAATTGGCATTCAAGAGAGGAGGCTTCTTTGAAACTTGAATATTCGATTATCGCATTCGGTCATTACGCGTTCTCGTTTCTGTTTCTCTCTCTAGACAATCTTCAGAAAGAGAGAGAAACTGAAAGCAAAAATAAAAAAAAGAAAGTAATATAAATGTTGGTGGTGGGGATCAGTCATGGCTTTATAAATTTGGCCTCTCTGCTCTTTTTTTTGACTTTCTAAATTCCATTCTTTGTTTTCTCCAGAATTTTCTTTGCTTTCCCACAAATCTTTTCACGGGTTTCTTCAGGATCTCGTTGAAAGTTTTGCCAATTTTGTTGGCAGTTTCTTGATGGGTTGTTGTTTTTCGTCGTCATGTTAATTATTGCTCTGTTTCTGAGATTAATTGCATGCTTTTACGAAGAAATATAATGGAAATGTAGCAAAAATTTTCAGCTTTTGCATCTTATTTCAATGATTTGTTAATTTTCTTTGTAAATTTTTTATCTTTTGGTGTTTTTTTTTTACCTGCTACAAAACTCTGCAAATCCATCTCATTTCGATCAAGAGTGCTTTTTTTAATCTCTTCATCAAATTCCAATACAAAAAAGAAGTTTTAAAAAAAATCTATAATTATCATTTGGGTTTTGGTTTTTTCATCTTTAATTCAGTTTTTGGTGAAATGGGTTGTGCGAGTTCAAAGCAAAAGCGATGCCGGCACTGCAAGAGCCCGTACTCGCCGGTGTCGAGAAGTTACTCGAGGCACGTTCATCACCCTCCTCAAACCAAAGGCGATAGCTACCATGTGGTGGCACTCAGATCATCCACGCTGGGTTCTCTCAAGCTGGACTTCAAGAATCAGAGCAGCCTTGTTGATATTGATCTTGATGCTGATCATCATCAGCAGCATGATGATGATCAAAAGGTTAGCGATAATCAATGTAATGGTGATCTTTTGGATAAGTTTGATAAGAGCAAAAGCAAAAGTGAAGAATTTTCAACGGGGTTAATTCGAGCAAAGGAATGGTCTAATATGATTGAAGAAAAGATCCCAAAAGTTGTGCCTAAAACCCCAGTTAGGACTCCACCTGGTGAGCCTGAAACTATCAATGCCTGGGAATTGATGGAGGGTCTTGAAGATGTTAGTCCATTGAGATCACCTAATCATTTTCGAAGTTTTTCTTTTGATGTTGCTAGGGGTCCAAGTTCTTTGTTGGATTCTGACCCTCCAATGTCTAAGCTATGTGAAGATGTTAGTGCTGAACGCAAAACCATGTCTATGTGGCTGCAAATGGCTAATGGTGATGATCATGGTGATAGTGAGTCTAATTCCAAGCCTTTTGCTTTGGAATTTGATCCGGATGTTATTAAAACATTTAGAAAATCATTTCAGGAGCTATCACCAAGGCATCCATTTCACCTCCGGCCATTGGAGAATGACAAGTTGCCGGCTGCATTAGATTCCTTGGATGTCAAGAAATCAAATGGGGCTGTTTTAGATCACAAATGTGGGAAAGAAAAGCTTGTCGTGTACTTCACTAGCCTTAGAGGAATTCGGAAAACATACGAGGATTGTTGCCATGTGAGAGTGATCTTGAAAGGCTTAGGTGTTAGAGTTGATGAGCGAGATTTATCAATGCATTCGGGGTTCAAGAATGAGCTAAAAGAGCTTTTGGGAGATGGGTTTAGTGGGGGAGGATTGCCAAGAGTGTTTGTGGGGAAAAAGTACATTGGTGGAGCTGAAGAGATACGGCGAATGCACGAGGAAGGACAGCTGGAGAAGGTGGTTGAAGGCTGTGAAATGATTGATGATGGCGGCAGAGGCAATGTTGGAGCTTGTGAAGCCTGTGGGGATGTAAGATTTGTGCCTTGTGAAACATGTTCAGGGAGCTGTAAAATTTACTACGAAAAGGAAGAAGAAGTAGAAGAAGATAGTGAAGGAGGATGGGTCGGGGAAGAAGCTGATTTTGGCTTCCAAAGATGTCCTGATTGCAATGAGAATGGGCTAACCAGATGTCCCATATGTTGCTTTTAGTTCATAAGCATAAATTTTTACCATTTTTGTTCTTGTTATTTTTGTTTTTCTGTTTTTTGAGTTGCTTGCTGTACAGTAATGAGGAGTTTTCGGTATGTTTGAAGGGAGATTCATATTGAAAATGCAATAGGGAACTGAGAGAATAATGTGTTCTAGTCATGTGTCTTGATGGCTGTATACTCTCATCATGTTTTCAGAAAGGAGGGGAAAAAAGAAAAAAGAAAAGAAAAGAAAAGAAAAAGCTTGTACACTTTTTCCTTTCCTGGAAAATTTACAATACGCATAAAGATGCATTAGTGCATTTTCCTCTTAATCATTCATTTTCAAACTTTTCCACAGCTCTGCTTTTTCACATACGATGTATAATAATAGTTCAACCCATCTCTCCAATCCTGGTGTGAGCCGGCTTTGAATTTCTTTTTTCCCCACCCCCAAAAAACATAGGGAAAATTAAAACTAATTAAGAAGTAGGTAAATATGGTTTAGTTGAATTAAAAACTAGGAGTATAGTTTATTTTTCAGGAAAGTGGATTAGTTCAATAATTATTGTAGCAGCATTACACCGACCTATACCCTCTCATTAGAACATACTAACTAATTCCTCGAGCTATTGTAGTCGTATTAGTAATAATTGTAGTTGATCTTAAATAATTAAGAAAGCAAGCAAGTTAGGTGGAAAATGTAAATGGGTCGGTCAGCAATGGCTGGTGACCTTAAGAAGAGGGGTGGGGGACAAGGTCTATTCTGTGTCTTTGGTCCAAAGAAGTAGAAAAAGAATCCTAAAAATTGGATAGTGGCTTGCATTTGTTGCTTTTTCAAAGTTTCAATCCTCAAGACCATTTCCTTTGAAAGCCACACAAAAGTCCAATAAGGCACTAAAAACTCCAATTTTATTTTAAGCCCTTGATGAGACAGCAATAGAAAAATTCTTATCATTGCCCCACTTGAGTTCCGAGAAACTGCAACATTCAGATTAAGAATTCCCATCTAGAACTGAAGCTTCTTTATTTTGACAATAAAAAAGTGGTTTTGTCGTTTTTGTTTCCACAATATATCACCACATGGTATTTTTCACTTTTATTAAAGCTATTTTTTTCAAAAAAAAATTGTGAGCCTTATCATTTTTTAAGATTTTTATAAGCTATAGGGCGCCGCATAATCTTTGGCGGTGCATAAAATACTCCGGAGAATTTGATATTCAAGCTGTGCCCATAACATAAAGGTGGTGCCAACTAAATGCCACTTAAATAATGCAAAATATATGCGACAAAGATATAGGCATCTTCCTTTTACCTACTCATTTCCCGTCTCAAATTCTGTCACAGAATTCACATCCTTCAGGTCCTTTACCCAAAAAAACACAACAGGCTACCAAACAATTTGCCATCTAATCAAGTCAGGCTCATTTGGGTTGGTCAGAAAAAAGTGAAACAATTAGGCATTAGCCCACAAAATGATGTTAAAGCAAATTTTAAGATTTAGGTTGCAAAAATCTCGGCTCAAATTGTGTCATTGCATTTCATATAGATAAGGGGCCAATACCCGGAAAATCACAAGAGGCTACACGACACTTTGCCATCTATAATCAAGTGAAAGTCACTTGTGTTGGACACAGATAAAGGACAATTAGTGTGCAAAAGGAGCTATTAAGTAATGAACAAAACCCTTGCTATCAGGTATATGTGTCATAAATGCTGCACAACGCAGTTTCATTGTTTTGAGGGTAATTGCAACAACTAGATGTTGCTAAACTTTTGGTACCAGGCCCCCATCTTAAGCTAACCACCACATATTAAATAGGATTTGATCTGCTCTCAATATGGTTGTGTTTGTCTTGATGTAAAGCAATATCAAGATTAGCAAGAACGTTAGGCCATGCTGCTAGATTATGATTTTGCCAAATTACAATCATGCTGTAGAATTTGATATTCTACATGCAATTAAACCATTATATGGATATGTTCAGTTCAATCATCTGAACATGACAGCAAATGTTCCAACTGTTTTAGAAAGTTATCAGTAAAACATAATCTCTTCCCTTTTTTTAAAATGAAATTTCTAAGTTTGATTTTTATCTGTTTTTGTTCACTGAAGACTATAAAATGATGCATAAAATTGAGATACATATCAGGAAGAAAGTTTAGGAGAAAAAAAAAAACCATTAATGACTTATCATTCTTCTTTTCTGTCTTTTCTGTCTCTTTTTCTCGCAAAGCAAGGGGAAACTATGGGATGATGCCTATATGAAATTTCTTTAGGCACAGCATTTGCGAATAAAATGTTGCTGCATTAAAATCAATAAAATGGTTGGCAGACAAGAAAAGGCTAATCAAGAAAATCAAGAATTAGTTAACAGGTAACTCAAAAACAGTAATGTTATCGAGCTGGCTCCATAAATATGGAAGTAACAACCATACAGCCTATGATTTATTAGCGTACACAGATGAAAAGCAGATTGATGGTGCAATGCATGTTGCTGTCTGAAAATTCTAACGGATGGTCAACAGTCTTGCCCAATAAGACCAGCTTAGTGCCCCACGGGCAGCTTTGTTGGAGGACCGACTTTAAAAAAGGGTCATTGAATTCAGATCCTGAGGATTTTAACTGTGGTCCTCGATCACAAGCCAGTGTAAATGATAAAACAAAAACATGAACATCAGAGAATGAATACAAAACTCAAAAGCAATATAATTCCAAGAACATGTATTGCAGGACAGCGCATCTGCCGGGAGCAAACACACTGGAAAGTCAAGTCATCACGAGAGTTAGAACCTGGATTTCGTACATGACCTGAATTAACATAGAAAAGAAGCAAAAATGCAAAAAGAGTACAAATGGATGGTCCCTCTGTGGCCTGTGCCATTCTCGTCATATCAAAATCAGGTACATGCTAACCATGGTGATCCTAGACAATCTATCATATTATAAGGAATCCTAGCCAATTCATGGACAAGGAAATGTCTCCTTCTGAAATATAATGTTATGGGATTTCATTGTGCACCAATGGAGCTAGCAAAACGTGTGTTGCTTAGGAACTGCTAAGCCTGAGATGTATTAACAGCCATATAATCTATAAAGAAGCAGGTCAGGAACTGTAATTCACAGATGCAAGCCAAACAACCTAAACAAGCCTGGTATATATCAGAATTTATTTATTTGACTGTTTATTTGCAATTGATCTTTTGGGCAAACAGACTGAAAATAGATAATTTTATAAACCTAAAATATCCTTTATTTAGCACCATGAGCACCCAAATCAGCTGCAGCTTTAGCTGCGCGTTCCAAAACTCCAGAAACCCAAAGAGCCCCCTTGGCAAAGTATCTGCTATTGACTACAGCAGTACCAGCTGCAACAGCTGTTTTCCCTGTGAACGATGCAGCTGATTTGGTGACGTCTGAAACATGATACTTCTCATCCACTGATTTTATAGCCTCCATGCTGGCATTGATCTTATCAGTGAGCCCAATTCTATTGCTAAGCTCAGCTACCTTGGCTGCTGCAGAAGCTGAGAGTCCATAAGACTCATCTAGAGCTTTGGCCTTGACTAATGCATCTTTGCTCAAAACGTACCCTTTGGCTATCATTGTTTTAACGGCATCCTGAGCAACAGTTACTGCTTCTCCAGGGGTAGAAACAAACTGCCCCACATGAGTGGTCTGATAAAATTATAAAACTGTTAGCTTAACAGAATCATCAATGTTAATTAACTTAAAATGAAATATGATTGTTGATTCCACATATTATACAGGTTACTGTGTTCATACTCAAGTGCTACAGACTGTAGGTTTGATCCTGCTTCATTGCGAAAGAGAGAAAGATCACAGATCAGCAATTTTATCAGCCCACGAGACTCATCTAAGTTCAAAAACTCTATAATTATTCCCATTCATGACAATCCCCTTTTTTTTTCCCTTTCATGAAAAAATTTCTGCCTACTGATCAGTCCCCTAATTTTGCCTTAAACAAATACTTAGATTTCCAAAGATTCCCAAATTATTAGCATAGTTACTGAATCACATTCAACAGTTCTGATTACTTGCTTTATCAATGAATGTAACCAAATTATGATATTCATACATGTGAGAACAACAGATTTCTTTTCCTTCCTATCAAATTCCTTAAAACAAAATTGGAAGTTCCAAAATCATGTTCAATGTTCTCTTCAATTCCCAGGTTGAAGAGATCTACAAGTTATATAAGCTTTTGGGAAATGAACCATTAATCAACTGCATACTGGAGGATTTTGAAACATACCGTTGAGCCAGAATTTTCATCAAAGCCCCATGAACTGATCCAAGGGTTAGGTTCATCTGTGTACGCTCCCCACCGTATTATGCATACTGGTTGATCCACTATTGTAGCTCCCTGAAATCTCAAGTTTATGACAGATTGAGCCAAAATGAAATTAAAAAGAATTCTCCAGAAAAGGTAAGACAGGCGAGCAATGGGACAAATCAGTAGATTTGTTACATTCACAGCCAAACAATTTGAAAAGGGCCGCTTTCCACCAAGAGAAGCACTGAGCTCATTGTCAATAAAATCTAAAAGTACGAATATTACCATTTTTTTTTATCTCTTAAACACAAGTCATTGGAACTTGCCACCAGTAATTCTTCTTAAGTTTGATTATAAATGTACAAATTTGAGTAATTAGCAGAGTTCCAACATCGTAAATTTCTTAACAGCTTTCCCCAGTGATACACTACAGGCACATTTAAGATTTGTGAGTACAATTGAAGCCTCACTCGGCTGCATATTTGACAGTTAAAGTAAGCCTACTACTAAAGCAGTCCGCTTCAAACCAGTCATTTTTCAGAATTCAGAACTAGATATTACAGATTGGGGCAGGAAGGGATCAGAAATAAAATAGCTAAAAATTCGGTGCAAATGTGTTACCATTTTCCATAATAAGTACTCAACTCTCTTAAAAAGAGTATGAAAGGCAACGTACACTAAGCAAAACAGCAGTCTCCAGAGCATAAGCATTGCTGAATGTCACATATGCAGTACCACCACATTCACCAGATCTGTATTTCAACAAAAAAATCAACTTCTTAAATGCATGTTCCCCTCTGATTATGATTATGCATTTGATCAGCATTAAACAAATATTTATGCCCCACTAGTATAAATTATTGTTTCTAATTCAGAAGTTCAGATAATAGTGGATGCTATATGCTCCAAATGCCATTCAGTGGAGTCCAGTACATTACACTGATCAGGAAAGGAAAGGATAGCCAAGAAGCTTATGGTAACAATAATGTATTTAATTCAATAGCAGACGTGTTCAACATTTTAAAGCACAATAATGACCTTTACATTTATCAAATAACAATAGATAGTCAATTCAATGAGTTTGAAATGGACGGTGCATAAAATTTATACGTGATCATGGCCAAGCCACCATTATGCAGATTAACTGGAGAAGTAATTTCATGTTCATTAACGAAAACTAAGAACAAAAACACTACCTGATGATTTCGACATGCACTGGGTCACCACAGTGGGAAAAAAATTCATGAATGTCCTTTTCTGTTGCATTAGGAGACAGGCCTACAACTTCAGCAACATAACCACCAGCATACATTGTGTCGGAGATTTCACAAAAAAGTTAAAACACGGACTATGAGTACCTAATGGTAGAGTGATACAGAATAAAATTTCAGTAAACTATTTTGACAAAGCTAATCCGATCATTGAGAAATCATCTCACCAACTTCAACAAATAACAGTGAAATTTATATTCAGCAGTCCACAGAAGAGGCCATTTTTGCAAGGAATGGCTAAGATGATAATGGAAATGTCAGGAAGAGATAATAGATTATAACATTGGTGCTGACTTCAATGATCTTATGTTCATATCTTCTAGTGGTCCTACCTCACAACATCAAACCCTTATCGGCGCACAATCAAAGACAAAATGGCTGATTTCTAACATTTACTCAATAAATTTCAAGTCATTCGTTCCCAGTTTGATGGTTCATTTCATCTACATACTGTTGGTTTGGATTATCAACTGCCCAATTATGATCCCAATTAGCTCCTTTTTAGAGGATCCCAGGAATCACTGTTAATGGAAACAAACATAATTTGTTTCACTAAGTTGCATAGGAATCTTTTAAAGCAAATCTTAGCTTGTACTTTAAGTAACAATCAAAGTCAAACAAGGCAGAAAGAAAGCAGATTAAAGTTAAAACTAAAAGTAAGGCAATTCGCATGACGTGATAAATTATCAAACACACTTATGGGACTGTTTATGACTGTTCTTTTGCAAAGTCAAAAACAATTTCAAATACCCAAAAATGCTTTTATCTCAAATTCAACATGGCGTGATAAGCATCAACCTCAATTTACACATAAAGTTAGCGAATAAATCTATAATTGTTCATTTATTTTATTTACAAAATGAAAAAGAAAAAAAAACTTGAAACTGTTGAACTTTAAGCGTACCTGTTGTTATTATTCTCTGTTCTTGATAACTGATAAGAGGTCAGAGACGAAGACAAGATTTTGATTACCAAACATACCCTTTTTACCTCTTTTTATCGCCTAACTTGTTTCGTTTCACAGTACGTTCCTAATCTAACGAACTAACCAACCCCACGCGTGAATAAAGGGCAATCATGAACGAGCAAATCATGAAATTTATTATTTTATTTTTATGAATCTGTTAAAGATAAAGAGCGCGTGGCGTGGTGCACGTTTGAAAAGAGCGTGGATTCGTCTTCATTTTTGTGTGGAATTTACTCGAATAGTCTCGCTCATCACGGGTTTCTGTTATTAATTTTGGCGGCGAATGTAAGTAAGTACTCTAGGAGTGGTTAACCGTTGGGAAATTTTCACAAAACGCCCTACTAGTTTTTACAATTCCAAAACAATAATGAATGCTTATAATGTGTCATTGAGATACCTGAAGAGTGAAGAACAGTTCTTGTAAAACATCATTAAAAGGCCCAGCCCAATAATCAATGTTTGATGGCATTTTTAACTACAGTAATCAAATCTAACGAAATCTAAGAAGCCCTTTAAATAAAGAGATAAAACATTTTAAATGCTTTTCATATAATTTTTTTCTTTTTTTTTTTTTTATCAAATGCAAAATAGAGAAGATTCGTAGAATGATAATCTAGTATAATGAATTTATCTTTTGCCCTCGTCCAATGGCCTCATTTTTACTGTTAAATTGATTTTTTTTTTACCTTAAAAACATTAAAAGAACACATAACTTATTTATAATTTGACACGACAAAAGATAGATTATTGATTGAATTGGTAAAATTTCATTGGATTCATAATAATGTTTTTCAAATTCGTAATCTCTTAAGATAAAGTGTATGTTTCTGATGGAATCCTCTCATATGGTCTTGTTGTTAGGTTTTCCTTCATCGACATTTTTCTTCCTTCGGTAGCGGGGAGTATGAAAGGGACTTCTCATGATCGTACGAACATGCAAAATTGATTGTGTTTTATTTTCATTTATTGTAAAACTTGTGAAACAACAATTGAGATTTTTTTTTTGGTTCTTGATTCTTGCCCACTACCAAAGGCAACTTGTTTCCGTGCCACACAACTTGTAATACGCCATTAATTTGGGGCGGCCATAATATCCAAATTTCGTAATCTAATTTACTAGACATAACTAAACTGTTTTTCATTTTCTTTTTCTTTTCTCACATTTATTTACATACACCCCATACATATATATCTCTTTCATTCTGCAATTTTTGTTTTATTGATGTTTGATTTAGTTCTTCTCCAATGCGGATATTAATTCTTACAGTTTCAAGACATAAAATTTAAGTAACACAATGATGTTATGCACCAAAATAATAGTATAACAAAATAAAACAATTGTTACGCAACAAAACAATTAATGGTGAACTTTTCAAATCTATAATTTCTAAAATGTGAACATCTACGTTTAACAATTTTTCATTAGTTCATTATTCAAAAAAATTGTATTCTATACAAAAATAAGTTTGTACAAGAATTTGTAACTCTATCTTTTCTCTTTTATTTTATATGTTGAGCATGAATATAATTGAAAAGTGAATATTGCTAATCTCACTTGCATAAAATATTATTAGATTGGTCATATTATTAATTTCTTACCACTTAGCTGAAATGTGAATATATAAAATATCTTTAAATTCTCCTTAAGTTATGCTTCTTCATTATAACTATGAGAATGATTAAGAACAACTTTTGGGTCGCATGTGTATGAACTAACAACGCCCTTTTTAAGGAGTCTCAACAGTTGCTTTAACTATTGGTCGCATGCATATGCAATAGCAAGTTCTTTTTCCCCCTCAAATGATACAATTGACCAAACTTAGTTAATTAGCGAACATAATCCAGCATCTAGATCTCATATCTCTATCAATTGCGTTCGTGATTTATGGCCAAAAACATGTTTGATTGGTGCTTTACTTCTGAATTAACTTACCTTTGACCTAAAATGACAACAAGTTTGAAAAAAAAAATATTGCAATTTATTAATTGTTTATAAATGTATAAAATCGATGCAAGGTCTCAGTCAATTTCACTTTGAGGAACCAATAATGGAGAGAGCAGTAGTTTTAGCTATGATTGTTCAAATTCAAGATTTATTGCATTGTCTTTATGGCCTGAGATGGAAAAAGCATATTGAAAATAATGTTACCTACTCTCCTTTCATAGTCTGTCAGTAACCACCAAGCTTTATTCACCTTTCATATAATGTCTCATGCATCTTCCTTTTCAACTTCATCATATATATATATATATATATATTTATTGCTCCAAATAAATTAAATACATATATGGCATGCTACGCAGAAATTATGGCTGTGATTCTGGTTATTCAAAAAACTTTTGACAGATCGAGGTTGGTAAAATGTTTGGTTGGAGAGTGACTACTTCTTGTTAGTAATCCATTTATTACAAAATCAATCTCTTAATTTCTCATGGTTTTCAAGAGGAAAAGTTTTTGGTGTTTCTGGAAAAGGAAAATTGTTTCTTATCCATTTATTGTTTATCACATGTGTGTGTATATGTAAATAATATTTTTATGATTTCTTAAAATATACAAATGATAAGGAGCGAATGAAAAAGTCTCACTTGAGCACCCAAGACTTTTTCCTTAAGAAATCTTTGTTTCATGAATTGCATAGCTCTAGAAAATTCTCGGTACACCTACAGTCGGAAATATAGTGTTGGGAGTTGCAGTGTAGTAATGTTATGTGGTGGCGTAGTCCTCCGAATGATGAAATCAAATTTTATTTTTTTATTTTTTTATCCCATGATACCTGCAGGTTTTCAAGTCAAAGATTTTTCTACTTGGTTCTCGTGTTGTTTTAAATATTCCCAAAATTCATGCATTTACGATTTCTGTTTAGCTTAGTACTTTTTCCCCTAATTATGAGGTGTAGCCCAAAAAAAAAAAAAAAAAAAAAGTCATTTTCCAAACTGTAGAATATCAATACAAGTAGTAGTATAAGTTAGACAAAAATCAAGGGTACATTGAGTGTTTGAGGTAAAAAGATCATGTATAGATAAATCATGAAGGTAATAGAGAATTTTTTTGTTACTGGTCTGTAGGCTCTAGATTAATTGATCGACTTCTGGAACTAATACAGCACAATTAATTACATATTTATATCATGTTTTATCAAGAGATTTCTGAAGAATTAATATGGCATATTCCTTCGTAAAAGAAGTACACTTCCAAAATAATTAAGTATTTTCGTTACGTCGACGTTATGCCGTAATAATAATATCAATAAATGAATAATTTTCTTGACTTCACAAGTTTCTAGAGTTACAAGTCTGTAAATTTGTCCAAATTCACGACAAATTCTCGACAGATATATCAGTGTTAAAATTTAAAATATATATATATAGAAGTGTATTTACCCTATCTTAAATGCATGGCACAAGCTTAGAAACGAACAAAATTAAGATAATACGTTGGTTGTCGAACAAAAATAAGCTATTTAATTGACAAGGGATATGGGAAATTCAATAGAATAAATTTCATGCAACAGAAGTGCCTAGTATTCCATCAAATCACTTGCTAATCATGCATGTGAAACCTTTTTTTTTTTTTTTTTCCTGACATTATGTTACCTGATCCCAACTTACCGACAAATGCTCACTATTAAATTACTATATTCATAATTTAAATTAATTTAATTACAAATCATGTCACTGGATTACAACATATAGTTTATAATCAACTAACTAAAATCCAAAAAATATATTATAATATTATAATATTGATTATAACTTGGGCTTTGCTAGTGCAAGTCCTTTTATTATACAAACTTAATTATAGTTACAATACATTCTAGTTCTTGTTTGATCTATGTAGTGACCAAAACTTAATTAGTAAGATTAAAGTAGAGAAGAACTAGAAAGATAATTAAGTAATTAAGGCTACAGAATTACATAATTAAACTCCTAATTATCGCAGCTTCGGGACTATCAGCATCTATAGTAGATAAAAGCTGGGATAGTCGCTCACTTAGGTCATCAACTTCCCTGTGCAAGCTTCTAATATAATTGCAAGTTTCCTGTAGAACCTTAGAAGCTGAAACCTGTCATAAAATAAATTAGAAACGAGTCATTTTCTTGTGGCGTTAAATGAGATGTATATATTCAACAAACATTAAACATAATGCACATGAAACCATGTACATACATATATTATTGTGCCATAGAATAAGGCTGAAGCTACGCACAAACTTTTGACTTATACATGAGCTATGTCATTTAAGAACCCAACGTGGGTTTTGGTTCTTCCAAGTTCCAAGTCCAGCTTCAATACTATTCAAGTCAATCAGCACCTGAACTCTTATGAAATATTAATACTATATTATTTTCATATTCCAAAATAAAGATTGAGACAGTATTATATTCCGTAAGTATAAAATAACGTTTTAATGCTATGGTATGTGGTATGTATTTTGTAAAGTACCAACGTCTGTAGAGAAGAGAAAACCTAGAAGATGTTTCGTTATTGTCCCCAAGTTTTTGAGTCAAAGTTCAAACTATTTATTTTCTACAAATTAAAGTCGTCTAAAATAATTGTAATACGCTGTACATGTAGTGAAAGTAAATCGGTGTTTTGGTACACGCTAATTAACTCCATGGTGCAGGCTTGGAAAATAATGTGAAAGTAATAACTTGTAATTATATGTACCTTTTGTGGGCGTCTATCGCGAATCTCAGGGAGGAGTTGGCGTAGCTTTGCGACAAGTTCAATGATCTGATCATCACTGATCCTCGATACACCGGCAGCTTGCCTCGACCTTCTGCTAGACATGATGATCCTTGGAGCTAGCTGCTGACTTGCTTTGTATATATTAATGTAAATGAGCTAATTAAAAGGCACTTGCAATATTCACTTGCGAAAAATGAAAAAGAAAGATACTGAAGGCCGAAGGGGTTGCGCAGAATGAACTCTGAAATGAAGTTCAAGAGAGAGCAAGAGAAGCAAGATGGACTTAAAGAGCTATATGGAGAATGTGATAAGAGATCAGTTATAAAGAGGAATTGGACCACAACAAAGACAGTGATGTTGGATTGAAGAAGACAAGTGCATTGGAGAAAGCAGAAGGGGTCTTGGTTTTTAAGTTTGTGAGAGAGAGAGAGAGAAAGTGAGAGAGAGAGAGAGAGAGAGAGAGAGAGAGACCATACAACTCTTCTTCTTTGTGTTTCCAAGCTGGGGTTTGATCTCAAGTGGGCTTTAAGAAATGTGTTCGTTCTTCACCTAACAAAGTGGGCCTTCGTGTGTACGTCTCAATACGCAATACCATGTGATCATAGGGCAGTCATCCTCTCCTATTACGGTCTTCATCGCTTTATTTCATTAGCAAATCAAGGATTGCCACCTTATGTCTGTATTTAAAAGGTCTCCTTTTTATCTCGGGAGAAATTTTAAAATACCTCTTATGTATTACAATAAATTGATGAATGCATGACATGTGTAATTAAATTTAATATAACCACCACATGCATGATTGTATTTTAAAATAAATACACATATGTCATAGCATTATTTATTTATTATATGACTGACATAGCACCTCTGATGTATTCTAAAATTTCTCCTTTCATGAAAATCAAATGTCTTAGTTCAAATAAATATACCATCTATCTATCACACGTTAG
This sequence comes from Citrus x clementina, assembly GCF_000493195.1. Classification (NCBI taxonomy): domain Eukaryota; kingdom Viridiplantae; phylum Streptophyta; class Magnoliopsida; order Sapindales; family Rutaceae; genus Citrus; species Citrus x clementina. Next base: position 24,790,548 of record NW_006262139.1, on the reverse strand, counting down.
CTAATAAGCTAATAAGAATTCTTCAAAGTGTAAGCATATCTTAAGTAACAAAAAATAAGAACAAAAACCCAACAAAATGTAGGCTTAAATTAAAGTATCATGCATGTTCTAAGTAGATGTATTACTATTTTTTTTTTTTAAAAAGAAAAAGATATTGTATCTAAGGACCATACTACACTTTAAACATAATAATGTGATAAGTGCACACCACGGGAGACTTTCTTTTGGCATTCCATGAACCTCGGTAGTTATTTTCTACTATTATGCCCATAACCTTTAGATGGCGTGCTCTGATTGGTGATTGACCTAGTTGCAAAAGTAGTAGTTGACGTGGGCATGCATATGCAGCTTATACATACACCTTATCATTACCTAGTTCTTTACAATAAACTTTGTTTTTATCTAACACTACGTATAAATATTATATTAATGAAGACGCCAAGCCATGTATTATAAATTTTACCTCCAGAATTTCACTCACCAAGCAAATCCCAAGTCTCTCTCTCTCTCTCTCTCTAAATAATTGTTTTTCTTCCTTGTTTGGGACATATCTACGTGAGTGAATGCAACTTTGATCACCTCACATGCCCCATCTCCTCACTCACACGACATGACACGTGTCATGTCTTAGTCTAGTACATAACATTATGGAGGGATCTATGGAGTTTCTAAAACAAGGCCATGAAGATTGAAATTTCATAGCTTTTGTCAAGCAGTGTCACGTGTTACTAGAAACTTGCATTACTTGCTATTTCCAATTGAGGCCCCTTCATTAATTATTATTTTTTTTTAATTTTCATTTCAGTCTCTGTTTGAGAGCTTAAATTTTAGCCAACAACCAACAAGTTCTTAAATCAGGATTATATATTATTGTTTCTGGGTATCTGACCTGATGTTTCTAGTATCTACTTTGGTTTGATTTCGTTGTCTAAATTATTGAAAAGGGTTTTTGACAGTTGTTTCTCTAGCTCTTATATATCGTCCATCAAATCAAATTGATAGATTTAGTTGCATGGTATAAATTTATTTAAATTGAATTCTGCGTCTTGTATCAATCAAAACTAAAATATTTATGATCATGTTTAAATTAATAATAAAAGTAGTCGAAATTTGGGTGATCATTTATAATTTTAGCCAATTTCTGATTTTCCTTGTTTTTATAACTAAAAATACCTATCATTGACCAACCCCACCCCCCACCCCCCCAAAAAAAATTAAAAAGTCATTAAGTTATAAATTCTTCCTTAAAATAAAAAAATCACTCCATCAATCACATAACATTTCACTTACTATATCTTAATCTATTGTATCAAAGTCATTATGTATCACTCTCAATCGAGTCTCAAACATCAACAATTCTTAGTATTTATTGGCTATAATAACAAAGAGAGATGGAACATTAATGACCAAAAATTATAAATGCGCACCAAACTTTAGGCTATTTCCATCAATTTCTGTCAATATTTTTCATACCGTATTTTGCTTTCACTTTTTATTACTCAACCATTTTTTTTTTTATATTAAGTTTGTAAGTGTCATATAGATATCTAAATTCAAAGAAAGTCAACGTATATCAACTATGTCGATCTCTTCACATGACCAAATAAAGAAAATTGTACCCACCATTTTCTCATTGATTGATTATATAGTCTCCTCACATGCTAATCCATGTGAGTTTTGTTTTTGTTTTGTTTTTGCCTTCGTTTTTCTTTTTCTTTTCTTTTTTTCAATAAATCAGAAATTATCAACCACATTTTATCAACAAGACCAAAATGTCCTCACGAAACCCTAATTCTGTTTCCGATTTGATAGTTTCTGATTGATGAATAAACCAAATTTTATATAGTGTTAGAACTTGGGATTATCGGTCTCCGACAAGCTTAATGTTGCTGGATTTTGTTTGCTAATACATTGTTGGGCATGAATTAGAGTCGCCGACATACAATAAATGATGTTTAAGCATTCTCCCACCAACTTTGATCACTATTAATGAATTAAATTCAACTTTATATAATCACCTCAAATTTCTTGATTTACATTTGAATGGGTACTTGTAATTATTGTTGCTAATTGCATGCATGCTATTTTCTTGCCGACGTTACCTTTTTATTTGCTCTGCTTTGCTTTTTGTAGGCTTGTGGCTTGACAATGATCCATAGATATTTTCACACAGAATAAGAGAAGAAGAAAGCGGTGACGCAGAACAATAACAATAAATGAATTTATTTTAATTGTTTAATTCCATTCATCAAATGCACTTTTCACTACTCGTTGGATGATCTCTCTATCCACGCAATCATTGCTTAAAGTAACTCTTTGAATTATACCACTCTATCCATTTGAGATAACTTCCATTCTGGTCTTCTCAAGTAGATTCCATTCAAATTTAAAAACAAAGGAGCAGAAACCAAATAATAACACTTAAAAACCAAACCTTTTCAATGTAATCTTTAATTATTACTTTGAAAAATCATCTTAACCTAACTCACCCCTTAATTTCTTGTCATTAAAGGGGTTTATAAATAAATTGAGACACGCGCGGGTGTGTATATATAGAGTCACTCTTTGACATTTATTATTTATGATGAATAATGATTGAATTTACATGATGGTGGGCGAAGATTTTCGTGTCCAAGAGAGTGGACACATTTATGCATAAAATATTCCTTAACATTTAAGTACGAGACAATTAAGGATGCTTAAGGAGACAATTAAAGAAAATGGAAAGATATTAAAACATATGATAATTAATACGGTTAGGTTTAGTCAATTCAAAATTAACAAATGCACCGACATGACTATATGCAAGCACATGTGCATTGAAGTCCAAAAACAGTCAACTTTGGAAAGCTCCATTTCGTTGAAGTGGCCAAGCGGGGATTCTCACATCTCCCTCTTGATTCTTTTCTTTCAACTGCAATCGATTGTTTTAGAAAATTTACAAGTGAATTTGCAAATGTGAGAGATAATGCATGTACAATATTAGTGAAAGTCACGGAGGGTTCTTAATTTCTCCATTGACAAAGAAAATAAAACTCATGATAGAAGTACTTTCTTTTCCAATTTATGTTTCATGTTTACATTTCAACTTATACTAAGAGAAATAATAGCCATCTGAAATATTTTATACTAAATTTTATTCTAAATGATATGTTATTTATTGAGTGATTAATAATTCTTTGAAGATTTAATGAATTAATTATATTATCTCATTATTCAATTTAAGAATTTCACATCACTTAGGATAGTTTCTTGAATGATAAATTTGGGATGTGTAGTATTACTCACCTTATACTAATCTCAAGAAAACCCTAAATAAATTAAAGGTCAGCGACTTTAATTTCGATTTTAAATATGGGGGACGGATAAAATTTTGTAGTCAATAACAAGTACTAATTTTAATGATCTAGAAGTTTGAGTATTGTATCTAATTCACTTTTTTTTTCCAGAATAATTACATTAAGATAGATAAACAGTAGAATTTATTTTTCTCTTTCTTTAGTAAAAAATCGCCTGCTAATTGTAAATGTTAATAATACCCTCGCCTGCAACTTTTCTTTTTTTTTTTGGAAGAAAAAAGGGTAACTCTTGTTATGCGAGAAACTATCAACATTTAAAAAAAACAAAAAAACGTTTGATTTGGGCTTTAATGATCTCATTTGTTCGGGTCAGATTTTAACTTTCAGCCCATCAGATATGGGCCCATAGAAATTTTTGTTGAAGGGTCAAACACCAGGCCTCGTAATCAATCTTTCGCAGTTTGCACTTGAGCTTCTTTAATTTGAATCCCCCTCAATTACCGAGTTCTTTCTTGTCCGTGTCACCTTCAAAATTAAGGCTATCATGTATTAAATTAATCAACTCAAAAGATTACACTGCTTTGGCATCTAAAGCTCATATCGAAATTGTAACATGAACCCTTAAACTGATAATATATAGCACATCAAAATGATGACATAAGCAAATATGTTAGCACAAACTAATACAAAGCATAAGACCAAGAACACGTTATTAATCACTGAATTTATTTTTATACAGCTATTTCCAGAATTAACAAGCCAAATACATAAACAACCAATCCGAAATTATAGAAGTAGAACAATTATTCAACTTTCAACTCAATAATTCAACTATGACATTGGTTGTAGCATATCCCTGAAAGCAAATGAAACCAAACAACGCCCCTGCATCGATTAGAAGGACTGATTTATGGGGCACTGATCAGCGGAATTGACGACGTATTGGATTAATGCTAAGTTCCAGATGAAATTGAAACCCCTGCTGGCTGCTGCAGCTTCAAGGATTTGAGACAACTCGGCCTGCAAAGGCAAGGCCTAGGGACAACGTGGGCTGATAATAACTTAAAACCTCTATGTGTTCGGAGATGTTGAAGATTGGGCAGTCTTCCCAATATATCCGGAGTACAACAGCTGGGATATATGTTAAGGCTGAAATGAAATTTATATTTTCCAAAGACCTGCAATATTTTCCTGGATATGTGGAGGCAGAGTGATGTAACCAGAATTTAGAGGCATCAGTTCATGCACTGTCCAAAATTCAACAGGCACGCAATCTATGAAGCTGGATAACATATCTAGCGTATAAAGGTTGAGAAGGTTGCATAATGATGAAGGAAAGGGAAGGAATATCCAACTTCAAATATCTCAAACAGCAAAAATTTTCAAATCCTGTTGGCTATTAATTCCTCGCAAGTCCAAAACCCTGAGGATTTTGAACATTTTACAAATATTCACACAATCTATTGCGGCAGAGGGTTGGTTATCTGAGTGTAGGTGCAACAAAGAACGAAGGTGTGTGTTAGCCCGCATTAAAGAGCGGAACATAGCCAGGCTTCCAACAATGGGAATATTGATTGCTTTGATTTTGCCTCCAGCTCCTGCATTCTTCACTCGAACAAGGCCTCTACTGATTGGTTTTTCGAAGAACTCTGAGGTATAAATCCTTCAGCTATCCACTACTGATACAAATGCTTGGCGGAGATCTCAGATTGGACAGCAAACATGTAAAAATATATAGATAAAACAGAAATGCAAGCATAAAGGTAACTCGAAGAAAGACGAGAACAGAAGCCAAGTGTTTTCACAATTGATGCCGTTGATATTTTCATGTAATGACTTGTTTCCAAAAGGATAAGATGATTGATGAGGTAAGGCCAGTAATGTCTTCAATCTTAGATTGAAGTAATCTGAATATGTTCCGTTGCAGCTAACAGCCTTTTCAACCTCTCTAAAAATTCCTCGAGCTTCACATGCATATCTCCCTCTTCCTCTCCCTCTCCCTCTCCCTCTCCCTCTCCCTCGCTCTCAGCACTGTAATAGTGTTACCATTAATCAAGGAATTATATCAAATTTCAATGATTCAACCTATCTGAGCTATCGATGTTGGACAGACAAATAATCACATAACAAATGATGAAAAAGGAATCGTCACTATATTTACGTACAGCTATACACAAAGCCGCAATTCTATTGCACAATGACACAAATGCTTTAAAGAGAAAACAAAATTGATGAATTATTGACTTGGAGCTTAATAAATGATTCAACACTTGCAACTAAAGGAAACATTGTTAGTTTTCTTTTTTTTTTTAAAAAAAGTTGTTAGTATTTTTAAATACGTGTATTCTATTAATATAACACTAATTTTCTTATCATAATGCTTAATTTATTGGAGTGATTATGATTTGACTTCGTCTTCATGGATTGAAGACCATCAAATTATTAGTTATTTAAATATAATCAGGGAGATTGAAATGGACTCCACATATCCACCATATTATTATTTTCTGCGGATGCTTCAATTACAGTTGAAATCCGTTAAAAATTTACATCTTTTTGGAGGGAAAATGTGTTTGCTTCCAGCCCATGACATAAAGTCCACAGAAGTCACAAATCAAAATTGGGCTTGCAGGGTTCCAAGACATAAAAAATATGGACCTTAAAATTCAAAGGCTTTTGATTGACAAAGCGCAAGTAATTTGGTCTATCTTCTTCCACTTATATCAGCTTCAATGGCCGCTAGCTTCTTACACTAATTTATCCATTAATCAACTCAAGAAAAAAAAAAAAAAAAAACCCAAAGATTTGTTAAGATTTATTATCCAACATTCCAACTCGTAACATGAAACGTTAAACGGACCCATAAGGTCAAGAAAAAGTTTTTTTTTTTTTTTTTTTTTTTGAAGTGACAAATTTACATGCTGTGAGAAAGCTTGTGCTTCTGTAGCTAACAACTCTGCTGCTGTTTGCTCGCTGGTCCAATAAGAGGCCCAGTAATCAAACCTTTCGCAGTTTTTGGTATCCTAGTAGTATCCAACCTTTTATGCTTGGCCCAATTTCACACACCCCTTCAGATCCTTATAAAATCTTCTTTTTGTAGTTATAGTTCTATTACTAGAGGAAATTACATGAAAGGACATAACTATCTTTAAATACTAATATATGATTTTATCAAAATAATTTTGATACAATGAAAAAATAAATTTCCTAATAATATGAATTTTATTTTGAAAAATATATTTACAATTTAATTAATATTCTAGATGATAGTAACTTCAATTAAACTATTTAAAATTTTTGTATTCTTTTTTGCAATTTTATAAAAAAGAAAAAATAATTATAAATATGAGTAGTGGGGGCTTCATAGGACTTTTAAGGGGTGTTTAGAAGATACACTCATTTGTTAAAGCTTACGTCAAATCCCATTAAATATATGTTCAGCTTGTGAGGCATTAGCCAAATGAAATTTTGAATGTCAAAGTTGTCGATGTGTTAGTCTGATTAAGTTATTTCTATTGTTTAAGAAAATTTCTCAAGGTTGGTTACTTGGTTATGTTTGTGAATAAGATGTTGTCGCTTGTTATTAAATGAAATTTATTAGCTCTCAAGTATGAGCATGATAAAAATTTGGGTATTTTAAAAATTGAATGAATGAGGGTAGTTTAGTTAGTCAAAAGAGCAAAATTCTGATTCTCAACTCCTTTTTTAAATTAGAATTCTAGTAATAATTTTTAATTTTGAGTAAAACCTATTAATTCGATTCCAATTCCCTTTCCGAATTTGCAAGTAATCAATCACCGGAATGATTCGATTTCAGAGAATCTTGACAAAGGTTATAAAAGGCCATTTAAAAAAACTTGAAATGCACCATGAGAAGTCACAACGTACCAAATCAAACATGGGCTTGCTAGGTCCATTTCCACTCTAAAAAGCTCCCACCCATCACAATCATCGGCCCAATCAACTACATGCCCCCTTTGGGAGCAGACAAGGGGACTCAGTCCAAAATATCGGCCTCAAAATTCAAACCTTTTGATTGAAACAAAACATGGATGACAGACAGGGGTTTCATCAATTTTCGCATTATCTCCTTTACGTAACGAACCTTTTTTCATGCACTAGCTTCTATCAACTTCAATGGCTGCTTGCTTCTGACAATAATTGAGTGACTTGGTTGGCAAACTTTATCACTAACATTATCTTGTATAGTTTTTAAGGAGAGATTTTATGACCACTTGAGCTTTCTTTAAATATCTCAATTATTGACTTATTTTCTTTCTTTCTTGCCACCTTTTAAAATGCTAGTATCTTGTATTGTATTTACAAACAAATCCATTAATCAACTCAAAATATTTGCTGATTTTGCCCGAATCTCTAACCTTTCATATATCGACCATTGGCATTTGGTCCACAAGCATTAGTGGCTTATCAAATTGAATATTCTGTGTTTTTTTTTTCTTTCTCCTTGTGAATTAGCAAAGAAAACAAAATGGTACGGCCTCAATAATTGGTTGGAGGTAGAAGAGAGACTAAAAAGTCAACAGTTTACTCAGGAAACACTATTGCTGTAACAGATAACAGACGACGCAGGACAATTGCCATTAAATTGAATGTACAAACAGCAGATGATGAAACATCAGAGAATCTAACAGCAACAGACACCCCCCCACACTAAATTCCAGCTCTGCTTCTGTCAGTGTGTCATTATCAACTTGCAATTTTCACTTTTACCATGTGCTCTGTCTCATTTCATTTCAATTGTCACCAGCCGATTAACAACAAACAATCAGCATACGCACATGAGTGTGGATATTTATTTTAAAATATTTTTAAAAATATGAATTAAAAAAAAAAATATATATATATATATAATACTATGGTGCATCTGTGAAGAACAACCTTTACTAGATGTCTTTGTAATGGAAGTTAAGTAATGTACTTGGCTTTGTATATATGTTTGTGGTATTAACATACAGCTTTGATAAATAATCCCTATTGATAAATATTAACAGAAATGTTTTCTTTAAATAAAATAATCTCTATATATAGGGAGATTAGGATCACTTATTTAGATAACACAATAATTAACTTTTCTATAAATAAAAAGTTTTTAATGTTAGAGAAATATTAAATCTATTGAGAGATTGAGTGTTATTAGAGTTTTTTTTTTACAATAAATTTATCTTTTATCATTTTTTTTAGCCATGATTTATCTTAAATATAAATTTTTTTTTATATAAATTCTTATGTTGTGTGATTAATTTATTCTTTATTTATTTTATTCTTCATCTATTTTTCTCTCATACAACCGTGGTTTGTTTTTTTTTTTTTTTTTTTTTTTTTCTATACAAGACCTTTTTATGTAAATTCTTCTGATATGTAATTATTTTTATTCTCTACTTATTTTTTATTTGATATTTTTTACATGTGAGTTGATGTTAGGTAGTTTAAAAATCCCTAATAAAAGGGCACGTATAATACAACTGAGCTACAAAGGACAGACGTGATTCATCATCTCTGCCAAAATGTCGATTAGATCTACATCTGTACAGACTGCACCGCTATTTTCTTTTGGAGCCACATACACTCTTTGTTCAGAGAAGGGGGGCTCCCACTCCTCTGCTTCTTCTGTGCACTGCCACGCTTTAACTTTACTATCTTTTCTTTTCTTCTCACTCAGTGTCAATGGCAGTATCATCAATGAACCGTAAAAGTTGTTAAGGGCCTACTCTTCTTGGAGACTTCTTCAATTATTATTATTTTTTTTTAACCTTTATGGCAGACCAAGTACGTGTAATAATGGTCAGTGTGATTGTTGAAGAAGCTATCCTCACTTTCAAAAAGGGAAAAACCCATCTGCAGATTTTGAAGAAAAGGGCATTGCCATTTGCAGTTGCTCAAAAGAGTGAGCAAAGTTGGGCCATTCTAAGGCGCACTAGTAGATCATGAACCCCATTTGTGCAACACATGCTTAAGCTTTACATCTCATTGATATTTTTCACACATCTATTACTCACACAAGTCACAATAATTCATAGCATCTGCCACAAATGAATATGTCTCCCATTTTATTGAAAAAGATAATAGGTTAGCTCTTTTTGTTGCTGTTTTAGCAATTGATTTAGTCCCATGTGGGTCTTAAGCGCCGGGAACAAAGGACATGCGTGGCCTCATCTCAATATTGAAAGATAACTTTAGCAAACCACATGCTATGAGCAAAGCTAGAATAAGAAAAAGTCTCATGAGGGCTGGAAAGGTTGCATCTTGATTTGCTTTTCAAATATTATAAAATTGCAATTACAACTGGAGATGAAAAGCCAACCAATCACCTAATCAACCACAGATAGATCAACAGGCTTATACACCAAAGATATTAATAATATAACACATGATACCCCATTGGAAAATGGGGCAGCAGTTCTTAAGATATAATCTCCACATTTCCATATCTACAACTATCATATCATCATTCAAAAAGAAAAATGGAAACATGAGGTTAATGGGGACCCAAACATAATTACCACAATCAAGGCCAAAAGCACACTCAAATATGATGATGCTGTAATTGCAAAAGTCTAGAATATGCCCCATCTGGACGGCTAACCAATTCGGAGTGGCTACCCTGTTCTACAATGCGGCCATCTTGCACAACTCCAATGCAGTCTACACCTCTTATTGTTGATAATCGGTGAGCCACAAGAACCGTGGTTCGGCCCCTCATTAGCCTCTCAAGAGCTTCTTGTAGCACACACTCAGATTCAGCATCAAGGGCACTTGTGGCCTCATCAAGCAGAAGTATTGCTGGGTTCTTGAGAACAGCCCTAGCAATTGCTATCCTTTGCTTCTGTCCACCAGAGAGTTGAACCCCTCTCTCACCAACTGGTGTTTTGTACGCATTGGGCAATGCACTAACAAACCCATGCACATTAGCAGCACGGGCGGCCTCAACGACTTCTGCTTCAGTTGCACCTTCTTTTCCATATGCAATGTTATCAAAAATGCTCGCCGCAAACAGGGCTGGCTCTTGTTGCACCAAACCAATTTTAAGCCTAAGGGACTTCAAGTTCAATCGACGAATATCCTTGCCATCAATCATAACTTTCCCAGCTGTAGGATCGTAAAATCTCTCAATCAATGCAATCACAGAACTCTTGCCAGACCCACTAGCACCTACAAGAGCTTGGCTCTGGCCAGCACGGATTCTAAGGTTAAAGTCCTTAAAAACAACTACATCTGGTCTTGATGGGTAGGCAAAATCAACATGCCTAAGTTCAATTTCTCCGCGAATTGTTTCTACGGGCTCAGCATCTGGATCATCTGGGTCAATTCTAGTAGAGCGGTCCAAAATGGAAAACACTGAGCCAACAGATTCGCCACCTCTAATGATCTCTGGAGCAAGACTGACAGTTTCCGCCACTGAATTGGCGGTCACGACCAGGACAACAAAAACCTTGATAACCTTAGAAAATGTCGATACCCCTTTGCCAACAAGGTGAACACCGTACCATAGAATGAGAGCTTCAGAGGCATGTAAAGCAAACTGAGAGATGCCGAAAAGAATGCCAGCAGTTAGACTACGACGAAGGGTTTGGCTTTGGGGCACACGAAGCTCATGGCAGAACAGGGAGAGGATCTTGTTTTGAGCATTAAAGGCTGCAACAGTTCGGATATTGCTCACTCCCTCACCAGCTATCATGCTTGTCTTTGCATGGGCCTTGGCGGTGTCTCCAGCAAACCCTTTGAGAGACAGTTGCTGCATGACGCAAAAGATGAGAGAAATTAACTGTCAGATAACTTAATCAATCAGTTGTTCCCAGTTAATCACACCCGTAATGTTTTTATGCAAATAAGTATCTTTCTACCATTAAAAACTATATTTTTGTCTAAACATTGGTCCAAAAATTACCTAAATGTAATCATGTTAAATTTTAGTTATTGGTTTTTTCTTCTTCTTGGGTAAACATGGTCACTGTTGCATAGCTAATAAAACAGTCATTTCTGCTTAAAGGTTCAACAAGATGAACAGTTGCACACACCAAAGTGAAGGGGCCACTGAACAGTACCAAACCAGGGTAACCAAAATATTGTTTTCCTCTGCTTGATGAAATCAGTCACTTTTCACACTGTATAAAGCACGCACGAATTTAGACACCAATAGTCCATCAACAAAGCCTAACCAACTGTTAGACTCAGGTTCCACAGTTTGAAAACTACCCAGATCCTAAGTAGCGCTCTAAAGACTTCCACTAATTGAAGCCTAAAAACAATATGCCAAAAAGGTGTGCACGCCCTGCGCAAGTTAGCATCTTTCACTCTTTTTCGTTCACTGCCATTCCAGCAAATACTGTCACCCTCTGTCTCTGATACCCTTTTTGGAAAAAAATTACAAACTTTGAGAGAAAAAAAAAAGATTTTTATTAAAGAATAACTTGAGAGAAAAAAAACGTTTCAAAAATTTAAAAAAAAAAACTTGAGGGGAAAAAAAATATATCATGAATAATTGATCACGGGCTAAGAATCTCTTGAAACACTCAGAAGATTGGTGGTATCTGGCTAAGAAAGAGTAAACAAAAGCAATGAAAGCTCATGTACCTAGGAGAAAAACACAAGCCCAGTTCACTAGGACAGCTAAAAATCTGACACAGAACTGATATCCATTCACTGTATATTGGCAGTGTCGGTGTGTGGTAAAAATCTAAGTGGAAAAAAGAAACTGTGAGAGAAACTAGACAAGTTGAAATATTGACTAAAACTTAAAAAGAAAAGAAAAATTGTTCATAGCCTCGAGGAATAAGCTAAAAAATAACACTTTTTGAGTAAATATGGAATCTTGACTATTTTATTGAGCACAGTAATTTATAAAGCTCATATTATATTTGAGGGATTTTAATGCAGCTGACTTGGAGGAAGCACGTGCAGTGCATCAATGCACTGCCACGTAACTGTCGTTTTATAGAAAGATGTAGTGGAGTTATTAGATTCCAGAGATCAAAAGCAGATGTAAAAAATCTTACATGCATTAAGAAACTGAATTGCCCATGTGCATTTGTTCAGCTCAATTTCAACCCATCTAGGAAAATGCTAACAGTTTTATTTGTACAAGTAGCTGGACTTTAAAAAGAATTGGGAAAGGATGAGTTGAGAGTGAGCATTACCTGAGCAAAGTTAGCAAGGACAAGCAGAGGGTATGTGCCTAGAATGAGAAGAGAGACTCTCCATTCCACTATGAATGCAACTATGAAGGATGTGAGCAGTGAGGTCATGTTTTGTAGAATCACAGAAATTCTATCAGCAATTGCTGATTTCACATCGGCAGCATCAGTTGCCAATCGAGCCGCAACTAGGCTTGAGTTGTGCTCTTCTTCATCGAACCATCCGACTTCATTCCTTAAGATTGCTGAAGAAAACAAAGCACCAATTAGGATCTACACGATGAAATTGAATTAACTTTCAACTAATGAGACAAATAAAGATCAATAGTTTTATACCTGCAAGCATCATCCTCCTCACTCTTGTGGTGAGGTTCTCTCCCATAATGCTAAAGAAGTAATGCTGAATCAAATATGCAACAACTGCATAAAGACCCGCACCAATGTAAATGAAGACAAATTCTTTAGTCTTCCTTTCCATGGATGCAGGATTTCTATAGTAGAAAACCTCAATCATACAGGCCATCACGATGGCAAAGGTCGGACCGATAAAACCAGAAAGCACAGACCCTATAGCACCCATTATTGAATATGGCCATTCAGGAGCATTTAGCTTGAGAAGCCGCAAGAAGTAACCATCAGGAGCTGGATTTTTGCGGTCAGTTTCAGCATTTGAAACCATCTCTATCCGGCCATCAGCCCCAGTACTGTAAGAGTAGCTCAAATTCCTTAAGCTGCCAGAGCGGAGGCTTAGGGACTTTGTTGACAATGAATGGCTTAAACGTGTTGAACGTGAGCGGCGAGTTGATGGGTTTGCAAAGTCTCTATTCCTCACCATTTCTTGGAATCGGATTAATGAAGCATAGGCCCCAGCCTTAGCAATCAGTTCCTCATGCGTTCCTGTCTCAACAACCTGCCCTTGCTGGATAACTGCAACTGTGTCTACATTTCTAATGGTGGAGAGGCGATGGGCAACAACTACAGTTGTTCTCCCAACCATGAGACGGTCCAAAGCTTCTTGAACAATGCTCTCTGACCCTGCATCAAGTGCACTAGTTGCTTCATCAAGAAGAAGGATCTTGGGGTTCTTCAACATAGCCCTGGCAATTGCAATTCTCTGTTTCTGTCCACCAGAGAGCTGCACTCCACGCTCTCCCACCTGAATTTGGAAAAAAACATGTGAGTATCATTAAATTTTGAGAAACTTCTGGGATTTGGGAGATGGAAAAGAGTTATAATGAAATCTTTGTTTCCTATAACATAAGGTAAAAAATTGCAAAACAGAAATTAGAACTAATTTGATGTCTCTGATAACGAACCTGAGTACTGTAACCATTAGGAAGCAATGTAATAAAACTGTGAGCATTGGCAGCAGAAGCAGCAGCTTCCACTTCAGCCATTGTTGCCTCAGGTTTGCCATAGAGTATGTTCTCAAGTATGGTGGTAGCAAAAAGTGCAGGTTCTTGGTTCACAAGCCCTATCTGGTCGCGTAACCATCTCAATTGCAGTGTTTTAATGTCCACATTATCCAGCAGAACTTGCCCTGTTCACCAACAAGAAATATCATTACAACCATCAATAAAAGCCACAGCACCTCAATCTTTAAACAGGATCAAAGAATCTTTCATTACCTGCATTAGGATCATAGAATCTTTCAATTAGAGAGACAACAGTGCTTTTCCCAGATCCGCTGCCACCAACAACCGCAACAGTCTTTCCAGCAGGAAAGTAAATAGAGAAATCCCGGAAGATAATCACATCAGGCCTTGATGGGTAGCTAAAAGTTACATTCTTGAATTCTATATTGCCATTAACCTCATCCAAGCATCTTCCATTTGTTGGGTCTTGAATTATGGAAGGCTTTTGTTTGATGATCTCCATCAGCTTATAACCAGCTGCTTTACCTTTGCTGAATGCTCCAAGGTTTGAAAAAGACTGACCCAAACTCCTGTACCAACCAATTATTAAGTTATCATTAAGAGAATGCTTAAACATCTGTGATGACAGAAATGACAAAGTTTAACTCAAGGATCCTACATGCCACCAACTATGGCAGAGAAAATTGCAGTGAATGCCTTTCCTCCATCAGTTACTCCATTCCTGATAAAAACACCGGCATACCAGAAAACAAGGGCCCATGACATGCAAGCAATTCCATAAGTACATCCAAGCCCAAGACCTTTGGCCATACCAGCCTTGTATCCTAGTTTCAGTGTGTTTTGTATAGCATCTGAATAGGAATTGAGGGCCTTACTCTCACCCACATACGAGTAAACTGTCCGGACTTGTGCAATGGCCTGTGTACACAGTAAAAAAGTTAGATAGCAGAATTGTAATTAAAGTTGACATAGAAATGCAAACACATAAAACCTTTTCCAGGGTAACTAAGTGAACATTGTGTAGTTCACTGCATTTTCAGGTTCAAGCACAAATCCAGAATAAGAAAAATGTATGGAACAGTTATCCAACAAGAAAAGCAACAGCTACTCAACCAAGCGTCCTGATTGAAGAGTTATATAAACCAAAATGCACCAGTCATAGAAAGTTCAAAGTACTGTCATGCTTTGTTCTGACGACGCTCACCTGCTCAGCAATTATGCCGGCATTTGCATATGATTCACGGCTCTTGGACGTGAGGCCAGTGAGAGTATATGCATATAAGCCTCCAGCGAAAGCAATACCAGGAATCACTGCTATACTTAGCAATGCCAACCTCCATGCTGATACAAAACCAACCACTAGCCCAGCCAAAAATGTTGACAAATAATGAATAAAATTCCCCACCTGAAGTTGCCAAGAAACAAAAACACACTTGTAAGCTTAAACTTCCATGGATCAATTAAGAACCCCTAATCACAAAAGTCCACCACACCCAAAAGGCGCAAGCCAACTCAAGTTGCTAACATGCGCCTCCAATATTGAAAACAACTGTTATGACCTTTTGGGACCCGCATTAATGCATCATCAACAACCCAGATAAGCATTTTGCAATTTATCACTATCAATTACTAGATTTGGTCCCATATCATACTCTACAGTACACAAACCGAAATAAAATAAAAATAAAAAAATAACAGAAAGAATAGAAATATTAAACAAAAATTAGACCTTCTCACTAATGGCATCTTGAACGAGAAGAGTATCCGTTGAAACACTGAAGACAATATCACCAGTTCTTGCATCAGTGTCAAAGAAGCCAACATCTTGTTTCAATACTGCTTCCAAATACTTCTTCCTCAAAGTGCTTACTTGCCTCTCCCCAGTGTACATCCAACATGCAATCTCTGGTGAAAAAAAAAAAGTTACATAAAAAATCAACAAATAATTAAACAAAGATGAAGCAATTGCATTTTCTGAAAACAAAATGAACAAAAATAACATACCAGCATAAGAAGAAAAGCAGACAATGAGTCCAAGATACACAAAGTAAAGTGCATACTGCAATGAACAGAAAAGAAAACTAATCAGAACCCAGATCCAAAATAGCTATAAACAGTAGAAAAATATTGAATTTTGGTTAGTGGGTTTGCGAAAAGTTGATACCTTGCAAACTTCATGAGTCATTTTGTGAATATCAGTTTGGTTTTTGCCAAAGCCATTAACCATTTCACCAAAGAGAAGGAAAAAAACAGGCATCGAAGAGCCATGAATAACGGCTCCTAAGCTACCAAAGATCATAAGACACCAATCATATTTGTCAGCAAATGAAAAGAGTTGAAAAAATGGCAAGCTTTGTTCTTTCTTCTTCTCTGCCTCTGGTGGCAGAGTCTTTGCTGCTTCAGTAGTTGGCTCAGCCATTATCTAATACACCAAAGCAAGAAAAAACCAACGTATTCAAGTCTCAATGAAGAGAGATCTAAGCCGATTAAAGCATTGAGAAAATGAAAGATCAAAGCACCCTTTTGAACTAACAACACAGTTAAAGTGTTCGGGTGAAGCCTGGTTTGTTAGAAATTATCAAAGAGCAAAACAAAGCAAAACGGAAAAAGGAAGAGAGAAAGAGTGGACGCATAGGAACTACAAAGAAAGCAAAGTGTGTATATATAGGAAGAGAAAGCTAAGTGGTATTGGTATTGGACCAGTGTCCAGTGGTCAAAGCAAAAATAAAAATGAAATGTATTGATTGAAGACACAAGTCACACTACGAGCATGTATACAACGTAATGAGTGCGAGGAGAGAGTGTCTTATAGTGAGTGGTGACTGGTGAGGTGGTGCTGCTCTTTAAGTTTTTTTTAACTGTGGGTTGTAAATGTGTTCGTATGATATACATATGTGACCTGAATTGAATTCTCAATCCAGTCAGTTCAATTGGAATCTGGTTTACTGTGTTGTGTTCGTAATGTCTTGAGTTTTGTGCCTATAAAATTTTTTCTTTATATTTTATTCTTCATGTTACAATTTCAATGGATATGCTCAGACATGGAAGAAAATGGGGATTTTTTTTTCCTTTTTTCAAAATTACATGATTTGTTAAAACCATTAACAAGGGACTAGGGTCCATAGTATTTTACTATTTTAGCTTTACTTCGTTTAAATTAAGCAGTTTGTAAGAATAATCATTTAATTCTTTTTTTGTTCAAGTAAGGTGGATTTATTTCCTTCTATATATTTAGAGAAGGTTATGATATTCTACTCGTCTTGTAAAATGACTTATCTTTATTAGACTTATTGATTGGTGGTTATAAAAATAAATAATAATAATAATAATAAATTAAAACTATTCATAATTAGTAATGTAAACCCATCGCAATATTTTTAAAATGTAAGTAAAGACAAGATGAGCAGGCGACACATTTTCACTTAGAAATAGATTGATTTATACTCATGAGTGTTAGTTAATTTAACTAATAAAATGTACAAGGTTGCCACAGGGAAATCATCCCACGGTTAATTTAAAAAAAAATTGTAACAAATTGATGATTATAAATTTCAATAAATTCCTAAGAGAAGCATGTAATAAAAACAAACAAACAAACAAAGTTGGGGTTCTACGTACATTGACCGAGGTTACCGGTAGTAAATAGAAAAGATGCTGAATGATGAGTTATACAAGCTGTTTGACCCTGATTGGTATTTGCATTTGAGCATCTTTGAGCTAAAAGTGTGTAGTTTAAAAGTTTCTCAAAAATAGTTTAAAATCCGATACATTTAGTGTCTGATCGTTACAAGTTATGTATTTTGTATGTAAGCCATTTGCAGAATCACTCCTTTCACTGACATTGCATGTGTTCCTTCCTGCAGCCCCCTTTATCTATTATTGTACCTAATTTGTTTCCATTAGCACCAACTTATAGTGTTTTTTTAGTTCAAATTTTGGTAACTGAAGAGGGGTCTGGATGTGTGGTAAGAAACCCCCCATTCATCTGAGTTTATTTTTATTTTTTATCTATTCGAGAGAAACATTACACGGTATTACGCAAAATGTCCCAACTTTTTTACTCAATTTTATTTCAAACAGAATCTACTGCTCGTATATACATGAAACAAAAATCATCATCAAATTTTTTTATGATGATGCAAAAGTTCAGTAAAAAAACAGAAGTTTCTTGATAAATCTAAAGGGGACCCAATGGAACAGTCACAATAAATTACTAGGACCCAATTCTGTATACATGCCATCAAAAGTTTCAGAACTTAACCCATAATTGATAATTCTTCTGGGTTTGACCATTTGCTGGCTCTTGTATGGTTGTATTGAAAAAATAAAATAAAAATAAAAACAAAACCTCTTTCCCAAAAAAAAAATATAAAAAAAAAGGTATTTCATTTTTAGTTACTATTTAACAGATTCAGTGTTTTATTTATTTATGCATTTGAATGAAAGATATTCATTTCATTCAAATGAGGTTTAAAAAAAGGAAAAGAAAAAGAACTTTTGAGAAAGTTTAAACCACTAGAAAACAAATACATCGACGAATTCAATAATCAAAATGGATTTTTTAACTACAATAGAAACATTTTAATTAAGTTTCTGCCATTTTGGGATTTTTTTTTTTAATTAGTAGAATAATTATAATTCAATCCTTTCCCTTCTACAAGACATAAGGGAAGTTCTGTATTCAGATTTTTCCACATTAAAAAATTGTATCGGTTGAACTAATTGACCAGGATTTAAGTCAGCATTTTAATTGGAATATTTAAGTTTAGATACGTAATATTATTTATAGGCAAATTTTAATTACTTGCCAAATTAAGAGAAGTAATTGAGTCGCCAAGATCAATTGATCTTTTCTCCTTCCCATCTATATCACCTCAAATCGTTGCATCGTCGTCCTTTTTTCTATATATCCAATCAAAAATATATATCAAATCAAAGCCACTAATTGTAATTGTAATTGTGAATCAAAAAAATATATCAAATCAAAGCTACATTTCCATTTATTTATTGCTACGTGACCAAACATAAGCCTCCAAAAACATTCCCATAAATCATGCTCCATGTCACATCCAGGTGCAATCATTTGGTTCATTGATTCAATCAAAGACCCTAAAAGAGTTGGGGGAAAAAAAAAAATTTTAATAAAAGAGGATTAAATGTCTGATTATGGGCCTTCTCTTCTATCTATCTATCTTTCTTCTTCTTTTTTCCCCCGAAATTGTGAAATTGGATCTAGCTTGAGTTCAATCAAATGTTTGATAAAAGCCTATTATAGCTGATGGCCCAAGCCTGCCAATTAGTACACCTTCAATAATTACGTAAGATTATATCAAGAGTTGTGATAAGAAAAAGGAGAAAAGATTTGCATCATTTTGTTTTGAATTTGTATGCTCTCAACCCATGATTGTAAATCATTTACCTAAAAAAAAATATATTTTTTGGACCTATCATATGTAACCGAACAAAATCTTAATAGGAAATAAAACGAAGGAAATATTTATCTGTCTAAAGTATATTAATTTGTTTTTCCTAATAGCTCACTCACACTTAAGTAAAAAAGTTTTATAATACTACTATTCTTAGACCTTTATAGACTATATAAAAAAGTAAATCAGTTTCATAAAGTAACAAAAAAGAGAGAGAGCTAGATCGGAAAAAAAAATAATTAAAAATTAGCATTATTACCAACATGTAGCATCTTGCCGACTTCTAGGAAATTGTGTTACCAAAACCATAATCATAAGCTAACATTAAATTGGCTTTTTACTCCTTTGTTGCGCAGAAAAAAAATATTTTTTGGCAAGAAGTTCATTTTTCCTTTATGTGCTTGTTGGATTAATAAGTTAACAAATTAATTAACAAAATGCTTGGCGTTAAAAAGTGATATCAAGGTCGCATATAAGAGGAAAATGGTCGGCTAGTCCTTTAACACTCCATTTGTACTTTGTGTGTTTCCTCTGGCCTTCTATGGTTCTAATTAAAAGGACATTAAAACAAGTACATCAAAATATTACAATCAATGATTTAATTAAGAACAAAGCCAGCCTTAGTCGTTCTATAAACCCTAAAAGGATTTAATAAATGAAGCGGCTTTGGTTGTGCTGTAGCCTCTTTCGGGAACATTTGATCTGTTTTGGTGAAGGGTTAATCTTATTATTATTATTTTATAGTTTTTATTTTAATCCAATAACCCAAAGTTATTACAACCTAGGCATGTTACATTCTTCAAGATGAATATTTTAGTGAAGATTTTATCTTAATTTGGTTGTTAATATGTTGTCCTCTTTTGATCTTGATTCCTGAGCTTGCTTCCACAAGCATGCACTAATATTTTTCATAAATTAAAATTGGTTTAATTAAAAAAAAAATTTGAGGTGTATCACGTTTTTAAAATGAGAGAATATAGAGATTATTTGAATATGTTTGCGAGTTAAAAATCACTTGATCGTAAGGAGTTTCATGTTGCTCTATCCAGAAACTAAGTGTGGAATATTGGATTAATGATTAATAAAGAGATAATCAAGAAGTTAATTAAGAAGATAAAAACTTGAATTAAAATTAAGTGCTGCCAGGAGTAGCAGTGCATGCATTGCCAACAGAAAGGACTGCAATTTTGATGTTATGGGTTCTGATAATTATATAATTGGCTTTATTTAGCTGATAATCTGATGTAAAAATACGATTGATTATTAAAGAAAAATTTTGATTGTACATGTTGATCAGTCATCACACCTAACCAATAATCATTTGCTGGATATTTTTACAGCTTAAAAATTGATTGAGATCCCCAAAAGGCAAGCTGCCTGTGCAACACCTCACCTGTAGAACATGCAAATAATTATTGTTTTTGCTTTAAAAGTGTGGCTATGAGAGCTTGGACAGCTTCCCTGATACTATCCATTTAAATTAACTTCTCCCTTGATGAGCTTGAAAGTGCTTTTTCAAAAAAGTGCTTTTTGATTGAAAATATACCCTATATAACTTGTATCCTTTTTTCTTTTGGGTTTTTTTCCCATATTTTTGCCAATTTCATTCAAACAATACCAAGTATTTTACCATGTATTCTTTTTTATTATTTAAACCTATGTTAGCAATACGAAAAGAAAAGAAAAAAAAGGTAGAAATTATGTGGTAAATCATGATAATAATTAAAGTTTATGAAAATGGCAATGGCAAATGGCCCCAAAAATTTACCCTACACAACCAAACAAGCAAAAACCCTTGTAACCATTGACATTGTGGGGGACCCTGAGGCGATCATAATCTTCATAATTCGACCATATACACCTTCCCAAACTTTCTTTTTTCGCTATCCTTTTTAAATCCAAATCATTCTTTCGACAACAATGAATAATGATCGTACCACAAATTTTGGGTTGCTTTTTGTCATGTGGAAAACTTATCAATGGCTATGAGTTTACAAAATTTATGACTCCGTTTCATGCTAGGCTTTAGGTTACAAGCAACCTCCATTATCTTTGCTTAATTATTTGGCTTTGACATGATGAACTTACATTATATCTTCCACGACGGCATTCGATTTTTTTCATTAAACATTTATATACATGTATTGAAATTTGTCGTCATTTTTTATAGTACGAGTATTCACATGTTTTAAAATGTAAAATTGAGATTACTCATTATTGTTAAACCTCAAATTCTCATGAGACCAGTCATTAAATTCTATACACATTAATATTTTTTTTTTTTCAAAAGCCCTACAAAAACACATAAACTATTCCAAAAAGGATGCAACATTAGTGTTGAGAATCATATATAAATAAAGAAAGTCTTAGCTTAACTAATTGACTAATTCTTTGCTTACTTTGAACAGTTGTTTGCTGTTACACACATCCATGGCCAAGAGTGTGCTGGCTAGTTTCCTAAAAGCCATCTCAATTTCAGCAGAATAAATCAAAATATTTTTTTTTAAAATTTTTTCTTCCATGTTTTGTTATCAAAAAGCAATTTTGTTTTCCTTTTTGGGTCAAGTGAAGCATTTTTCCTTCTTCTTTGGTCAAAGCAAATAATTTATTTATCATTTATGTTTTGTTCACCAGCAACTATTTATTTCATAAAGTGTTTGGTTATGTTGGAGTTGCTCTAAGGTAGAGCATCCCTTCATAACCACACAATCAAAATTATAATGAATTTTTTTTATTAGTTATCACTTTACGTGTGTAACTAAAATTCATACTCCATCGTAAATCTACTCCAACATAGCAATAACCTTTCATAAAATTTTGAAGTACACAAGCAGGGTCACTCGTCGGTAAGAATGTCCTGACACCTTTTAATTTTGGGCCATTAACATAATCAAAATGGGCCTTTCCAAGCCGAGCACGGGTTGCCACATAGCTAAACCATTTTATATCGTTTTAAAATAACATTTAATTAATTGTATTTTTTTAATAAAAATATGAGACCCAATTCAATCTCAACATACAATCCAATTTCAATCCGAATGAGAATTTTTAATTTCAACACAAATATAAGCTCCTAAACCAAATATCAATTAATCAAAAATTTTGTTTCGTCTTGTAAAAATCAGTTCCTTCCGTTATCGCCGCCAATTGCCAGCCAAAATCAGGCAAAATGTAGAGTTGAAATGGCTGTGGCCAAGCCCAACTTTTGAATTCATATGCGTGCATGTGTATGAATATGATTATATCCTTTTATGGACCCAAAAGCTTAGAAGAACCCATTTAAATCAATTATTATTTTTTTTTATACTTTATACATCGTCAAACTGTTCGATCATCATTATTGGGAATGGGCATGGCCGCAAAGTATGAAAATGGTGAGCATCTTTTCTCTCTTTCAATTGATCAAATACACTTTTTTTTTTCCTTTCTTTTCTTTAAAAATAATTAATTTTATTACCCTACATACTACCGACAACACTATGTATTTGGTCTCTGAGGATGGAGTTGCATTGATATGTTCTAAATTATGGGTGACCTGTAACACATATCATTGGGCTTATTTTGAATTTTGGGCCCATTTAGCTTTGGGGGCAACTCGATTGGCCCAAATTCTTTTCAAATTCCGACTCAGTAAGCCTGAAAAACGTAACGGTCGAAGCCATAGCTGGATCCCACTTTCTTTGTTTGAAATTCAAAAATCTGAACTTATAGTCGTTTCAAACGGCTACTTCACAGCTCTCTATAAAACTTTACAATCTTATTTTTCAGCCACTCTTAATCTCGCAATTCCCGACTCAAATCTCTAACAAAATCACACAAGAATGAGAGAATGCATCTCAATTCACATCGGCCAGGCCGGTATCCAGGTTGGTAATGCCTGCTGGGAGCTCTATTGCCTCGAACATGGCATTCAGGTCAATTTTCTCACACCCTTTTCAATTTCCAAAATACCCATTTGATGCTTCTTCTTTTTTTTTTTGGAAATCTTTTTCAAGTACTCATGTTTTTTTTTTCTGATTCGGGGTGCAGCCTGATGGGCAAATGTTAAGTGACAAAACAGTCGGAGGCGGAGATGATGCTTTCAACACATTCTTCAGTGAGACCGGCGCCGGAAAGCACGTGCCACGCGCCGTGTTTTTGGACCTTGAACCAACTGTAATCGATGAAGTGAGGACTGGCGCCTACCGTCAGTTATTTCACCCGGAGCAACTCATTAGCGGCAAAGAAGATGCTGCTAACAACTTTGCCAGAGGTCACTACACAAGTAAGAACCAATTTTTTTTTTTAAAGAAAAAATCATAATTTTTCGTTTTTATGCAGCAAGTTTTCGCTTTTGTATTAAATTTATTGATTTGGTTTGCAGTTGGGAAAGAGATTGTGGATTTGTGCCTTGATAGGATCAGGAAGTTAGCTGATAACTGTACCGGTCTACAAGGGTTCCTCGTGTTCCACGCGGTTGGTGGAGGAACAGGATCCGGGCTCGGGTCTTTGCTCCTTGAGAGGCTGTCTGTTGATTACGGCAAGAAATCGAAACTGGGATTTACCGTTTACCCTTCACCTCAAGTTTCAACCTCAGTTGTTGAGCCTTACAACAGCGTTTTGTCCACTCACTCTCTGTTAGAACACACTGACGTTTCTGTGTTGCTTGACAATGAAGCAATCTACGATATTTGTCGCCGCTCACTCGATATCGAGAGACCCACTTATACCAATCTCAACAGACTTGTTTCTCAGGTTATAAAATTGATAACGAATCCCGGGTTGTGCTTGATTTTGTAAATTACAGGCTTTGAAATTAACCTCCACACTTGTGCCGTTGGTTGTGCAGGTGATTTCTTCACTAACGGCGTCTCTTCGTTTTGATGGAGCCTTAAACGTGGATGTGACAGAGTTCCAAACAAATTTAGTCCCATACCCTCGGATTCACTTCATGCTTTCATCATATGCCCCTGTTATCTCAGCAGAGAAGGCCTACCACGAGCAACTATCAGTGTCAGAAATCACAAACAGCGCATTTGAGCCCTCGTCAATGATGGCAAAATGTGACCCCCGCCATGGGAAATACATGGCATGTTGTTTGATGTACAGAGGAGACGTGGTACCAAAAGATGTGAACGCAGCAGTGGCAGCAATCAAGACTAAGAGAACAATCCAATTCGTGGACTGGTGCCCAACTGGGTTCAAGTGTGGAATCAATTACCAGCCACCATCGGTGGTTCCTGGCGGGGATTTGGCTAAGGTTCAAAGAGCTGTGTGTATGATTTCGAACTCAACGAGTGTGGCTGAGGTGTTTTCGAGAATTGATCAAAAGTTTGATTTGATGTACTCGAAGAGGGCGTTTGTGCATTGGTATGTGGGTGAAGGCATGGAGGAAGGAGAGTTTTCGGAGGCTAGAGAGGATTTGGCCGCACTTGAGAAGGATTACGAGGAAGTTGGTGCTGAGTCTGCTGACGGAGAAGAAGAAGAAGGAGACGAGTACTAGGCAGTGATATTGGATTTGTTCTTCTGCCAATGGACTCATTGGTCTGCCCTCGCTATAATGGATACCGGACTCATATGTAGCCGAACCTATGCTCTTTTTGCTTCTTCTTCGTGTTATATATTAGGCCCAAATGAGTTAACAAAATTTGCAGTGTTTTCAACCTTATTTATATATTTGAGGCACAAAAAGCTTTTATAGTATTTTTTTTTTAATATTCAACCGTCAGAAAACTTATTGATATGATGAGTAAATGATGACATAGTTACTTATTGTGGGGGCCACGTTTACCACTTGGCATTTTTTTTGGGTTGACACGCTATCTTAAACCACTACTCTGGAGTTATTCACAAATTGCCGAAATACCAACGATTTGTCATACACAAAACATATGATTAAACAGATAATGGAGTTTCTATTCACACAGTTTTATGTTCATGAAATTTGCTTTTTAGCTGTACACAAAAGAAAGCTAAAACAGGAAAAGGTTGGTCATACTTCTAGGGTCCTACCAACAAAAGAAAGCTACCAAATTAAAACCAGAAACAAAAACAGGAAAAGGGTGAGCAAAAAGATTTTTGATTCCTCCTCTCGAGCATCCTCACTCACACTGCCTCCTTCTCATCAGCCAATTCCTGCCAAAAGAACAGGAAAAACGGGTCAGCGACAGCCGGGTCTAAATATATCGGGATAAGGATTTCAGCCCGGCCCAAACCGGAGATTTCAATAGAGAGAGATTTTCGCGGGAATCCTATTATTTCCTCGCTTTTCTAGGAAACCAAACAAGAAAGAAAGAAAGCAAGATTTTTAACAAAATCGACTAAAACGTGAATGGAAATAATCAAAAAACAAAATCAGCTTGAAGATACGATTTCCTTTTCCCCTCCTTTTCTGGGAAACCAAACAAGAAGAGAAAATTTTACAAAACCGAACAACGAATCTCTATTTTTCTCTGCATCCAAACTTCAAAAACGATAAAGCTGAGTTGGGAAAAAAAAAAAAGCTACTGAAGATTCGATTGTTTCCCTCGGTTTCTCGGAAAGCGAACAAGAACGATGATTTCCCTTTTTTAAAGAAAAAGTAATACAGTAAAATCTTTGTTTTTTACTCCATTTTCTCAGCTTCATTCAACGATCAGAAACTTAATAAACAAATAAATAAATAACGAACCTTGACAGATTAACAAAACCATCAGTGCGAGGCGGCCTTGAGACTACTGGAACTAGCAGACTTGCCACTGAGAGGCGAGCTAGGCAAGATCGGCCTAGCAAAAACGACTACGTTCACGTGTCGTTCTTGGTAACAGTCACTCTTCTTTCTATCAGAATCGATATCTTCTCTAAGAAGCAACTCCTCTTCTTTTACTCTCAGGACCTGACTGTGAACGAATCCTCCTATCTTCTTCCTCCCGAAATTGGCCACCGATTTCGGCGACTCCGACTCCACCTCCTCCGTCGACGACCCTCCGCTCTCCTGATCGACCTCCGCCTCCGGCACCTCCGTCCTCACCTTCCAAAACGGGAAACCGCTCTTCTTTTCGCCGATGTTTCGGCCAACAAGTTCAAAGGAATCCATCGACACCAACATCTCGTTCACTGGCTTCACAGTCATGATCATCAAATTCTTTGATCGAGTGATTTGCTCGACAGCAAAGGATTTATATAAGAAGTGGAGTCTAGAACGGTGCGTTCTGGACGAGAGTTACGTGGGGGATATAAGCATGTGGGTGTATGACACGTGTCCGAAAATTGACTAACAGACATGTGGTGATTATACTCGGCCAAAGAAACCGTTGCCGTTTGGTTAGCAACAAGTCTTGGATCCTTTAAATCGCCGCCACGTCAACACGGTCCCCAGTGCCAGGTCAGTTTAGTTACGATGGTTTTCGTTAATTAAAAGAGTTTAGGTTAATTGGGAATGTTACAATTTATGAAGTGTAAAATCAGCATTGGTTGCCACGTCAACATCAAATCTTGAATTAGATGTTGATTGATAATTAAATATGATTTTTTTGTCATCCATGTGGCGTGGATGGATGAGATCTAGCCATCTGGTGTGAGCCTGGAGCCCTGGATGGATATTGGGAAACACGTGTCGTTGTACGTGGGACCCGGGAGATATTAATTGGGTAAAATTTGTCTTTGAAGAGGTTGGCCGGAAGCAAGCGTGAATGGCAAATTTTGATTAGTGAACGTGGTCAAATTTCATTCGCAAATGCAAAACTGCAATTGGCCATGGCTTTCACATGATAACTGAAAGATCTTTGTTAATGAGAATGACAAGGAGCCCCCCAAAAAAAAAAAATTAATTGTAAAATTGTATTAATTGAAAAGTAGAGATAATTTTTTCTTTAATTTAAAAATATTGTCAATTTTTTTATGTAACACTGTAGTATCATATAATTTTATAATTATTTCGCGGTTATTGTGTCGATCTTTTTTTTTTAAATTTAAAAATCAGTACTCTCTTATTAAAATTGTTTATGCCACGAGCAGGGTCGTGAGGTAAATGTTCGAGTTTCTCGCGGAAACAAAGTTGGATTAAAAATTTATTGAACACGTCCGTGCGCCACCCGTCAAAAAATAAAATCACCTCATGAATTAATATTTCTTTTGTAACTAACATGACAAGAAAAGTAGAAAGTTTGGCAGAAAGGCAAACGAGCATGCACGCTTATTGGAAAGAAGAAGATGAAAATAAAAACAATAATTTTATTCACTAACCGCATGCTTCTAATTCAATCAAGCAAAATAATAGTAGCAATAATAATAACAGAGATGGACTAGAATAATCAAGGAGGTCTCAAATGGCGATGACTATATAAATAAAAGAAATTAATTAAAAGAGCAAGTAATGGTATAAATCAAATTAAATTTAATTTAGTCCTCATCGTCCTCGTCTGCCCCACCGGCAGACTTCTTAGCAGCGGCCTTCTGTGCCTTTCGCTTGACCCTTCCAGGACGGCCAGTTTGCGTGAGGGAACTTGTCAGAGAGACTCCGACATGATTTTGGGCGTCCACTCTCACCAGGAAAGACGGTATGTTCACAATTTGCCTACCAACCCTACACGTTGTACATGCAAATTAACCAAATTAATTATTTATATAAGTGATAAATAACACAAATTAATTGATTGAATATAAATGTATGTAGTGGTACCTGATGTGCTTCTGCTTAATGAGGACGCGAGCATGATGAATAGACTTGGCCAAACCAGCTTTGAAGACGACAGTCTGAAGACGGCGTTCGAGGAAGCTCTCGACAGTGAGGGCCAAGACGTAGTCAAGTTTGTTCTGAGTCGCCTCCAAAAGGCCGTACCTAAACATCCTGCGAAGGAGGGCCTGGCCTTCAAAGATGCGGCGAGGGTCCTTCTCGTCCAGAGTGAGAAGATCCCTCGCCGCGTTGCGAATCCGACTCAATGCATACTGAACCCTCCACAGCTCCCTCTTGCACCGCAGCCCGAAACTTCCCACCAGCCTCAGCTCCGCATCTAAACGCTCCTTCTCGTACGGACGACGTGGCTTCTTGAACGTCTTCCCATCTATTAATCCAACACCGTTAATTTATTTTATTTTTTTGGAATTACAACACAAACAAAGATTAATTACTTATTATTAGTCAAAGACCTACATTCACTGTTATATAAAAATGAGATCGAGAGAGATAGAGATCATACAGTTGCGGTAGAAACTGACGTGCACCATGCCTCTGTGGGCGAAATGTAAACGAGGAAAAAATATCAAAATGATAATTGTGTGATTATTATTTTATAGACCAATCCCATTAAACCCCTGAAAGACAGCTTAAACCTTTGAGGCCCAAATTGGGCCCTGATAAGTCATTTTACCCCTTTTCATTTTTTCATTTTATTTTTTTGACTCAATAAGAAGTCAAGAAGAGTAAAATAAGTTAAATAATTAACGAAAAGTTGGATAATTATGGATTTTCCTTCCTTTTATATATATATAAATAATGTTGGATAATTATATATATTCCAAACACTAAAATGTAGGTCAAAGTTTGTTAGGATAGAATAAAAACTGGCGAAGAATATGGAAAGCTGTTAATGTTCAAAATTTTTATTGTTGCACACTGTTCTTTAAAACTAGAATATGTAAACACTAGAATATGTCACATTATATGTCCTAATTCATATGACAAAACTAATAACTTCTAAACCACAGCTGACTAAATAAAGAAATAAGAGTGATAAGAGTAATAAATAACTAATTAACTATGGGTTTCTTCACAATTGTTGGTAAACACATAGATGATTATCAAGTGGCGCTCAGGTGTGGATATTTGGCAGAATTTAAAATGTGAACGAGCGAAGTTAGAAGACAATAAAGACACGAGTTTCGATTCTGCACCAGTAGACTCGAGTACTGGCAAACAAGTGGGCTCTGGTTCTAATTGGACTCCACACAATTTAATTGGACTCTATCTCTGTGTCTAATTGGCCCATCGAGAAGCTTAATCCATACACATATTCACATAGATATATTCTGATATTCAACATACCATACATGGCCTAGCATAAATTGAAAGAAGAAAGAAAAAAAAAATGATTATAAATGGAAGGGCAAAAAAATCATAAATTGAAACTGTAACAAAAGATTTTAAAAGACTAATTATCTCGGTAAAATTTAAAACATGCTCTTGAAGGGATTAAGGCTTAATAAATAAATATTACACTAAAAACGGAAATATGAGAAGGATACGACCCCGAATAGCAGGTTCTTCTTCTGTTGAGAATTATCCTTCTCCATCCCTAAACCTTCGCTCCAAACGGTACGGGAGCCTGTCAGCTCTGACTGCTCACACTCCTAGCCCTAGAGCAGCAAGAGGTCATTACTGTGATACTGTATAATCTGGCAAATCATCATTTTCTTTCTATTACACGCTTTTATTTATTAGTTATGACCTCCCACTTTTTTCTTTTTCTTTTGGACCAAATAATTGTCGTATTCTTTAATCGAAAGAAGAATACGCCGTTATTTACAAAACAATTCTTTTTTATCAACATAAAAAATAGCAAGATTTAACTATACTTCATACTACATTTGAGAAGAGAAACGGAAAAGAGAGTGGAAAAAAAAAAAAGAGATAACTTTTTATAATTTAATTGTTATCGCAATATATATTTTGCTTATGTTGAAATTCTCTTTATTTATGCACATAAATCGTTTTATCTAAGCTAATGACACAAATGAGAAATGATTTTTTATTTTATTTTTTGATAATATAAATCTTAATCTTCTTCTCACATTTTGCAGCTATCTAATTACAATAAGAAAATATAAAAGTAAAAAACTTCTTAATTAATAGTTATATATATTAATATATACAATTGGATTTTAAAAAGTCACTTGAGCACTTTACAAAGAAAACATTAACATGAGGAAACCGTTCTTTACGGGAAAATCCAAAATATATACGCATGTTAAATTAAAAATTAGTCAATTTTTTTTTTAATTACGATTGCACATTCATTATTGAATGATGGTATACCTATAAATTATTGTATAAATTGACATGATATTATATAATTAGTTGAGTGATAATATAAAATAATAAAAATAAATCATATGAGTCAAGATATATTTTTCATTCAACTATTTATGTGATGCCATATCAATTTTATATAACAGAGTTCGTGGCTGTATTAACAGTTTTACAAGGATCGGAATGCTTAAAAAAATTTATAAGAGGGGCGAAATTGCCAATATAAACAAAGATAAAGTAACAAGTGTTTTTTAACAAGTGGGCCGAGCAAGGTATTAAAGCTTGTTAATCGACTCGCTGTGGCCCTCAAGTCCAGCTCACTAATTCGGGTCAATCTGTCTAAATCGGGTTACCAGCTTCAGATTCGGGTCAAAAATCAAAATTGAAGCTTTTAAGTTTAATCGAGTCGCTTGCAAATTTCTTAACTAAAAGAAAGCGAGTGTGAGCGATTGAGAAGAGATGAGTGCTCCGAAGAAGAGGACTTTCCAAATAGAGGCGTTTAAGCACCGGGTCGTGGTGGATCCAAAATACGCAGAGAAGACATGGAAGATTTTGGAGCATGCGATTCATGAGATTTACAATCATAACGCCAGTGGGCTTAGCTTTGAGGAGCTTTATAGGTCCTTTCCTTTTCTTCTTTTAGCCTTTTATGCTATATATTTTTGTGGATTTTTGTATTTATGTGCACAGTGAGTGTTAATTAATTGATTAAGATTATTAGAGATTGATTGCTTTAAAATTGTGTTTTGGGCAATTTTTTTTTTTTTAAGTGATTATGTTTGTAAATAGTAAGTTACTTAAACAATCGGGTTGTGTTCGTTTAGTGTTGCTGAGAATTGGTTAAACTTTGTTGAGATGATAGTATGGTTGAATTTTGCATATTGCTACCATTTTGTAGATTAGTTTTAGTGCTATGCTACGGGTAATTTCTTGTTTTACTGATTAGTTCTCGCATCGAAGAATACTTTTCTTATCACAAGTGAATTAATGCCATATCTGAGATTGTGTTTTTGTGATTTTTAATCCATTTTGTAACAAATCACTAGTTTTCAAATACAAGTAAGTGGGTGGGTGGTTGATAAAGCATTCATTGCCCAGTAGAAAAGGGTTTTAAAAAACATTTTAGCTATTATGTTAGGCATGTACTAATGTGTAGATGATGCTTAATGTTTTATTTCTCCCTATTGCTGTTGTTCTTGAATTTGTATGATATGAGTGGTGGTGTGCTTAGATGCTTGTAGTTGCTGATGGAAAGTGTCTGGACTTAGAATACATTGAAAATGCTAATCAGAAATGAATTACCTGTGTATTCTCGATATTGGTTGAAGTTGATAGTTTATCCTGGGCAATTAAGGTCAGTAGGTGAACATGAAGTTTATGTGCAGGCCAGCTATTGTGCGGATCACAATATTTTTGCTTGTTAGACTAGTTGAGACAAGTTTTCTAACATTGTTCTATCCACCTTATGTTACCGATAACCATTCTCTTGGATATCCATGGGACTGGATGTCTCTGCAAACAGGGGTTCACCTGTCAATGTTACCATTTCTTCTCTATTTGGGTAGATGTTTATCTGTGTCCCTTTTTTTTTTTTCCCCTTTTCTCTTTCTTTCTTCAGACAAGTTATCTACCCTTGTTCCTTTGATCTATTTGCTTTTCTCAGAGATTACCTTCCTTTACATCAAATGTGATGTCTTCTCACGTTGTTGGAGTCATCTTTGTGTTTGTTGCTACAAATACAAACTTTACTGATTTTCCTGAATATAGATTTATTCTGACGGAATAGACTATTTTCTGGGATCTGGTCCTTTTTTGAAATGTTGTATTGAAAACATTGAATATTTTTTGTATCCTCAGTGTGGCTTAAAAGGTGGTTTTCTGGATCTTTATGTTTCTCTGTCAATTTCCCCTTATTATGATGATTTCATGCATCTCATTCGCTGATACCTAACTCAGCCTGAACCATTCATACGTCTTGTTTATGTGTAATTCAATCAGGAATGCCTACAACATGGTGCTGCACAAATTTGGTGAGAAACTTTACTCTGGACTTGTGACAACAATGACTTTTCATCTCACAGAAATATGCAAATCAATTGAAGCTGCTCAGGGGGGTCTATTTTTGGAAGAGCTGAACAGGAAATGGGCAGATCATAACAAGGCTTTGCAAATGATCCGGGACATATTGATGTACATGGATAGGACATTCATCCCAAGCACCCATAAAACCCCTGTACATGAGCTAGGGTTAAATCTGTGGAGGGATGTTGTTATACACTCCAGCAAAATCCAGACTAGGCTACAGGATACACTTCTTGAACTTGTGCAGAGAGAAAGGAGTGGTGAAGTTATAAACAGGGGCTTGATGAGAAACATTACAAAAATGCTGATGGATTTAGGTTCTTTTGTTTACCAGGATGACTTTGAGAAGCATTTCCTCGAAGTCTCAGCTGATTTTTACCGTCTCGAGTCTCAAGAGTTTATTGAGTCCTGTGATTGTGGAGATTATCTTAAGAAAGCTGAAAGACGTCTAAATGAAGAAATGGAGAGAGTTTCTCATTACTTGGATGCTAGGAGTGAAGCCAAAATAACTAATGTCGTCGAGAAGGAGATGATTGAAAGTCACATGAACAGACTAGTTCATATGGAGAACTCGGGCTTGGTTAATATGCTTGTGGATGACAAATATGAGGACTTGGGAAGGATGTACTGCTTGTTTCGTCGGGTACCTAGTGGACTTATTTTAATAAGAGATGTCATGACTTCATACATTCGGGATACCGGTAAGCAGCTGGTTAGCGATCCAGAAAGATTAAAGGATCCTGTAGATTTCGTTCAACGCCTTTTGGATTTAAAGGATAAATATGACAAAGTTATCAATTCAGCATTTAATAATGACAAGACCTTTCAAAATGCTTTAAATTCATCTTTTGAATACTTCATTAACTTGAACTCTCGGTCTCCGGAATTTATTTCATTGTTTGTGGATGACAAGCTCCGAAAAGGACTAAGAGGGGTTAGTGAGGAGGATGTGGAGAATGTGCTTGACAAGGTCATGATGCTTTTCCGTTTCCTTCAGGAGAAAGATGTATTTGAGAAGTATTACAAGCAACACCTTGCCAAGAGGCTTCTTTCTGGGAAAACAGTCTCTGATGATGCAGAAAGAAGTTTGATCGTTAAACTCAAAACAGAGTGCGGATATCAGTTTACTTCGAAATTGGAGGGTATGTTCACTGACATGAAGACATCTCAGGATACAATGCAGGGATTCTATGCCAGCCTGGGTGCTGAGTCGGGGGATTCCCCCACACTAACTGTCCAGGTTCTCACTACAGGTTCTTGGCCAACTCAACCAAGTGCTACATGCAATCTTCCTGCAGAAATCATGGGAATATGTGAGAAATTCCGTAGTTATTATCTTGGGACACATACTGGACGAAGATTGACTTGGCAAACCAATATGGGCACAGCTGATTTGAAGGGAACTTTTGGAAAAGGCCAGAAACATGAGCTGAATGTTTCAACTTACCAGATGTGTGTACTGATGCTATTCAATAGCGTTGATCGGTTGAGTTACAAAGAAATTGAGCAGGCCACAGAAATACCTGCCCCAGAATTGAAGAGGTGCCTGCAGTCGCTGGCCTGTGTCAAGGGTAAGCATGTTCTTAGGAAGGAACCCATGAGCAAAGACATAGCTGAAGATGATGCCTTCTTCTTCAACGACAAGTTCACAAGCAAGTTCGTTAAGGTTAAGATAGGTACAGTGGTTGCACAAAGAGAGTCTGAACCGGAAAATCAGGAAACCAGACAAAGAGTGGAGGAAGACAGGAAACCCCAGATAGAGGCAGCGATTGTAAGGATCATGAAGGCAAGACGGGTGCTGGATCACAATAACATTGTTACTGAAGTCACAAAGCAGCTGCAATCTCGGTTTCTGCCGAATCCAGTTGTAATTAAAAAAAGAATAGAGTCCCTAATCGAAAGGGAGTTTCTAGAGAGGGACAAAGTGGACAGGAAATTGTACCGATACCTTGCTTGAAAGAAAAAAAATTTTAGTTGTGTCACTTTCAGGACTTTTTAACGGGGTTTTGGAATTCTATCCTCCATTTGTAAGATGGAATACTGTTCTCAGATTACCTACAGGTTCAGGTCAATTTTACTTCATATTTGTTGTGTTTCATTTTCTGCCTATTCATTCAGTCTTAAATTCCAACCAAAAAGATCCAAGGCCAAGCTAAATGTTTGTTTTTATCCAGTTGTTGTGATAAAACTGCATGGTGATGAAAACTTAAATTGGGCTATTAGGAAACCAAAATTTGTAACTTTTATTTCAAAGTGAAGAACTTATATTTGTACTTAGTAGTTTGGAAGTTGGAGGTAAGATTATAGAGGAAACTAAATAGAATGTTTAATTCTACTAATGTGTCTAGCTTCCTCAAATTCTTACTTACAACTTGTAAAATGCCTGAACTCTGCTTTGCTGAAGATCTATCGTTTCAGTTTTGAAGCTGAAGAAAAGATATTGGAGTAAAAACCAAGCACAAGTTTTGATTCACCAATCCCTGCAACTCAGAACTTGTTTTATATATAGTTTAGAAGCTGGAGATAAGATATTGGAGGAAACTAAACAGCAACTGAATATTTTGATCTTACTAATCTGTTTAGTTCCATCCAATTCTTACATACAACTTAGAAATGCAAATCAAGGGGAGGAAGTGGTTGAATCATTACAACTTCCTGTTTCTGCCATTGAACTCTATTCATGAAATCTTCATACAGCAGTGGGGTACTTATAAGCAAGAATGCAAGACAAGTTATTAGGGTCGTATGCGTCATACAATTTTTCGCTAGTGGCTTGGAAAGCACGAGTTTTCATGCTGCAAAACAGATTGTATGGTAAATCTAAATCAGTTAAGAATTTTTTTTTTTAATAAAAAAAGGAAAAGAAATAGAAACTAGAAATAAAATAAACTTTTTTTTTTAAATTATTTTTCGTCTTCCAAAAAATTGGGCCTCCAATTGCACACTAAAACCCAAACATAAAACCCTAGCACGAAAGTTAACCGACGTCTTCTTCCTTAACCCCTTCTCTTGCTTTTGTTTTGCCCTAAGTTATTTGAGTGTATGTTACATGTAATAACTAACAAAACCTCCTAATATCAACCAAGCCGCCACATTTAAGCAAACATGTCAGCAAAATGGCGCGCGTTGCAGCACCGCCACCGTTACACTTACAGCGCCGTCGTTTTCCCCACTTCGTTAACGGAATCATTAACCCAAATACCCTCTTCACAAAACTCTTCCTTTTCAAAGTTCCATAACGAGTTCAGAGAATTAGTTTCACTTAACTCTATATACGCCCAAGTGAATCATGCGAAGAAATTTGCTTCATCTTTTATCGAATTGCTGTCTTCAGCTAATGCTGCCGCCGATGAGTGGGTGCTCTCAAAAGCCACACGGGTGTACTTAGAAGTCATGTTCTTAGAAAATTCGTTGCCAATGCATAGAACTTTAGTTTCTGCTTTGGCAAAGGAGAGAAAATTTCAAGCTTTGATTGTTTCTTGTTTTCGTGATCTCTGTGATGAGTATGGTGGTGGCGGCGGCGGCGGCCGTGCGAGTGATCAAAATAAGAGGTTTTGCGTGTCACGTGTGGTACTGTCTGTAATGAGCTTGCCGAAGTTGGGGTATTTGATGGATGTGATTCAAGATTGTGCGGTTTTGGTTGCTTGGGATGTGGTTTTGGGGTTGAATGGTGTGGTTTTGGAGACTCAAGAGCGGGCTAGGCCGTCTCCCATTGTTATGGAGCAATGCCAGGAGGCTTTGTCTTGCTTGTATTATTTGCTTCAGCGTTGTCCGGATAAATTCAAGGGCTTGAGTGGTCAAAAAGAGAGTATCATGGAGATGATTTTCGTGGTTTTGATTAGTACATTGAAGTCGACTGCTTTTTCAAGGGATTGTTATGTGGCGGCAGGAGTTGCCCTGTGTGCTGCTTTACAAGTGTGTTTGGGTCCACAAGAACTTGGTTTGTTCCTCATTGAAGGTATATTTTATCAAAAAACTTGTAGTTTTAGTTCTGAAAAAAGTAAGAGTGAGTTTGAAGATGCTTTGCAAGTGTGTTTTAGGAAGACTCCATTTAATGGAGATGTTTGTAGTGAAATACACAATTTTTCAGTATTGAGTAGACTTTGCTTGATTAGAGGGATACTTACAGCTGTTTCGAGAAATGTGCTCAATGCCATATTCTTTGTATCAAAGGAAGATTTGAGTAATGGGAGTGAGAATGGTGATGATTCTGCAAAGACTATATTGTATAATGGGATTTTGCCTGAGCTGTGTAGCTACTGTGAGAACCCAACTGATAGTCATTTTAACTTTCATGCATTGACTGTTTTGCAAATATGTTTGCAACAGATAAAAACCTCAATTTTAGCTAATTTAACCAATGTGTCATTTGATTATGATCCAATTCCAGAGGATATGGGGACACGGATATTGAGAATTATTTGGAATAACTTGGAGGATCCTCTAAGTCAAACAGTCAAACAAGTTCATCTTGTTTTTGATCTTTTTCTAGATATTGAATCCAGCCTACGTTGGGATGTGGGTTCTGAAAGAATAAAATCTTTCTTGCAAAAGATTGCTTCTGATCTTCTTCGCCTGGGGCCACGTTGCAAAGGTAGATATGTTCCTTTGGCTTTACTCACTAAGAGGTTAGGTGCAAAGACTCTGTTGGGGATGAGTCCTGACCTGCTGTCGGAAATTGTCAATGCATACATTGATGATGAT
Organism: Citrus x clementina; assembly: GCF_000493195.1. NCBI lineage: Eukaryota > Viridiplantae > Streptophyta > Magnoliopsida > Sapindales > Rutaceae > Citrus > Citrus x clementina. Next base: position 24,753,525 of record NW_006262139.1, on the reverse strand, counting down.
GTGTGTTCTGCTGCCACATCATTTTTGAAATGTTTCCTTGAATGCTTGCGTGATGAATGTTGGAGTTCAAATGGTATTTCGAGGGGCTATGCAGTTTATAGAGGGCACTGCTTGCCACCTTTCTTGTATGGGCTTGCTTCTGGAGTTTCAAAGCTCCGCTCCAATTTGAATACTTATGCCCTTCCAGTTCTTTTAGACATGGATGTGGATAGTATATTTCCTATGCTTGCTTTTGTCTCAGTTGTGCCAAGTGAGGAGGAGAATGGACTTTCATATCCTGAACTTGATTGTAGTAGCTTCGAACTCAAAGTTGAACAGCAAGTGGCTGTTTTTGTCTCGTTGCTCAAAGTATCTCGTTCGCTTGCTTTGGCTGAAGGGGATATTGATTTGTGGAAGAATTCTTCTGTACTTCGCACAGGCAGCAAGTTTGTAACTGAAGGGAGTAATCTTTATGCTCTTGTCTGCATAAAGGGAATAAACTTTAAGGTCCTTGTTGATTGGTTAGTGCTGGCATTAACTCATGCTGACGAGTTACTTCGTGTAGATGCTGCAGAGTCTCTTTTCTTGAACCCCAAGACAGCTAGTCTGCCTTCCCATTTAGAACTCACTCTCATGAAAGAAGCGGTGCCATTGAACATGAGGAGTTGCTCAACAGCATTTCAGATGAAGTGGACTAGCTTGTTTAGAAAGTTTTTCTCTCGAGTTAGGACAGCCTTGGAGAGGCAATTTAAGCAGGGGAGTTGGAGACCTGTTGTGTCCTGCGAGAACAGTGACAGAACTTTAATTAATGGAACTGATACTGTAATAAGCAAAGCAGAGAATTTGTTTAAGTTTATGAGGTGGTTGAGTTGTTTTTTGTTTTTCTCATGCTATCCATCTGCTCCATATAAGAGAAAAATAATGGCCATGGAGCTTATTCTGACAATGATGAATATTTGGTCAATTGCAC